>NC_142180.1:37032705-37346000 GCF_026936395.1 Plectropomus leopardus | reverse complement strand
GGCAGGTTTTTAGGTGTTGTTTTGGCTCTTCGAAGGTAAAAGGAGGTAAAAAGGACTGGAGTGGTTATAATGTAATGCAGGCTCATAAGGATAATAGCAGATAATACCTTTATTTTTACATTACCCGTCCGTAAAGTATGATAGACTACTTTCCAAATCTAAACAAGATTTTAGACAAATTAAACAAACAACGGGAGCAATAATGTTGTCTATAATCGCGTAAATGTCATGGCTGGTCAAACTATAAATCACAAAGACATACCTGTGCTCTCACCATGGACATAAAAGAGTGTGTGTGTGTGTGTGTGTGTGTGTGTGTGTGTGTGTGTGTGTGTGTGTGTTTACATGCTACGGCTGTTGGATCCGTGAGAGCGGCTTTAACGGCAGACCGGAACACCGGAACTGCTCTGAAACAGGTAGATACCTTGGGCAGGTTTGTTAAAACTCCCGTTTTTCTCCCTCTTCTTGTTTCCCTGTGAGCCGCGCTCGTAGCTTCGCTTCGCGGTTTATCTCCAATATTTTCTCTGTAGTTTTGTGTTTACATGAATTGATTCTTAGCGCGCTGGAATCACTTCCGCATAAGCGCTGCGCAGTACGGTGCTGCGCATCATGGAATAGTCCATGTACTGCCGACTGAAGGGGTGGGGGGGGGGCAGACAGACTCCGACAAGACATGAGTCAGTGATGAATTAGGCTTTCCGATGCTATTTTTGCGAAGGGATTTTTAAAAAAAAACTTAATAAATGGACAAAAATAAATAAATAAATAAAGGGAGGACATTTTATGGGGCCCCAAAGGGCATTTCATGGGGCTGGGGGCTCCAGGCGAATGCCAGTTTCGCCCTATGGTAAAGTCCGCATATGTTTGACGCCATGCTATACTATGACGTTTTTGGGTCATTTTTGATAACATACTTTACTATGACGTGTTTGGGTCAGTTTTGATAACATAATGTACTATGACGTTTTTGTGGCATTTTTGGTCATTTTTGACGACGTACTATACTATGATGTTTACAGGTCATTTTTGACAACATGCTATCCTATGACATTTTTGTGCTACTTTTTGACATTTTTTAAGACAAAGTAAACTATGATGGACATTTTTAGCAGTAAACTATATTTTGACATTTTTGTGCAATTTTGGGTCATTTTTATCGAAATACCATACTATGATGTTTTGCAACATTTTGAGGCATTTTTGACGACTTACAACTCTATGATGTTTTGTGTCATTTTGGGTCATTTTTGATTACATACTATACTGTGACATTTTTTTGTCCAATTTGGGTCATTTTTGACAACATACTATACTATGACGTTTTTGTGCCATTTTTGCAGAATTTTGAATTTCATTTTGCAGAAACGAGATAACTAGGTTTGAAACACATAATTAAAATGAGTTTAAGTTGAGGTGAATGGGAAGAAACAACATCCAAGGCAGACAGCAGGAATTCAAAAGTCTGAACTACTGTCGGAGAATGAGCACTAGATAACTGTCCTCTGCATAAAAATTGAAAGCAGCATGTGATCAGTTTTCACAATCAGTACGTTTAGATGAAAAAGTGGAATTATTGTGTTAGTCTGACTTTTAAAATACATTTAAACATGTTAGTCTGATTGGAATAGTACTAAACTGGAATACTTGAAGTTGGACTAACACATCAAAATAAAGCGGTTGAGAATGAAGCTACTCTTTCATATACATGCCTCAACTGGACTTGAACTTACCTAAGCGTTCTGCACATGCTCCTGGTCACCGTGCTGGGCTTTTACCCGTAAGTTGAACTGCATAACTTCGGAGGAGAAAGCCTGGAAAAAACAAAAGAAGAAGAAGAATGTCAGAAAACAAAACAAGATCAAGGTAAAAAGTAAAGGGCAGAGCTCATACATATGTACAAAGCCGAAACGTTATCCATGTTTTTACCGTTCAACATGCAATACATGTGATGTAAAAGGTCAACCAGAAGAACGTCTAGTGGCAACTAGCTGGACGGGGGCACATCTTCACCTTCAACAACGTAGAAGAAGGTAGATACGTTAGTCCTTGATCCTGCTACATCTCTGGAGTTGAAGGATGAGTTGATTAAAATCATCAGCTGCTACGAAAATTTCATCCGGTTGCTCGAACATGTTGCTGCTGGTGGCATCATTCAGTTCCTGCAGTGCATTTTTTGAATTCACATCAGAGTCTCATCAGGTTCGCCCGTCCAGTGCAAGAGCTTGATCTGGGATGTTAGAGGTTAACCATGTCTCCGTGACGATGTGCACAGGGCAGTCGTTGCTGAGTGAACCTGATCGCATCTCATCCACTTCATTCTCCTGCGAATGGACATTTGCCAGAAGAAGGCTTAAAAGAGCAATAGCTCTCGGTCCAAGTCGAGTCCGAGTCACTCTGACGTCAGCTCTCCTTTCTTCTCTCCTCCCTCTCTTTGTCCAGCGCTTTAGGTTTTGTTTCTCCCCTCTGGTCTGACTGGCCACTCCGCACACACTGCCGGTGGGGATCCTCTCGTGGTCTGCTGTATTCAGTCCAAACTCCACATAACTTTTCTCAATGTTGATAAATGCTTCTCTATTTTAGAAAAGTCGTGCTTTAGCAGAAGGGGCCATGGAGTTAAAAAACAGAAAAATATGGCAAAACAGTAGCAAGGATTTGAGAAGCTTCTGGCTGTTGCATCTACATGGGCTGCCATCTACTATGTCTCCTAGTCGGACATACTTCTATCAATAAATCGATTCTCCCCCGGTGCTTTTATACTGGGACAAAGACAGTAGTCCAATTTAATGGCATAATCGAGTAATAACTGTAGCTCTGCTTAACCGTGCAACGACACATACTGAGTGATTATTTACATATATATAAAGCAACAGTAGACCTTGTATGGAGCCCTGGGGGACACCCTTTGCTACGTGAATAAAGAGGAAGACTCAGTAAACTGGACAAAAGTATTACGTGAAATACAAATGTAAATATGCTGGAGTTAGCAGGACTGCTAATTAACATCCATAGCCCCTTGGCAGGTAATCGACAATAGAAGTAAAGAAAGAAAAGGGAAAGAAAAAGAAAGAAAACGATACAACAATTCATATAGAGGACAAAATGCAGTAACAATTGCAGTGTAAACTATATGGCATAAATTACATGGTACAAAGTGTCTTATCTATTTGCAAAGTGCAAAATTCAATACAGGTGTTGGTTGCGCTGCAGCCTGGAGTGGATCTAGACTTTGGAGACTCAACCAAACATCAGGTGATTCATGTACGCCCAACACATGCATACAAGAAAAGTAGCGTCACATTCATTCAGCAACAAACAACAATCAGTCAATAACATGTGAGCAGCAAAGCAGACAGGTACAGTGCATTCATACATGCATATATATATAAACATGCACCGTACAGCAGCAGTGAGGCAGTATAAAGACATAAAACAACAGAGAGCAACGACAGAAAGGTTCAGCACACACACATACGCCCTCAAAGATTCTCAGAAATGGCTTCAATCTCGTGCATGAGGGTCTGTCTCTGTTCTTGCTATTATTTGAACATTGAAGTTTTTGCCTTTTTACTTGCAAATCATCCATTAGTGTCAGTAGTTTTAATCATGCAACTTTGTCTGTCTCTTCATGTAGAGAGAAAGCCATTGTTTTCTTGCCTTACATCTATTTGTGTGTGTGTGTGTGTGTGTGTGTGTATGTGTGTGTGCACGTGCGCATTTGTGAGACCAGCTCAAACGTCTTGGAAAAAAATCCCCAAACACACAAGATGTTTTTCTTCCACTCATTGATTTTTCTTAGAAGCATTAATCTTGCCTCACTTATCCCCCCCATCAGAAATCACACAGAAAATAGAATCCTCTCTCGCTGACTAATTGCACTTTCTGACACATCGTCTGATTTTCCTACAAATCCAATGGAGCGTTCAGTTCTGATGTGACACAAAAAATAATAGTCCAAAGCCCCCAGAGGATGTTTTCCCTGCATCTGAAGAGAGAGGTGGAAGGGTGAATGTAAACTGTTATCTGCCTTTCATCACAAGCAACCTAAGCGGCTATAAATGAGGCAGGGCAGTAGAGCTTTGCGATGGTAAATAGGGTGTCTGATTGAAAGATTGGCCCACCTGGCCGTGACTGTCAGGAGGCCTCATCCAAACGCAGGCAACCACAAAGCTCCGCCGGTGTCCTCCAGCACCCACTTCCCACTCTGTGTCACCCAAATAGCCTGGGACGGGACCCGTGTCTGAGGAGATTGCTTTCGCAGCGCTGTGACTGGACCCTGATAGAGGAACACTTATCTCTGGGTAATTACCCTCTGTGCACAATGAATAAAATGAGAGACAGCTCCATAATCTAAGGTCTGGCAAGCTCGGAGATTACACAGCCACTCATATTATTCGCCAAGACTAATATGCAAAGATGATAAACAAGTGAGGTTATCTTTGGCTCGTCTTGATATGGAGTGGGAGCTGTTCGGATTTATTTTACACTGAAATATATTTCATTTTAATTAGTCGGACACATATTTTGAAAACTGTATTACTGGATCTTTAGTGTTCCCTTGGAAACATAAAATGATGTGTATACCACAGGAAACTGAACTTGCAGGCTTAGTCTAAGTCAGTGACAGCCAATTTACAGCCAAATCTTGCCGCTGATAGGGTGCTCATTGGCTTCCAACTATTTTGTAATTCACAATAAAATTAAATTGATTCACACTGGGAATTCTTTTGATACTTTTAGTATACATGAGGTGCCAGAATGCATAAAACAGCATCAAAATAGAGCTTGTCTAACAAGAAAACATTCCAGTGGAGGATCCCCCGCACCCAAGACAGAGGTTTAAGCTAAGCCCCTAATGTCCTAAAATCCTAATTCCTATTCCCATTTCTTAAAATCCTTAAAACTTCAATGTCCTAAAATGTCCTAAAATCTGGGAAATGTCCTTAAATCTCAGAAATGTCCTAAAATCCAAGAAACGTGCTAAAATCCAAGAAACGTGCTAAAATCCAAGAAACGTTGTATAATCCAACAAATGTCCTAAAATCCTTTGTCCTAAAATCCTAGAGATGTCCTTAAATCCTAGAAACATCCTAAAATCTGAGAAATGTCCTAAAATATGAGCAATGTCCTAAAATCTTAGAAATGTCCCAAAATCTGAGAAACATCCTAAATTCATAGAAACGTCCCACAATCTGAGAAATGTCCTAAAATGTCCCAGAAACATCCTAGGAATGGCCTATAATGCTAGACCTATCCTAAAATTGGATAATTTCGCTAAAATCGGAGAAATGTCTGAAAATCAGAGAAAGTCTAAAATCCTAGAAACGTCCTAAAATCTGAGAAAGGTTCTAAAATCTTGGAAACATGTATGCTGTGACTTGCCCTGGGCCTATCATGCTGCAAAAGTGGCCCCCAAGAAAAGCAAGTTGAGTATTGCTGGCCAAAGTCCACAAAACCAAAAAGCATATTTGATTTCACTTTATAGGAAGGTGAGCGTGTTTTCACAAAGTCACTTCATGCTTATGGATATTTTGAGATCTCTGCAGTCTCTTGTCTTTGCAGAGGGTATAAGACTCCGCCGCTCTATTGTTGAGCTTTGTAATTGGCTGTGTGTTCATGACAAAAGAGGCTCATGGAGGGACCCTGATGAGAAACTGCCCCAATCCAGCCCCTCTGTTTCTGGATGGGCTTAATTAGAATTGCTGCAAAGACCCTAAGGACCGGAGAGAGGGCCTATTTCATTTTCCTGTTGTCTTTTGTCATCCTCACGTCGTCTTCCCTAATTATTTCAGAGCCAAGGAAATCTGCTCGAAGGATTGGGTAAGTGTGTGAAGAGGTCAATCTGTTAGATTACCCAGAAATGTATCATTATAACTGGGAGAGAAAGAAAGTTTTAGGAGAAAAGACATGAATTTAAATATGGTGCTGCTAAGAAATAATTATCTGGCAAGCATAATCATACAACATGTGTATGCATGGCTTTATCCAATGCCATTCATAGGCAAATATATTTATTTTCGGTTAAAGAAATGGTTAAACATTTTGGGTAATCATCTTTTTTTGCTTAATTGTCGAGTGTTAGAGGAGAAGATTGATGTCATTCTCAAACTCCAATAAGTAAATGTTGGCATTGTACGGTCCTGCAAACCACAGATATGTCACATTTGAAATTTTTATGTAGCAGATGTGTCAAAACTTTACATTTCTGCACATTTCAAGATCACCGTGGTAAAAGTGTTTACATTTAGGTTCACAATCACTTTATGGTTCATGAAATATCATGTCTTGGCTTAAAATAGCCTGTTTTGATCACACAATCACAGCTGGAAATCCAACTGATGTCTCGCAAAGAAACAACTGTTTTGGTGGCTCAGTTGGAGCTTGAAATGAAACTGATGGCTTAACAAACACTCCCTTTTGGTGGCACATTGCCACTGGAAATGCCACCGGTGTCTCACTAAAAAACAGCTGGTTTTCTTAACATAATCGCCACTGGAAATTCTGTCAATGATTTGCTAAAAAACAGGTGGATTTGGTGGCACAATAGGCACTGGAAATGCTGTAGATGTCTCACTAAGAAAGACTAAAACAGTTTTGTTGCCACAATCGTTGCTGAAAAATGCCACCAATGTGTCACTAAAAACAGTCTGTTTTGGTGGAAATGCCACCAATATCTTGTCAGACAGCGTATGTGGCACACCAGCGGATGATTTTGGTGGCACCACTGTGCTGGAAATGCTGCCAATGTCTCACTAAAGCACAGCTAGTTTTGGAGGCACATTGCCTCTGAAAATGCCACCAATGTGTCACTAAAACACAGCCGGTTTTGGTGGCACACCGTGTGGAAATGCTGCTGATGTGTCGCTAAATTAACAGCCAGTTGGTGGCACAGTAGCAGTCCTGTTAAAAAGGCACAGTCAGTGTCACCAAAAACCAGCCCATTGGTGTCACATCACCATTGGAAATGGCACTGATGTGTCCAGTTTTAGTGGCACAGTTGCCACTAGAAATGCCAAAGATGTCTTGCAAGAAAACAGCCAGATTTGGTGGCACAATCGCAGGTCAAATTCTGTTAACTGTTAAAAAAAGAGATTTTTGTGGCATTGTACCCTTGAAAACACAGCAAGATGCTAAAAAACACAGACGTCTGGTGCCTGAAATGTAACAGAAATACAGCGATGAGTCATTCAAAAACAAATGGTTTTGTTGTTTGTTGTTTCAGAAATATACAATGCCAACACTTTCTTCCGGCGACTGGGCTGGAAAACAGAAGCAGCTATCCTGGCTCTTTCCAAAGTTAAAAGATCTATCAACTTGCACTTCTAAAGCTCATAATTCAAATGTTATATCTCAAAAAATAACTACTTTTGATTAGAGGTGATTTAGATGTTTCATAGCCATCAATGTACCCATTATTAGCCGTACTTACTAAGACATTCCCAAACCCTTAAGACCCACTTTAGTATAACACATGCTCGTATCGCTCTGCACATAACATGCACTTTAATCAAGCTTTAAAAAATATTATACATTAATATTATTTTCTACTTTCATTGAGTTATTTTTTTAACCAACATCAGTCCTAATCAGAAATATCAAATATGCATTAATTTTCAGAATTTTAACCATTTAAATGACAGATTTTTGTTAATTAAAATTAATAAATAAATGAATGAATAAAAAAAAAAAACACAAAAAATGAATAATTTTCAATATACTACATGCTGAGTAGATTCTTTTTTCATTATCACAGCTTGGGATATGTCAATGATTAGCAGCAACATTGATTTTTATACATTAATATTTTTTTGTGTGGTGTCAAACACACTCATATCGCTCTGCACATAAAATGCACTTTTCATATCAGGCTATAGAAAATTTTACATATTTTCTACTTTCACTCAGTAATATTTTAAACCAAAATTAGTCCTAATCATGAATATCAAATATGCATTAATTTTCAGAATTTTAACCCTTTAAATACCAGGTTTCTGTATGGTGCCACTATGATTCTAGATTTTAAAAAATGAATTATTTTCAATATATTACATGGAAAGTAGATTTTTTTAATAACAGCCTGAAAGATGTCAATGATTTGCAGCAAAATTGATTGTGACAGTGCAGCTAGTGGAAATAGCATGTGCATGTGCACGTATGCATTTTTTGCACTTAACAGTATGAATTTAACAGTTTTGTTTCCATCGTGTATTTGAGACTTATTTGAGAAGCTGAGCTGAAATTCTGCCAAAATTATCAAAAAATGAAGAATGAAAAGTACGTAAAATGCGTCAAAAGCTATAGAAGTTAATCAGATTGAGTCAGTCATCACTTCAATGATTACTATGACCTTAAGAAGGACTTAACACATAAACTAATGGATTTAACATTAATGCCACAACACGATCATTTTATTAAAATTATTGTAGAATTCTACACAGAGCTCACTGAGGTGAAACCGTATAGTGGAAGACAGAGCAGCAGGCACTAATCTAGTCACATACATGCTACATCTGCACACATGAGGTGAAAAAATGCATGCTGGTATAAATTGCCCCTGACTGTGCCATTTGGATCACAGAGTTTCACATTTAATGAAAGGTGTGAAAGAGGCCGCAGTGCTATTACTGTACACATTATGACTCATTCAGAGAAACCGCTAGTTGGAGCAGTTAATCACTTGACATAAATAGCCTTAAGAGTAACAATTTACCTGTCAAGTTTTACATGTAAAGTCAATCACTGCTGCACATACTGCCTGCACTGTAGCAGAAAGCTATTTAGCGGGGATGCTGCGCTGTATGAGGGTGATAGGAGTAATCAAGGAGGGGAGGGGGCTTCTCCATAGGAAGTTCCTGCAAACAGAGTGCACCCACTTTTTAAACCCCATTTGTCTTGTTAATGCTCCCCTCTGATTACCTGATTGCACTGGATGACTGTGGAGAAATCTGATTGCGTAAAATTATATAGAGCAAACTTTTGATTGGGGAGGGATCTGGCGAGCTTGCTGCCACCATTGACAGGCTTTGTGAAATTTGGCCTCGCTGATTTGAAATCAGCTAAGTGTCACGTCCCATAATTGTAATCAGAACTTAATTTTTTATCCTTGTTCTCTTTCACGGCACAACTTTTCTCACGCAAACTTTTGAAGCTTGAACAATAGTGCAGCTAGGAGCTACATACAATAACCAAAAATACACTCAGCCGTTTTTCAAAGTGACTTTGCTTCTACACGGGTCAAAGACAGTGGATACTCACTAAGTTCAGTGTGTGCATAGCTCTGTCTTAGCACATCATGAATTAATTAGCTTCTTCTCTGATGTTCAAATATAAAGCTTTAACCATACATACTGTAGATTAGCAATGCTGAATTTACAGTCCGCTGGCCAGATCTGGCCCCCTGATAGGGTGCCGGGTGGCCCCCCAACCATTTTCTAATTCACAATAAAATCAAAGTGATTCACACTGAGAATGGTTTTGTACCTTTAGTACACATAAGCTGCCAGAGTGCATAAAACAGCATTAAAAAAGAGCTTGCTTATTGAAAAAACAGGACAGTGGAGGATCCCCCACACCCCTGACAGAGGTCGTAGCTAAGACCCTAATGTCCCAAGAGCCTATGTCCAGACATACTAAACACCTCCTAAAATCCTCAAAATATCCTCAGATCCTAGAAAAATCCTAAAACCCTAAAAATGTTCTAATTTCCTAGAAACATCCTAAAAATGTCCTAAAATCCTTGAACCGTCCTGAAATCCTAAAAATGTTTTTAAGTCCTAGATATGTCCTAAAACCCTGTAAACATTCAAAGATCCCTGAAATGTCTTAAAATCATAGAAATGTCCTAAAATCCTAGAAACAGTCTAAAACCCTAAAAATGTTCTAAAGTCGTAGAAGCATCCCAGAATCTTCCAAATATCCTAAAATCCTGGAAATGTCCTAAAGTCCTAAAGATATCATAAAATCCTGGAAACAGCCTAAAAATCTCCAAAATGTTCTAAAATCCTCCAAAACTTGCATAGGGCTGCTTTGACTGGCCCCTGGCCTCCTGTCATTTTGCCAAAGTGTCCCCAAAGCAAAGCAATCTGATTATCTCTGCTCTACAGACGATCCATTCTCACTTCATTTTGCACCTAATGCATTTATGAAACCCTGAACCTCTTTTATCATCGGTATCAAAGCTGTTTAAATGTCAGGAAAATCTTTATTCATAGCTGGCAGTTAAATCATATCTTTGAATACAATTTTGTAAATAAATGTATTCAAAACTGTAAGTATGAAGCTGAAAATTATGTCTTTGGAGGATTAATTAATGTTATCAGCCCTCAATCCTCAACAAATTTTAGTCATGACATGTTGCAAGTTCATCGGTTTACTCACAAACCAAGTAAAAAAATGTACTGAGTGTGAGTGGTTGGCAAACTTGATATTTTCCTTTATTAGATTATAAATTGAAGGTAAATTAAAGGTAGATTTTTTTTTTTTCAGATGTAACGCTGGTGACATTTCAATGATTGGAGCACAATCATAAACGTTCGGAAATCCATACTTCACAACACTGCATACTCCTCATTAATTAACTTCCTATTGATCGCTGACCTCGCCACTTCAACTTATTTCCACTTCACACTTCAGCTTATGATTCAGTCAATTCGTGTTCCAGTAACATACAGCGCACAGGGAAGTGGTGAGGGCAAGTGGAAGTGAATTTAATGTCATTACGTGCAGAATAATATAAGTTTAGCCAGTCCTATCTCTAATTCTTGCTTTCATTAAAACAGTTGTTGATAAAGGGGTTTTCAGAAAATTAAAGTGGTTTTAGACTTAAGATCAAGGACTGACCCAGCAGCAGGCTCAAGAGGCTGGAGGACACTGTCTGTGTTTTTCACTCACGATCAACGCTCAGTTTTCAAGCTAAAATTATTCCACTCTATTAAAGCAGTAATACAGAGATTTGCAGGTGGTGCCACAGGGATACGGTATAAAGAAACATCATTCAAAGGTTCAGCCTTAGTCTCAATTTTTGTCTTTTTTAGGGAGGATCTTTAGGGAGAGAGATCAGGTCAGCGGTACGTGCCACATAAATCCATCTACATACATCTAAAAACTGGAACCTATAGACATAATTTGAGATGCAAAATGTTGGAGATATCGGCCACAGAGATGAACGACATGACACTCAGCCTGTGAGGCGAAATTCACTTTTGCTCAAAAGGTAGAAAACCTATAACTACTATAATGCACTGCTCACTCCGAAACAAAATGTCCCAAAATCCCAGAAACACCTTGAAATCCTGAAAATGTCCTAAAGTCCTGCAAATGTCCCCAAATCATAGGAACATCCAAAAATCCTACAAATGTCCTGAAATCCGAGAAATGTGCTGAAATCTAAGAAACGTCCTAAAATCATAAATATTTCCTAAAATCCTAAAAATGTCCAAAAATCCAAAAAACATCCTAAAATCATAAACATGTCCTAAAATCCTAAAAATGTTCTAAAATCCTAAAAATATTCTAAAATCCTAGAAATGTCCTAAAAATCCCCAAAATTTCCTAAAATCTTAAAAATGTCCAAAAATCCAAAAAAACACTCTAAATCATAAACATGTCCTAAAATCCTAAAAATGTCCTAAAACCCTAAAAATGTTCTAAAATCCTAAAAATGTCATAAGATCCTAGAAATGTCCTAAAATCCTAAAAATATTCTAAAATCTGATTTTGGTCCAAGTTTGAGAGACAGAAACAGAGACAGGCATGTCTCTTGATCTGCGGAGAAGTCACAGTTGGTGGACAATTTGAACATGCAGAAATACGGCCTGTAGTTTGAACAACAGCCTGAGAGGCAGCGAAACTTCACCAGACAATAAATTTTACGTCATCAGGCGTAGTTTCGCTGTGGTGAGGAGGGATATCTTTGCACTGGTTAGACCGGTTAGTTTACCGCAGTTCATTCAACATACTACCCACATTGTTTTGATACAAAGCTGGTTGAAAATCAGCAAAGTTTCCATGTAAGTAATTATAAAAGAAAAAACAATAAAACAATAGTGTGAATTTTCTACCAAATCCCTAAATGAGTGCAGGTTGTGGATGTTTT
Organism: Plectropomus leopardus; assembly: GCF_026936395.1. NCBI lineage: Eukaryota > Metazoa > Chordata > Actinopteri > Perciformes > Serranidae > Plectropomus > Plectropomus leopardus. The sequence continues at coordinate 37,333,909 of NC_142180.1, read as the reverse complement.
GCAGAAATTCCTGAGATGCTGAAAAGGTGATAAAGCTGCTCGCTGTGAAACTACACTGCGGATACTGTGGCAGCATGTGCAATTTCCTGTATTTAGGCTGGAGTTAGCTCGGGCTTACTCTAAATCGCCTCCGAGCCTTTAATCTGAATTTGTTCACACCTTAAAGTCAAACATCTTAGATTGCAGCGTAGTGGGAGGCAAACTGCAGACTGTTTTCCCCAGCGTGCCTTTTCAGGTATTGATAATATGTTAGTTATAGATAATATAGTGGCAGTCACACTGCAAGGAGGAAATTATAAACTCACCAGCTCCCCGACATTTTGGACCATCTCCACGCTGCATTCTTTTTGGCTCCTGAGCCTCCAGCCACCTGCACAACTTGTAATAAAACTGTCACAAATGAATGAAAGTCGGGAGGAGGAGGAGGAGGAGGAGGGGGCGAGGGGTTAACACAGATGTCCAAATAAAGTGTGAATGATTCATTTTGCCAAGATTAGCAGCATTCTCCGGCAGAAACTTTCCCATGGCAAAGGAGCTCGGCTGCTTTCATTACTGCCCCGCGGATTGTCATCATAAATTGATTTTCTCTCTGAAAGACAAATTAAATCGCATATGAAATACAACAGAAAGAACAAGAAAGTGTCTGTTTCTCCATTTTCTTCCACAGCTCCCATCCCCTCCCTTCTCTCTTTGTTGTCCCCCTTTTTTTGTCAATTTCCCATGTCTCTCACATCTAAGTGATCCAGAGTGTTCAAACTTAAATTAAGATCTCTGGCAAGATAAACAGTTAAAACCAGTTCCCATAGTTACGGCTCACACAGCGTGGTGATTGCATTATAATCCGACAGCAATCAACTCTAAATGAAACAGGGATGATAAGGGTGCTATTTTCTGTGTGTGTGAGCGCGCGTGTGTGTGCGTGCTTGAATGTAGCTTATTTCTTTCCTTTGTTCGACTTAGATTTTTATTACCTTCCAATCAGGTCAGCTCTGAAGCAGAGGCTTTTTGGACAAACATGGCCATGATGTGGGCAGAATGAGATTAAGACACTAAAGCGCGGCCTCAGTGTGAAGGGCCTTCTGCTGCTGCTGCCGGGAAGATTCAGTGTCCCTGGATATCGCACAAAACGCTTCAATTGACACAAAGTATGAAAGTGAGTTTGCCCTTCAGCTTTCAGCGGTGACTCATCCAACAACCCATTTACTTAAAATAATAAAAATATAACCATATTATGTCCATCTGGACCTGCTAACATAACTGTTTCACAAAAACACAATGAATAAAAGTCAAAAAAATACATGGCCAGTGTGATGCGCCCCTATTGAATCTCACCAGAGGGTTAACGAAAAACATATTTGACCATTCATAAAAAATATTTTATCGATAATTCTGTGGGGTTGGTCCTTGGTAGCAGATGTGCACAACCTTTAATTTAAAAGGGTCCAACTGTTTATGAGAATATTAAGGTCATGTTCAGGCAGTTCTCTTTCTGAAGTCATTAAATAACACCACTTTTGCAACGCTTTTGGCATGACATCCTCCGACAAAAGTCACCTTTTGCTTCCGAATGATACGCGGACAGTTGTCTTCAGTTAAAAACATGGGTGGAGGGAAACTGTTGAGCGCGCATAATACACCACTGGACAGCGCCAGATTGAAATACTGCCAGTAACAACTCAATATAAGGAGCACAAAGGTTCCTATAAGGTAAGCAACAGGGGCAGTGGATGGATCAAACAAACCCTGGACTTTCAGCTCTCAGCTCTGAATGTGTGTGTTTTTGTTGTTGTTGTTGTTGTTGCTGTTGTAGCCTCTTTTGCCAAATCCCTTACAGTATGCTTTTTTCGAGGCCCCACAGTTGGTTGCCATGTGCTTGTGTTGTATAAACATAACAACATGCTGCATAATCTCACTATGTGTTGACATTATAGCAGCGGCATCCCGGAACGACAACAGCAGACACAGAAGAATACCTCGAGTGTAATATATAGATGTAGAAGTCCACTGCAAAGCGGCAATATGTGATGACTTGCGATTAGAACGTGTCATCTCGTCACCAGAAGATAATGTTCCACATTTCCATGAAAAAGCCCACAGTAAACAAATGGATATTCCTCTTCATATTCCCCCTTTAAACCAAAACATGATCTTTTTTTCGAACCCTAACCAAGTAGTTTTGTTACCTAAACCTAACCACAACTGATCAATTGTTTCCCTGGGAAATGTCTTATTAATTAAATCTAAAGGATTTGAAACAATTAGGATATGAAACCATCTTGACTGGTCTTGAAATAAAATCCTCAGTCCTCTTTCTTTTAAATCAAGACAAGACAGAGTTAAATGCAGTTGAGTCAGAGACAAGACCAAGACCTTCAAAAAGTGACTTTTAGTTTGCTTCAAAATAGCCCAGTCGCCAGATGAAAAGGTTGGTGTTGTACGTTTCTGCAAACCATGAAATGCAACCTTATCCAACGAACACAGCTTAGACCAGTTGAATATCAGGTAGATTACTTTGTAACATCAACACTGTATTGTTACTGTATATTTTTCAATCAATGCACCAAAATAGATGCCACTTACTCAGTAATCCACCTTATTCAATTGTTTCAAGGTATCCGAAGTTCTGCAACTAATGCAGCCCCTTATATATTTTTCTAACATGCGGCAGTTTTCAGTCTGAATGTCCAGTAATAAGGCCCCGTTATCCTGAAACTGCAAATGCAAGCGAAATTTAAAGCCAAATTAGGTACCAATGTTTTAGTCTCAGCACGCCATCTCCTTACAAACAGACGAGCATGAAGCCATGAAAATACCAAGTAAGAGCACAAAAATAGCCAACTGTCTGACTGTTGCATTGAAAACTTGTACTTGCTACTGCTGGTTTTGTGCCAGTCCATAAATACCATCAAATCCTTCAAGATTTGAAAGAATTATTAAGTTAATTGACCAAAGTAAGGGTTTGGTTAAGTTTATGGCAAAGAAGGTGAAAAGTGCACAAGAACAGAGAGTGTGGGTTTAGGGAAAGACTGTGTTTCGGGTTAAAAGAAGTACTTGGTCACAGCCATAACTTGCAGAGTCCCCGAAATATGTTTATCAGTTAAGCATAGGTTGTTGTTTATGCATTTGAACAAACATGTTGTTGTTATTTCCTAAAAATATTTGAGGGCCCATAATCTCATTGTTCCCAAACAACGACTTCTTGAGGGAGAAAATAGGAGCTTTACTCTGATGATATTGTTCATGCATTGAGTACATACAGAAGCAATTTACTGCAAATTAATAGTTTTAAAATTATAGTGTGGTAAGAGTTTGACTCATACTTGTTTGTAGTTTGTAATCTTTGCAAATCCTGAAGCTCAACCAACTCCATCGACTGCCGCTGTCCACCGTCTCTTTCTCACGGCCTCGACACTAAACAGAGAGGCTTTCCAGTTCATTCTTCCACGTCAGAGACTCGGTGTCTCTGTGGGAAGAATGCTGCTCATCTGAGATGTCTGCAGGTTGTCAGAGCCGGAGAGAGAGGAGCGAGGGTAAGGCGAACCCCAAGGCAGCCCCAAGACAAACAAGAGAGGCATCTGTGAGTGGAAGCCATCATCAGTCATCCTAAAGAAATTATCCCCTCCGCTGTGTGCCACTGATCAACAAGGAGCTGCATGCTCCTCGCAAAAAGACAAAACCCTCTTTCATTATTGGCTTGTTATAATCAACATTAAAGGGGGCAGATATCACGGCCTCTTACCACCTATTTCATTTGAAGTTTTGGGCGAATCAATAAAGATGGAGCAGGAAGATTTAGCGTGATGCCTTATTGAAAGAAAAATTAGCAAATTTGGAGAAGAAGAAGTCAAAGGAATACAATTTTGAGCAACTAAATCATTGTAGATTTCTGCAAATTACACTACATTTGTAATATATTATACAGCAGATTAGCCCGTTGTCATTCCCAGGGCATCAAATACCCCCATTTTGTCACGTGCCTCAGCATGTGATATCTACACAGAGGACTAACTCCAGCTTCTTAATGAGACAAAAGAGTCCATTAACTAACGTCATTGTAAATCTATGGCAATAGATGACGCTGAGAACTGCAACTGAGCTACCATTGTATAAAGAGAAAGAAATTTTGTGTAGGGCGGAAGATGTTCAAGCAAAACCGGACTTTCAGCCAGGAGGCCAAAAACGTACAACCACAAGTCAACGTTGTTTTACTGTAACATAAGAAATGTATATACAATAACTGCACACTGACATCGATACTTAATTTAAACCAAATCATGGTCTCTCTTTTTTCTTTTTTTTAAACCTAACCAAGAAGTTTTCTTGATTCAACCGAACCGCAACCAATTTACAGCATTAATTACGTTACAATTTGTTTCAACTGTATGGCCTTTGCATCGCTATGAGATGTAGCACAATACCTTCTGGAAATGTAATGATATCTCGGTAAAAAACAGACAGTCTTTGTGGCACTGTGTTTGGGGGAAACACAGCAACAGATGCTAAAAAATATTCATGTTTGTAGATAAAAAACAGCTGATTTGGTTGTTTGTTTGTATGTAACACTGGTCTGCAGCTCGGTAGGTGTTACGCCTTCCACCATCCCCTCTTCCTCCAGATGACAGTCAGCTCATATACGCGTCACTTTAGAAACATCGTCATGGTACATAGAAAACGCTCAATTGCAACGTATGAGTGGTTGCAGAAATGTACAATGCCAACATTTTCTTTGGGTGACTTAGGGTGACAAATGAATAACCGTCGTCATCGTACTTGTGAACGTTCTCAAAGTCATTTTCTGATGGTCATGGTCTTGGTCTTGCCTCGGACTCAGCTCTGTCTTGTCTTGATCTCACGCACTGTTGATGCGTGCTGTGTGAAACGGGCCTTACACCACGGCACACTGAAGACCCTTGTGTTTTCATGGAAATGTGGATATTTCAGATCATTTTGAGGAGTGCCCATATTTTACTGTAAGCATGTGGTATAATGGAGGACTTACACTGGTCTGGTCTTGATCTTGGTTTAGGTGATCTTGACAACAACACTGGGAATAACATCATCTCCCACGCTGTGTTGTGTTGTTGAACAGCGACTGTATGCACAGTAGGCAGCAGCGAGCACGTCGCTGTAAATAAAAAAGGGAAAGAGCAGTCATTCAGTAAAGTGGGGTTAGAGCCAAATGAAATATGCTCCCAATTATGGCAATGGGTGTAAGGAGCTAATAAAGTGAATGTCCCTACAAGACACTGAACCCTAATGGATCCCAACTAATTTGCTTTGACTGATGAATTTCCCTCTCCAGTTGTGTGGGGTTGAATAATTATGAAATTTATCACAAGACATTGGGACTCATTAAGGATTCACGACATTTCATTAAAGCAATGTTGTTAGAGGCAGCGCATGGTGTTGTGTTTGTGTTTGTACGTGTGCGCATGCAGAGAGTCTGAGATAGTGTGTAGAAGTAATTATCCGACGATTAAAGCACTTAAAGGAAGGGCTGTTTTTGCCTCTCTGTCATTTAGTTTCTGAATTCCATCATTCTACATCTCTCTCTCTGTTTTTTTTTTCCATCGCCGAGATGTTTTCTGGCTCTGCTGTGCACATTCATTACTGTCAAGGGCTTCTGGTGTGTTTGAAAATGTGCACCCTGATCCATCAAAAATCTACAAAATCCATTACATTTATATGAAAATGTCACGACAGACTAGATGGGTTCATTATATAGCTTCACAGGAAAAGTTTGCTCCCGCAGCCCAAATCCTGCACAGACAGGAGCTTAAAGTACAGTTAATTTGGGGGAACAAATGTCCCTTCTTGTTTAGAATGGTATCAAATGAGAAAAGCTTTGTGCATTTTAAGATAGAGCCTAAAGCTGTCAAAATGACAAACCACCTAAAAATGTCATCAAATATGGAAGAAACAAACAGTTATGGATCCCATATGAGAGTTACAATGAATCGTAGCTCTGCTCAGTGGAAACTTCTTTCCCCCGTTATTTGCTTTTTGACCCAAATCTTGTAATTTGTTTCACCAAAGATACTTACGTCTTTCTTGTCAGAGTGAAGCCTTTCAGTTGGTTCTGATAAACTCGTACAAAAATCAGCCCCAAAAGCAGCGTGTCGTCCAACATTGCAGAGACTCACTATGTAAAGACATAAAGAAAGAGGAACAGTTCAACATTTTGGAACAAATATTTATTACCTCCACAAAGGAGGATATTTGTTCAGTTTGTTTGTTTGTCAGCAAAATTACGACAAAAGTATGGTCCCATTTTTCATGAAATTTGGTGCACAGCCCATTCTCATTCTCAATTCGTCACTAGGTCAATAACTTTGGCGTCAGAAACCAAAGCCAAAAGCTATTTATCACAGTGGTGGGATACAGGGTCAGATGGTGTTAGATTAAACACTGCTGGTAATAATGTAATATAAGAAGCTTCATAGTCCATTTAGGGTGGGAGGGGAGGTGGATCGGTCTAACAAACCTCAGACTTTCACCAGGGAGTCCGCTGTTTGCTTCCTGTTTGAATGTTAAAACTGTAAATTTTCTGTGAAAACGGAAGATTATTTTGAAACGAAAAAAATGCATGTAACAGGCATAAACTGAGACACCGTCCCAGAACGTCCCAAAAGTCTGTAAATTTGGAAAGGATCCAAACCTTGGGGTGGATATAGATAGATAGATAGATAGATAGATAGATATACTTTATTAATCTCAAAACTGAGAAATTGGGGTGTAGCAGCGCCATGCAGTAACAACAAGAGAATAAAGAGCAAACATTATTAATAGAATATAAAGGAATACGCTTAAGAAAACTAAAAAACTAAGAGACTGTACATATATACATATATACATGTGTAAAGTGCGGAACAGTATCTGAATAAATAAAAATAACGTCAGCAGTGCAGAGTGACATGGAGCTAAGACCAGAGTTTAAAGAGCAGACAGAGGTGAGTTATTGTACAGGTGGATGGCTTGTGGCAGGAAAGGAATAAATGTCACAGCTTATACAGATGCATTAAAAAAATTAGAATATAGTAATAAAGTTTAATATTTTCCATCAGATATTAAAGAAAGTGAAATTTTAATATATTCTATACCCATTACATAAACTAAAATGCTGAAGCATTTTTCTATTTTAATTTTGATAATTATGGCCTGCAGCTAGAAAAAAGAAAAATATTAGAAACATCTGACCCACAAATGCAGACGAGCTGAGGGCCGCTATAAAGCATCGCCTCCCTGTCACACCATATTGATGCAGCAATTCTCAGAAAAGGAGCCCCAAACCAAGCATTGCGTATATAAAAAAACATATTTTTCAGAAGGTGGACATTTCTGTATCATAAATCACTTTTTGAATTATCTAAGGAAATATTCTAATAATTTGAGATACTGGATTTTCATGAGCCACAATCATCAAATAAAATTAAAAAAGGCTTAAAATATTTCAGTTTTTCAGTTTTCAATTAAACTTCAGGAAATTTACAATTTTTGCTTGTTAGATGCATAGTTTTTGTTTTTCAAAATAAATTTACAACTTCTATAAAACACCTTATATTTATTTCCTTGTGCAACAAAAGCATTTGGTAAGGAAACAAAAGCAGGTGTTTAGCTTCACTGTGGAGGCATGAGAGACAAAGTTTTCCTCATAAATTCAACATAACATGGTATGAATAATTTATGGTCATTATTTTGGGTGAAGTATTTCTTTAAGGCCAACAAGTATACTCACTTACTTTCTCTGTGTGTGTGTGTGTGTGTGTGTGTGTGTGTTACTCATTCTGATTCAAACTTTATCTCCTGATCTTCAGATGACTGTATCGGTCCTGACACAGTGTGTCAGAGTTTGTTGCGGCCCGCAGCTTTGTGTAATCATCAGCGCAGACTTTAAAGAAAACCGCTGCCATACGGGGGTATTAAAGCTGTTGATTTCCATTTACTCAAGCTCACTTGTTTTGTGTTTAATTACAAACGATAAATGAACAAGATCGATAGCAACAAATAAATGAAGTGAGACATATTTTTTAGAGGGGAATATTGAGCAAAAACACTTCTGGCTGCTTCACTGTTTCGTGACCCAAGTCGATCTGGAGCCACATGGGAAAGTGGACGGAGTTCAGAGAACATACCACAAGAGAAAGCAACGCAGCCATGGACTCAGACTGCAGGGTCTGATTGCACTAATTTAGTCATTCTGAATGTGCTTGTTTTCATGCCATTTCAACGACACGTCACACTGGAGTCTATTGATTTGCCCACAAATGCAACAGAAATTCTCTTTTTTTCGTTTGTTTGTTTTCAGACTTACAGACTTTCATATGAAAACTGTCACAGTTTTAAGGAGGTGAATGATGCCTCTGTCCAACATTGCAGAATGATTTTAAGAAATGTGCTTTCTTGCCAAATTACAAAGAGTTAGATGACAAGATCGATGTCTCTAAGAGACATCGATCTTGTCATCGATGGGAAGACCTACACTACCAACAGCAGATTTGATTTGATTTGATTTGATTTGATTTGATTTGATACGATACGATATGGGGCGGCACGGTGGCTTTGTGGTTAGCACTGTTGCCTCACAGCAAGAGGGTCCCTGGTTCGGATGGAAGTCTTGAATGGAAGTCGGAGACATAAAGCTACAGACTGATGCCCAGCACTTATCGATGCGGGCAGGCGTCACACGCTACAAGAAAACAAAGCTGAGTTGCCTCGACTTTTTTTAGCAATCCAATGATGCAGTGAAGTGTCAACCAATCATACGTTTTATTTCAGCCTGAACTCATTCTGAAACCGTAAAATTGCACCACTTTGAAAATGCTTTTGGCATAAGTGTGCAACACCAAATGGTCTCTTTTGCGTAAACATGAAACACCGTTGGATTGCGTCAGGTGAGGAAGAGGCCGGGCAGAAGCAGTCGCAGTGTTATTATCCAAACGCTCATCCACACTCGTCACATGGTGCCGCTCTGTCAGTGACCTTTGGCGTCTACTTATGAAGTTTTAGGTATCCTTCCGTGTTGGTTGTTTACGCTCTGGGATGTTGTTGGCATGATGTCAACAAATGCTCATGGTGGGATGATGCTGCGCTGTCCTTACGTTTACACAACAGCACATGGCAACCAAAGTGACTGTCGTGACGGTTCGGATTAGGCAACAAAGTCACGGATGGTTTGATTTAGGCAAAAGAGGCACATGTCAAGGGGTTTGAAAAAAAAAACCCACATCAACATGGAAGGTGAATTTCGCATTCCTGCACGAAATCATTTGGTACTTTGTGTTCCTTATATCACGCCGTTACCTGCAGCATCATTACCTGGTGCTGTACTTCAGCGTCATGGTAATTGCATGTAGAAGCGCCCGGTGCCTTCAGTATATAACAACAATGCCACTGGTTTCATCCAGCTGCATTCCAGTTGGACATGTGAGTTGGCTTTTGGCGTCACGCTCGTATAACGAAAGCACTGACAGAGCAAACAAATTTTACAAGTTCAGGCTGAGAACAGGCTGGATTATACTTTGGCTGGATGGTACCTGCCATGGCAGCATGTTACGTGCACAGACGGCGTTAATTGAGAACCTAACAATTGAATCTGTCATGTGCGCGTGATACGCAGCATGATGGCATCAGGTGAAAACGTAACAACAAAATATAAGGAGCGCAAAGGTGAAGGAGACGTGAATGAGTCAAACGAACCCGAACTTTGAATTGGGATGTTTTTTTCTACACTTTACCATATGCCTCCTAATCCTAACCATCCGCGGCAGCATGTGTTTTTGTTGACGTCCTGGCGTTGGTTGCCATGCGCATTTGTTGGCTAAATATCACCACGTGCAGCATCATCCCACCATGTGCTTGTGTTGACATCACGGTAGCAGCATCCCAGAACGGGAACAGCAGACACAGACGGATACCGAGAGCGTAATATGTCGACATGGAAGTCCACTGCAATGCAGCAACATGTGACGACTTGAGATGAGAACGTGTTGGGAATAACGGCACAACATTCCCACCTGGAACAGGAAGTGTAAAATGTGCTTTTGTTTCCTCTCTGTTTACTCTTTATGCTAAGCTAACCAGCAGCTACGTTTAGCTTCATATTTGCAGAAATAAAAGTGGCATTGCTCTTCTCATCCAGCTCTAGGCAACAAAAAAATAAATGTATTCTCCAAAATGCCGAACTATTCCTAATGTGTTTCCAGGTAAGTAGCCAGCGACTCATTTAGAAGATTTCATTTAGAGATCTTTCTGCCGAGTCCGCCATCCTCCCCCGTTCAGTCATGGAGTGGGCCCTCGCTATCTGCAGATAATCTGAACCCTTATCTTCCCTCATCAGTTGGCTCAGCTAACTGAATATCATTCTCTCTAAAAGACAGCACACACACACACACACACACACACACACAGTAAAGCGAGCGTGATGCTGTTTCACAAACATTTTGCTGTGAACACTAAATGCAATATGAGGAAAAGATTCGGTGACCTGCGTGTTGTTTGATTTAACCAGACTCAACTTACATTGCTTCGGGGCCACTTTTGCAAAATGACAGTCATCCAGGGGCCAGTAACAGTAGATGTTTCTAGGATTTTTCGACATTTGTAGAATTTTAGGACATTTCTCAGACTTTATGACGTTTCTAGGATTTAAGACGATTTCTAGGATTTTATGACAGTTGTCGGATTTTGGGATATTTCTTGGATTTTTACAACCTTTCCTGCTTTTAGGACCTTTCTAGAATTTCAGTATATTTTTAGGAGTCTAGGTAGATTCTCAGATTTTAGCACATTTGTAGGATTTTAGTACATTTCTCGCATTTGGACATTTCTAGGATTTTAGGACATTTCTGGGATGTTAGGATGTTTCTCCTGTTTTTTGGGATGTTCCTAGGATTTCAGGGCAGCAGGAGCTTAGCTGGGACTCTGGCACTTTTTTGATAAAGAAGCTATTTTGAAGCTGTTTTATGCATTCTGGCACCTATGTATACTAAAAGTACAAAAACAATCCCCAGTGTGAATCACTTTATTGTTATTTTGAATTAGAAAATAGTTAGGGGGCCACCCGGCACTCTATTGGGGGTCAGATTTGGCCTGCGGGCCATAAATTGAGTATCACTGGGTTAGCAGATTGCTTTCGGTGTGTAAACCTGCAGATTGAAAGCGGCCTCAGTGTCATGTTAATAGAATAAAGCACAGAGTGAATCCCAATCTGAAGTTAAGCACCATGTTGAATGTGGCTCTCTTGCTTTTTCCCACAGGGCGAGCAGCTTCATTATGAAGCACCGTGGTCTCCTTTTCATCTCGGTGAGATCACCCCTGTGGGGAGTATCAACACGGCGAGCCGCGTCTCTCTTGTCCCTGTTTAAACATTGAAATAGTGTTGCGCCACATTGTTGTGTGCTGCTGTTTTTTTTTTAATGCAGCTGCTTGGAAACTGCCACAGGACTGAAGGATCTCAGCGGAGAGAGGAGATGATCAATTTCAGAGGGAACACCCCCCTTTTTCCTCCTCATCTCCAAAGCCTCTCCCCCACACAGCTCCCTGACCCCTCCACCTCCACCTCCTCCTCCTTACTTCAACTAACCATAATTATTTTGCAAAAGAGCTCCAGAAAAAGAACACGCAGAGTAATTTCTCTTGCCCAGTTATGAAAAGCTCATTAAAACAGGCCTGGAACAAACAAAGCTTTTCCTGTGAGGCCCCTTTTCAAATTCATTTCATAATTTCCCTCTGTTTTAATCATTTATATCAATTAATCATTCCTTGGTGGAAAAGATATTCTTCGCCATCTTCTGTGGTTTTTTTGTTCTAGTGAGTGAGAGGCTTGATGAGGACGTCAAGAGAATGTGGCTCAAATCAAGGTGGAGTCGCATCGGCTTTGCCAAAGGGAAATCAGCTTGATGCAGCACAATCTCCTCGGAGCTGCAGGAATAATTAAACAATTAAAGTCAAGAAAAAGATAATCTTTATACATCTGATGTCTTTCTAATGAAGCCGGGGGCATCTTATAATGAAGCTGTTTTGTCATGTAAAACCGGTCAACCCAGTGAATCTCAAACAACTTTTCTCAGAGGCAACTTTGCTCCAATAGCAACACTTTTTTCAGAAGACGTCACTTGTTTCGCATCAAACAGGTTTCGTACAGTCATGAAAAACTTGGAAAAATCATGGAATTTGCAGCTAGCAATTTCCAGGCCTTAAAAAGTTTTGGAAAAATACTCAGACCCTGAAAGTTTTGTAAAAGTCAAATCAGTGTCACAAACTTGTGTAATAACACATAATGTGACCAAGGACTGTTGGAAATTTGAAAATCACACAATAATGTCTGTTTTTATAAGGTACAGTGCAGTGTCATTTGGGGCATTTTTGACCAAAAAAGATGCCTCTCAATCTTGTGAAATTGGGAAAGATCCTTTCTTCAAAAATTGGGTTGAATCAAAACAACCAATTTTTTTTCCATAAAAAATTGCCAAATTTTGTTAAAGAAAAGTTCTTTTCTTCTTAAAAAGGTCTTTAGAAGTTCTTTAAAATTAGTATTCAAAATAAATACAAAATAAAGCTATGCCCCTCTCCTGAGCCAAAAATAATTGTAATAATAAGTTCCTCCCACATGCTTAAAAATATATTTGAGATGCCTTCACATTATGCACCTCCCTCTCCCCTCACATAAATAAGAAACAGTTCCTAAATTATATTCAAATATTCAGGTCTAATCCTGTTCCAATTTATTTATTTATTTTCAAATTATATATATTTTAAAAATTTATTGTATAAAGGGATGAAAGAGGAGTATCAATGGTCATTTCAAGGAATGTATGGTCTTGAAAAGTCAGAAAAGTCATGGAAATGTAAAAATATGTCTGAACCCTAACCACAGTGTTTATTAGCTGCAGCACTTTTCTGTCGCTGTGTACAGAGAAGAAATTTGAACATGGTGCTGGGCAACATGTCAGCAGCGCCTCATTTTAATTAAAAGGTGCTGCCTTTGCTTCCAGTTTTATCTCGTCTTTGAAGTGACGCTGGAAATCTGAAAGAATTAAAGGATCTCAGCCAAATCGAGGTCTTGCAGATTAGCCTTAATAGGTGTTGAAACCAATGACCTGCGGCTTAATGAGGTTGTAAACGACAGCGGCAGGCCCTGCGATTATTTCCAGTGACAGACGATGGCGCCACTCTGCAGCTATTAGGGCCGTGATATTTCCCAGAGGTTGGAGTCACCCTCCGTAAACTAAGTAGTTATTGAATGTCAACTAATTACACTCGGACGTGAGATGAATTCAGTTTAGGAAAAAAAACGCTCCTGCAGTCAAGAAATGACATTTATGCATTTTATAAGGATAATATTCAGCTGTTACAGCCAATCACAGCTTTATTTATACTTTAGGATTAAATATGATAATAAATGACGCGATTTACTGTTTTTGAGGACGCGCGGGACTGTTTGCTGCAGCCTCTCCTCTCCCTGTCAATGTTTTCAACTGTGCACATTTGACACTTTTCTCTCTCACCTCTCCGAGTCCATCTCCACCATTCACCTCCATCCTCCATCTGCGTGTCCATCTCACCTCCCCTCTGATTGGTCCGATTTGTTATTCCCTGTAAATGGACTGTGCGCTCATTGGCTGCGCCGGCGCCGTCGTCACGCGGCTAAAAGGGGTTTTTACTGGAGGTTTCTTCCTGTCAGCGACACATGTAGAACAAGCAGCTAACGGGACCCGAAGAGCAGACCGGAGGACACTCAATTACAGCCTCCGTGCCAGCCAGCCTTTTCTTTTTTTTCTGTGTGCCAAAACGCGCACTTCTCCGCTCCGTTTGAGGACATTTACGGCGTGCGTAAACGCGCAATTACGCCTTGCGATGGACTCCTTTTGTTCCGGCGAGAAAAAGACCAGTAAAGCAGTAAAACGGGAACCATCCGGTGGAAATACTATCTGATAACTCCATTTGCAGCTTGTTGCCAGAGCTCGAGCCCCCCCTCCCCTCTCTCTCCACCTTCAGCAAAGGGTTTTTCTGCGGAGCTGGAGGCCGACCGCGCGCGACATCCAGCTTTTTTTTTTTTTTAACCTGTACTTTTTGGGACTGTTGTCGCGTACCTGTTTACCTGCCAGACGTTTAACTTTACAGCCATTACGCTCAAAAGAGACAAACGAGGTGGGTTGATGTCACGCGTAAAATAATCATTTTAAAAATGCTTGATTCTTTCTAATTATAGCAGTATCTTTCTGCTGGTGATATTTGATTTCCTGTGCGACATTATCCCCTATATACCCCCGTAATGACACCGCTGTGATGCCTTTATTTTCCATTAAAACGCAGGAGCTTTTAGCACATGGCTGCCTCATATGTTTTTCCTCTCTCTCTCTCTTTCTCTCTCTCTCTTTCTATTTCCATGACTTGCGCCCAAATTGCCTGCCCGTGTAATTACTTGAGTTAGCCCATTTAAGTTAAAAGCCACCCCCCTCCTCCTCCTCCTCTTTCTCCTCCATCTCTCAGCGGAAAAAAAACTCTCTGAATGAAACTTGACGATGGTCCGTCTTGTTTATCCAGGGAGTCACTTTCAGGTCGCCTTTTTGATTCATCTCCTTTTAGATTTAATCAGCACTAAGGTACGCTGTGGTTTGTCCCTAAGAGCCATCGCTAATGGGCTTACTGAATGCTTTTCTCTCTCTGTGTGTGTGTGTGTGTGTGTGTGTGTGTGCGCGCGCGCGCGCGCGCCCTCCCCCCTCCTCTTCCCTCCCCAACTCTAATTAGCCTACCTGCCTTTCAACAAAGATTTGGCTTTATCCAGGCATGCAGTCTGCCTGACCAAATTGGAGAGGATTACATTTTTCGAAGAGCCACGTTCATTTTTGTGCGTAAATCTGCATTAGATTCACAACACTTAGCACCATTGCACCAGGATGTGGTTTAATCAGTGTGTATAGGTGTTGTTATTAATTCTGCTGATGTTAAGTATGAAATGCAAGGACAGATCATCTTCAGGGTCAAAGGCCCAGCCAGCATCAAGTGTTGGTAAACACAAGACATGTCAGTTTTCGGTTACATACAGGACTCTTTTGCCATAACAACAACCACCACCACCTCCCCTCTGTTGGAGCTGCACTGAGTGTGTGGCCACACTTGTGTGCTATTTTGAATTTATCAGGAGAGATTGACAAAAGCTCGTTCTGCAAAATTGCTGTTCGTTTTTTAAGAGAGATCAACAAAAAGCTTGTGCTTTTTGCAGTTTTGAATTCCTTACGAGAGCTCAGCCAAAGCTCATGCAACAAAATTGTTAGGTTTTTTAGGAGAGGTCAACAAAAACTCATGCTGCATAATTGTGGATAGTTTCTTAGGAAGGCTCATCAAAAGCTCTGGCAGCAAAATTGTTGTTGCATTTTTTAAGGAGAGCTCAACAAAAGCTCGTGCTGCAAAATCGTGTGCAAAGTATTGTGCTGTTTTGAATTTTCTTAGACGAGCTCAACAAAAGCTCGTGCTGCAAAAGTAGTTTCTTAGGAGGGCTCAAACAAAGCTTGTGATTCAAAACTGTGAATTTCTGAGGAGAACTCAACAAAAAGCCTGTGTTCCAAAAAAATGGTTGTTTATTCTGTAGGAGAACTCAACAAAAGCTTGCGCTGGAAAAAAATTGTGCAAAGTGTGCTATTGTTGATTTTATTAGGAGAGCTCACCCAAAAGCTGGTGCTGCATTAGTGCTCCTTTGGCTCGCAGGGTTAACAGTTAACAGACGTTCATCGTGAGAGGTCCGACAAAGCAACAGCACGAGGATCAAGGGCAGATTAGTTCACTAAATGACTCGGAGCTCTTGTTCTTGCAGCAAAACAGGACTCGTTTTGGTGCAGTTTGCAGCCTGCAGCTGCCAAAAGACAATGCATGATTTACAAAGATGTGCAAGGGGCTGCAACTTTCAATTTCATAACTGATCGATGCACTTGTGGCATGGCGTATAAATGACCCTGCACCACTCTGTGACCCCTCAGGTCCTGACTTAACTGTCTTGACCTTTTATTTTGATAAAACCAAAGACATTTGTACTTGAAACTGATGCATAAAAAATCACCAGAATGCAGGAAATTAAGTGTTTGATGCTTAAACATCTTCTGACAGAGGACTTTTACATCAGACGTAAGTTAACTTTTGGTCAGAATGAAATTCGAGTTCATGAAATGTCTAACATTTGAAGTGTGGACTTTGACATTATGACGATTTTCGGACATTGGGTTTTGTTCTCCGTACATTACGACTGAATGTTGTTATTCTACGTCAAGATAATGTTGGTATTAGACATTTGGAAGATGTTGGATTTTGGTTTCTTAACAATACCAACAAAATATCAATCTGTTGTCAGTACTCTACCTCAAATTAGTTGGCATTAGATGTTGTCCTGACATTGAATTTTGGTCACTAGACGTCACAACTTAATTTAATCAAAAACTGGTGGCCAGCTGGGACGTGTCCCCCTCAGTGTTGAAATGAAACATACACCCCTGTCTATTTACATCACCTATGTGCAATAACTTTGTGTAGGTCACTGCAATAATTTTGTTTTAGACTTCAGTGCTATTATTTTAAGTAGGGCATCTGTGCATGTATCTGCATGTTAACTGTAGTTTAATTGCAGTGTATTCAGATCCTTTACTTAAGTAAAAGTACCAATGCAGAGAAATCTTTAAAAACAAACAGAATACCCCCAAAACTCTAAATTATACCAAAAAAATGAAACAAAAGCAAAACCTAAAAAGCATTTTTTTAAAAAAACAACCCTCAAAATAATAAGAGGAATAGAAAAACACACCTAAAAACCTCAAAATTAGAGAAAAAAATAAATTATGGGGGAAAAATATCTCAAAATTATTTAAAAATAAACAAAACCTCCAAAAAATAGTCAAAAACCGAGAAAAAAAACAAAACATAGAAAACTTAAAAGTACTGAAAAATGAAAAAAAAAAAGTTTATTAAAACCTTTGGCAACTAATTTTCTGTCAGTTGTTGCAGCTGCACCTGTATGAACTGTAATTCAATTTATTACAAAACATCAGATTTTAATAAACTTGTGTTTTTATGCAAAAATCTTAATTTGTAAAGTAACTAAAGAGTCCAGATGTATGTAGTGAAGTAAAAAGTACATTATTTTACTCTGAAATGTAGTAAGGTCAAAGTATAAGCTGGCATGGAAAGTACCTGAAATTTGTACTGAAGTACAGTATTTGAGTAAATGTACTTTGTTACCTTCCACCACTGTCTGATTGTACGTGTGTGGTCGTGTCGCCTGTGTACTCGTGAATGTCCAAGACAGATTTCTGCTGAGGGAGACAATGAAGGCTAATCTTATTTTGTCTTACATGTCTTGTGTGTTTTTAGGGACAATGGTGAACCCCGGAGGCAGCAGCCAGCCACCGCCGGTGGGCACAGGCTCTCTGTCCTGGAAGCGGTGCGCGGGGTGCGGGGGCAAAATCGCAGACCGTTTCCTCCTCTACACCATGGACAGCTACTGGCACAGCCGGTGCCTCAAGTGCTCCTGCTGCCAGGCCCAGCTGGGCGAAATCGGCACGTCGTGCTACACAAAAAGCGGCATGATCCTCTGCAGAAACGACTACATCAGGTGAGGAGAAGAATGCACTGTTTAGATTGGCAGTCATTTTCAGGAGATTAGCGCAGATTATGTGAAGCCGTTCTAATGTTACAGCATGAATTTCTTTTTAGGAGAACTTGTTTCTTAGAAGGCAGATACTTTTGAAAGTCCTGGATTGTATTAAGAAGCAATATTAAATCAACTCATAAGCGGACAAAAATGGGTTCTAGTCATGCAACCAGCAGCAACGTTTGGGTGCATTTCTGCAGAACATGTGTCTCAAATTGTCTTAACATCATCAGTGTTTG
This sequence comes from Plectropomus leopardus, assembly GCF_026936395.1. Taxonomy (NCBI): domain Eukaryota; kingdom Metazoa; phylum Chordata; class Actinopteri; order Perciformes; family Serranidae; genus Plectropomus; species Plectropomus leopardus. The sequence goes on along the minus strand of NC_142180.1, from coordinate 37,316,035 downwards.
TTAAAATATCGTGGTTGAAGTCTTTGCCCTGGAAGAGGTCAAACACGCTGGCATGTCGACAAAGCAAAAGAGTTGTTCTGCATGCCATCTGCACGTCTGTCCTGTCTGCTGCTCACGGTCAACCCAAGGACACAAAATTGGTCCTGTAGGATTTATGTTTGCTCTGCGAGACATATGTTGTTGTTTTTTTATGGAACAGAAAAGCACCATTTAATTAGCAAAGAGAGCCTTTTTAAATATTCTAGTAGGTGTGCCAGACACCCAACCACAGCTTATTGATGACACTCTCATTCTGGTAATGTAGAGCGGGCTGATGTGACGGCACAAGGTTTACTGAGAGTTCAAATACTTCCTTGAATCACCCTGGGGCGCCATGATGGTATTGATTTCTATTAATTAACTGCTTTGACGATTATTCTCTAACGCTTGTTTTCTGAGTGTAATTTGCACAAGTTAAATTACATGTAAATTCTGAGTTTGGGTTGCAACCTCTTGACAGACTTATTATTATCTGTTATAATGACCCTCAAAAATGGTTGCACAAATGTTTTATGACGATAATTGAAACTTGAATTTAAAAAAAATTATGGAAGCATGTGTAAAAAGTCTTTTTGGAAAATGACTGAAATGAGGGTTCATACACATTTTTACCCAAAAAATTTCGAGGACTTTGAGGCAAATTTCAAGGACCATAGATTCTCTGAAACAATCATCAGCATTACTGATTAGTTCTTATTCATTGCTATAAAATAGCTTTTAAAACTACATATTTTTTAAAAAAAAATGAATTCAGAACAGGATTAGAACCTCATATTCAAATATAACTCAGGGACTGTTTGTTATTTATGAGAGAGGAGGGGGTAATGCAGAAAGGGGGAGGCGTGTCTAATGATTTTTTAAGCACTGGGGAGGGACATATGTTTTTTATTTGTCATTTAGGAAGGGGCATACAACTTTTTTTTCTTTAATTGTTTTGGGCAGTTTTTTTAAAGAAAGTATTTTGGCTATTTGTGATTTTTAAAGAAATATTTTGTCATTTTTGTTTGTAGTCTTTCAATAAATGTTATGATTTTTAAAGAAAGTATTTTGAGGTTATATTCTTAATTTTTGGGTGAATTTTTTAAAGAAAACATTTTGGCGTGTTTTTTATTTTTTTCTTTATTTTTTGGGTGAGTTTTAAAGAAAACATTTTGGCATGTTTTTTTTTCTTTAATGTTTTTGGGTGAGTTTTAAAGAAAACATGTTGGCATTTTTTACTTTTATTTGTTTGTTTTATTTATTTATCACAGCCAAAAACTGCAAAAACAGAAATCATCGTTGGATGTGAAAATTTCTAAAGGTCCTTGCACATGTGTCATGTGATCTAATACAGGTTTGTGAAACAAATTAATCGTTCTTCCAAAGCTTTCAAGGTATATTGAGTATTCCATGACTTTTCCAGGTTTGTTGTGACTGTGTGAACCCTGTAAAATAAAGCTGAGATTCTCCCTCCAGTTGCATTTTCTCAGTACCATAGATGAGCAGATATTCACAGTATGATACCGTCAGTTTTCATACCATCTTGAAACCGGTTTACTGCTGCAACACTTGTTTGGGATCATTTCTTTTTGCATTAATAATCAAAAAAGATGCACTGCAGTCAACATGCATGCTGCTATTAAATCTGCACGGATAATTCAAAATCTAAAGTGTGCCTCTCACACCCACCTCATAAAAAGGATGAGGAAGTCAATGGGGTACTTCATTCATAATGGGACTATAACGTAATTAAAATTGGAAGGGGGGGGGGGATGTGGATACACCTTTCCACTTGTAATGAGAGCATGCTTGGTGGAAGAGCTAAAACGCATATTATGGAACCAGGAGATCTCTGTGGAGATAAAGATAGGAGAGCGGGGAGGGAGAGAAAAAAAAACATCTGACAGTGAGTCTACACAATTAAATGCTTTAATTATAGTCCCCCTCCATTTCCTTTAGTCCTGATGGGTTTTATCTAATGAGATCTGGTCCCTGGCTTGTATCCGCTCCCAATGACGTGTCCGAAATGAATGAGAGCCACACTGCAAACAAAACATTTAATTAACCAAATTGGCTTTTGAGAGAGAGCAAGAGAGAAAGACAGATAGAGAAGAGGGATTATTGCGAAGGCCATTTGCTGCTGTTTTTTTCCCCCTCCTCATCTTAAAGGGGCAGACTCATTTTTGTAACATACATTTTAACAGGGTTCATACGGTCACGAAAAACACGGAAAAGTCATGGAATTAGCAAGTAGCAATATTCAGGCCTGGAAATGTTTTGGGAAACTAAATATACCGTGAAAGTTTTGGAAAAGAAAAAAAGTTAGAAATTATCCCTGGAGTTTCAGTTTTCTGACTGTCCTTGAACAAATTTTTCTATTTTTACAGTTTGTGGTGGTGATAAATGGTTTTTAAAAGAAAACATCTGATTTTTTAAAAGAAACATGCCTTCAGGTTTGAGGGGAAAAAAATCACCAAAATGTTTTCTTTAAAAATTGCCAAACATTGTTAAAAAAAAACCCAAAAATTCTTTTTCTTTAAAAATTATTATCAAAAATGACAACACAACACTAGAAAAAAAACAAAAAAAAATGTTTTCTTTGAAAATCACCCAATTTTTTTTGATAGAAAAACACAATGCCAACATGTTTTCTTTCAATACCACCAAAAATGTTTTTAAAAAAAAAATATATATATATATATATATATATATATATATATATATATATATACACATATGTATATATATGCCATATATTTAGGTATGCCCCTCCCCTAAAGCCAAAATAAAAAACAGAAATCCCTCCCCAGGGCTTAAAAAATTATTGGACATCCATCAGCTTTAGTCACCACCCCCTCCCTTCTCATAAATAACAAACAGTCCCTAAATAATATTTAAACATTCAGTTCTAATCCTGTTCTGAACTCATTTTTGAATATACATGTTTTAAAAAGCTGTTAATGAAAAATAACCGACAAGGAGTATCAGTGGTCGTTTCAGACAACGTATGGACTTGAAAATTTGCCTCAAAGTCGTGGAAAAGTCTTTGAAAGTTAGTGGTAAAAAATGTGTATGTTTTAAGCTTCAGACTCAGATAAGAAAATCTGATTGATCGGGAGTCGAAACGCATCACATCACAGCTATAATGGGATGTATGCCTGGCCTGGGATGATACCCATCTCCCATCAATCACAATATTCACACACATCACATGACAATGTTTTTCATGCAGCGCCGCGCCACTGCCAGAAAAAAAAAAGCTCCAACTCGAAGCCAAAGTTGCGTTTGCTGTGGGGATCATGTTGTTTTAAGCTGGAGGTGATATTATTTCTGCGGGCTGCTAGTAGAGGGAGAATTAATTTACTTGTGTGGCTGCTGGATTCAGGGAGAATGCTGTCCCCTTAATTGAATAAGCCTAGGTAATTAAATGGCACTTTTCCAATAGAACGTGTGAGGTAAATCTAATAGTTGGTTATTTAATATCACTTTGAAGTCTGCCCACTCAAGCACTATGACAGCACAAGAGAATGTGAACTATTAGGCCGCGAAAAAAAAAAAACGGGATCTCAGAAATTAATTAAATCGCATGCAATTTAGGGGAAACGTTTATCTTGATTTGTCATAACAGAATTAATTCAAGGCCTTCAATTCACTTGGGGCCAGATCTGTTACTCTGAATTAACCAAGTGTAATTTGGCTGATCCCCCACCACCACCGCCACCGCCACCCTCCACCCACCCCCGCACACACACACATCTCCCCACCCCCTGTTCCCAAAACACATGCACAACACAGATCCACGCGCGCCCTCCCTCATCCAGGCAATCTCCCCACCCCGCCCGCCCCGGCCCCGGCCCCTCCACCCTCCTCTCTAATGCAGCTCTTGCCATTATGCAAAGCCCCGCTTCAGTATCAATATGGCCTAGTGCTTTTAAGGTGCTTTGGCTGCTGATGTAGAGAGGCATTTTTAATGGACTGTGTTGCAGAAATCATTGTTGTGGGGTAATTTTACCCTACTCAAAGGCCTTGGTGAATGAGGTCTGCATTTACCAGACAGCCGAGCAGCAAGCCATGCTATATTTCACCTGGCAGTCAGTGCTGAAATGAAATCCAATAGTCTTTGCCTATATAGACAACAGACAGCTCTCAATGTGTTTTTTGTTGTTGTTGTTGTTGTTGTTTGTTGTTTAATTTAATGAAACACGCTGGTCGTAGTGAAGTCACATCCACAGAGGGGAAAACAGATAAATCAAGATGAAGCCGGAGACAAAGTTTAGGCTCATTTATACTCCCGATTTTACGTTCGATTCAAACACAGTAAACGTCACTGTCCTCATACGTCCATGCATCCTTTATGTTGCCATAGAAACAGCCAATAGGTGGCCCTAGAGAGCAGAGTTAAAAGTTTTATACAATGCACAAACAAGGCGACGCTGGCGGAGGTCGTAATAATGGACCTCTATACAGAGGCAGCATTGGAGATTGTGGTGTCATTTTTGGTCCTTTTTTTTTTTGCAGAAAACATCTGCATTTCAAATAAAACATTTTTTCAGGTTTGGAAATTAAAATATGTATATGCCAAAATGTTTTTTTTTAATAGAAAAAAAATGATTTGGATTTGGAAAAATAAATTATAAAACAATTCCTTTAAAACTCATCCAAAATTTGTATAGAAAAAAAGCCAAAATGTTCATCCATTCATTTTCCATAATCGCGTTGTCCTTTCAAGGGTCGCGGAGGGGCTGGAGTCAATCCCAGCTGTCAGGCAAAATGTTTTCTTTGAAAAATTGTGGAAAGTTGAAGTGTTTTTTCCCCTAAAAGAAATCATCAAACAAAAAAGAAAAGGAAAAAGGAAAATTGTCAAAACGTTTTCTTTAAATATTGCCTGTCCATACTTCCATACAGCCTTTATGTTGCCATAGCAACAGCCAGTTGATGGCGGAGTCAAAAGTTTTGCACAACTGAAGCTTGAAGGTTTTGAAAGTCCATTAAACATAATAGTGGATACAAAAATTCAAAATCTGACTTATTTCTTCACCAGATTTTACAAAATAACATATATATATATTGATCCAAAAGATTTTTAAATGTAGAAACATAAACTAAATATTTCATAACACTGCATACGTTATTTGAACTATGTAGGCTACATTATTTAGTCTCTGAGATATTCTCCTTTATGTTGCCATGGAAACAGCCAATAGAGGTCACTAGAGGGCAGAGTCAAAAGTTTCATACAACAACAAACAAACAAACAATATGGACTTTTAAATGGAGGCAGCGTTGTAGACGGCGGACATCTGCGCAGCCCTTAAATACAACCCAACACGTATATGGAGAATCTTATTAACTAGTTTCACTCTAGTTTACTTTAGTTTAGTTTATTTGATATGGACATTATAGCCAGACCGATTCTGGATTTTCAGGGCCGATTCGGCAGTATGAGACTGTTTATTTACGTGTTTCACTACAGTTATGAACGCTTGTTTCATATCGTGTGAGAGTCTCGCGTTTTCTCGCGAGAGCACGGTGTTCCTCCGCCTTGCTCAGAGGAGAGAGAAGAACTTAAACAACCACATTCACTATCCCAACTACAAGTTATTTATTAATGAAGCATAATCTTCCCAAAAGATGTGAGGAAGACAAAAATAAACAGTAAGTGGAAAACAGTTCATGCACGTTACTCAGACCCATGGAGAATATTCTCATAAAGGGACAGAGACATGAGTAAGCAACAAGACCTGAAAGATTAAAGGGAGGGTTTGTCATTATATACTGTCTTTTGTAAAATAAATAAATGAATAGTAATAATAGGCTAATGCATTTCACAGCTCTATCTATTCATATTTTCAAGGCTACATACGTAGGCTACACATTGAATTCGTTTTATTAACTTTTAAGAAGCTTATTTAAAGTGCGCTCTGAGCTGCTGTGTCTTCAGGAAAATCGGGACTCAAAATCGGGATTCAATAATAAATGACTCGGCTCAGGATCAGGGCAGAAAAACGTTAATGGAACATCCCTAACAACAACAACAACACCAGATGCAATTCCATACACAAAAGGCCTCCAAAAACACATGCACAAAGATACATCCCCAAATAAACGGGTAAAATACACACCCCAATCCAGAAATACATCCACACAAAGTATTTCTACTGTGGCATTAAGTGTGAGAATGATGCTGTTTCTCTGTTATCTTTGATCTAAACCCTATTTTATAAAAATAAAACTGGGGTGCATTTCTAATTCAGTTGGTGAACAGTTTTCATAGTTTTGCTCCTTTAACAGAGACAAGTGATTTTTTTAGGGGGAAAAAAGCTGAAACCAGATGTGTCACTGCAATTAAAGAGTCCCTTGGCCTTAATTACGCTGACCTGGGGTGTCTGCTTCACCTCAGCGCTGCAGGTGACTGGTGCAGGAGGCCATTAAAGCGCGAGTTCAAACCCATACAGCAACTTAATTTAGCACCCAAAGGCCCCGGCTCCTTAAATCAAACACTCGTATCAAGAGCTATAAAATAATTAACCTGGTATGAGCTCCGCACGTACAAAAGGCTGCAGTGAAAACGTCCTGCCATCTTTGTTTTGACACCTCTCGGATTCGACACATATTTTCAATTTGAGCAAAGTTTGAGAACGAGGCGGCTTTGATTCGCAGGAGAGGAGCGTAGGTTTTTTTTTGCTTTTCCACAGATTGCACGAGAGTCTTAAAGCGAGGGCCTATATGTTCATTTCCACTATCATGTTTGTCCCAGTGAAAGCGGAGAATTGGCAGCGTCGTGACGACAGTCTCCAGTTAATTAGTTTCTGAAATTGAGTTTTGATGGAGCCTTTCCAAATGATGCTAAGACAAAATTTGCTTCTGCCTGGGCTGTCTTATTGAAAGCCATTTCTGTGTCCCCTTTGCAAAGAGCTCCGGCTTGTTTGTTCGTCAATATATCTAACAACTGCTTGGGTTATGGTCGGCGTGCTAGAAGCGTTTATTCCCCTGCGCTCCGTCTCAGCGTGAATTTGTTAAATACTTTCCGTAAAATTGTCCTCAAGAACGCAGAGAGAAAAAAAACTCCTTAATTTCTTTGAAGCCAAACAACTTTATCTGATGCAAACACACACCAGCGTTAACCACCCCCCTCCTATCCCTTTCTTTTTCCATCCCTCTCTCCCCTTCTCTGCGGAGCATGTCAGATGCCGTGGTCTTATTTGATTGCTTAGGAAAAGTGCAGTGATAGAGCAAACACCCGGTGAGATATGATGACAAATGGGTCCAGATCCCAGTAAATTACTTTCTGCTCAAATCGAAATTTCATTCAGTTTGCTGCTCACCGAGATGAAGTAATCTAAATTGTGGACTCAGAAGGAAGATAGAAGGGAAGCTGGAGCAAGCATTTCATTATCAAGAGGCAGAGGGAGAGAGGGGGAGAGAGAGAGAAGGTTAGGGACGAAAGAGATGAGCAGAAGCAAATCTAAAGTGTTGACACCATGATTGAAAAGGTTAACCCATGCACATTATATATCAACCCGAGTAGCTACTGGTTTCTAATGGAAACGCGGCACTGACGGAGCATTCACAGGACTCCTAATGGCAAAAGCACTACGTCTCCGCCTGGATGTACAATCAAATCCTCTTAGGTCCTGATTGCTTATGTTCCAGGTTATTATTAGGCCGCAAAAAAATGCCCGCGCCCAAAAGTAATATGCAGTTTCAGGGACGGAGGATTCATTCCTCCGTCGATATTGTGATGATTCTCTATTTCTTCATTCTGTTTTCCCTTGCAGTTAGAAATGGAGCCGGGGAATAGTGAGCTTAGCTCAACAGACACAAGTGTTGGACGCCGCAGTCCATTACACGAGGATAAATCTACCGCCGTGCAGACAGTGGCTCCACACTAACACCTGCGCTTCTTTTCTTTTTAGATTATTTGGAAACAGTGGCGCCTGCAGCGCTTGTGGTCAGTCCATCCCGGCCAGCGAGCTGGTGATGAGGGCGCAGGGCAACGTGTACCACCTCAAGGTGAGTTTGCTCCACGAAGCTTTGAACCGCACGATGTCACAATGCACGATTTTTAAGATTAGAGCTTCGTTATTCATTTGTTTTTCTTTACAAAGGTGCACACAAGACTAAATTAAGTTTATAAAATAATAATTGCAAATAATTGTTTTTGAATTTGAAAATAATTGCAAAATAAATCTGCTACATATAAAGAGCTTCATCATTTGAAGCCATTATTAATTAAAAAATACAATTAAATCACAGTGATTAAAATAAGGGCAAAATCCGTACAGCGGAAAAAAAGTTGAACGCTATGAAACAGTTTAACGGTTTAACTCTAAAATTCAGTACTTTATAGAAATGAGTCTTTTACACGTTTTCAGTAATTAATTTCGTATGTTTAGGAGGTGTTTTTAAAGAAATCTCTGAATTTCTTTTACATAGACTTAAATTTTTAGTCCTTTTTGTCTGTGGAGGCCATTTCTGCCAGTGTGTTGAAAAAAAGAAAAAGTTTTCTCAAAAGAAACTTCCTTGTATTAATTACTTAGCATCTCAAAATAATCAAAAATAATTCAAATAATGCATTAGTATTTCAAAATAATGAGAAGCCTTCTTAAAATAGCATTTCAAAACAATCCCGAAAAAAAATACTTCAGAATAATGAGTCTGTTTCTAAAAAATAATGAGAAGCCTTATTAAATGTTTCAAAACAATCCCAAAAAATATTTCAAAACAATGAGTTTATACTTCAAAATAATAAGTCTGCTTCTAAAAAATAATGAGAAATTCTCAAAATAATGTGTTAGTATTTCAAAAATAATAAGACACTTTATCAAAGTAATGAAAAACTTTTTTTCAAAATACTGACTTATATCTCAAAAATAATGAAATTCTTTATCAAAATAATGGGTTGGTATCTCATAATATTTAGTTAGTAACTCAAAAATAATATGAAGCAAAAGGTTTCTTATTAAAATGACTTGTGATCTTTTAGTTTTCGAGTCATTGGTGAAAAAATTGTTCCCGTTGGAATTTAAAGGTAGTTGCACGATAAAGCTGCTGATCTGTCAAGAGCGAGATGGTTTTACACATTTTTTTTTTTTGTTAAAAGAAACGAAGCCCCGGTGTTTAAAATGAGATTTTTTTGTTTCTTGGTTTTTGTTTGTTTCCCTTTTGTACTTTACTGTCTTATTTTTATTTATTTTTTTAATTATTCTAAGTTATTATAAGTCCTGGGCAAGAGCAGCGTCTGTGCTAGTTATGTAAATACACTAATTATATTAGTTAACTTAAAAATTTAGTTATTAGACCAGTTAAAGCATATACAAAAAATAATCGCCACCTGTTTTGATTTGTTTGATTCGTTTGATTTATTCATCATTTAAGTCATTTTTAAGCAAAAATGCTAAACTTTGCTTCTCAATTGCGAGAGATTCTGCTTTTGTTTTTCTTATATGATAATAAATTAAATATCTCTGGTTTTTGTCTGTTGGTCAGAAAATATTTGATGGCGCAAACATTGCTTAAGGAAATTATGATGGCAGTGTTTCATTATTTTCTGTCAGTTTATGACTGAACAATAATCAGTTAGTCAAAAACTAACTAACTAACCCCCCGCAGTGTTTCACATGTTCCACCTGCCGGAACCGGCTCGTCCCCGGAGACCGGTTCCACTACATCAACGGCAGCCTGTTCTGCGAACACGACAGACCCACAGCACTCATCAACGGCCATTTGAGTTCACTGCAGACAAACCCACTACTGCCCGACCAGAAGGTAAGACCCCGACCCCGCCGCTCTCTGTGCTCTCAGATTAACCCTTTAAACTGCAGGAAACAATGGTCCACCAGGGCCTTCACTGTCTTGAAATGCTTCCTATCCCCAAAATCTCTACAACCTGAGCTAAAAGGTTATGTTAATTAATAAACAATACTAATTGACAATGGTATTGAAAAAGTGGTATTACAAAAACAATACAAAAAATCTTTTTTCATCTGATTTTACAAAATTAAAAATAGAAAAAATACTGATCCAAAAGATTTTTAAATGCAGTAAAATATTTCTTAACTTTCAGTAAGTTATTTGAACTATGTGCATGATTTAGTTTTTGAAATATGCTCTTTTTTATGAGCAGAGTGCAAATAAAAGGCGTTGCTCAGGTGACACTGTGCATTTTTGCACCGTCGGTAACACAGTGCAATGATGTCATTACGATCGTACAACATGATGAAATCTAGGACAGGAGCTTTAACTTTCTGCAGCAAAAAGATTAAATAATCTAGCCATTAAGGTCCTCATATTACAGTCATGAAAAACCTGGAAAAGTCATGGAATTTACAAACAGCAATTTCTGGCCCTGGAAAAGTCTTGAAAAACTAAAACTACCCTGAAAGTTTTGGAAAAGTCATGGAATTTTTTTTCCCCAAACCTTACTAATAACACATGATATTTGAAACTGTTTACATTTTCTGGCTGTGATAAAAGGTGTCATTGGTGGTACAAGTCGTCTTTAAAAGTCACAAAAAAAGAAAGAAAAAGTTGCCAAATATTTTTAAAGAAACAGAAATTTCCCAAAAATAATTAAGAAAAAAATAATTGCAAAATAAAAACAATTGTCAAAAAATTATTTGTCAAAAATAATAATATATCACCAAAACATCAAAGTTTTTCTTTAAAAAATGCTAAAAATCTAGGGAGAAAAAAAAGCCCATTTCTTCCCCCCCAAAAAAAGCCAAAAATTAAAAAAAAGAGGGCCCAGTTCTTGAAAAATGACTTAACGTGCCTCTTTTTTTGCACCTGCCCCTCCCCTTTAATAATTAACAGTCCCGACATTTACATTTAAATATTCAGTTCTAATCCTGGTCTAAATCGTCATTGTATAGTTACTATATAGTTATATAGTCACTGCAAACAGTGATTTTTTTACAGCCGTCTGCTGGAATTCTGTTTTGAAAGGGTTAAAGTTTGAAAATGGGCTGACGACTTCAAAGTAAAGGACAAGTCAGTAAAAGCTCGTCATCAGTCAGCCGGAGTCGTTAGCAGGAAAAGAAAAACATCTGTAATTTTCGCCGCAACATTTTTCACTCTGTTTACGTTGATGTCGTCGATTCACTGCGAGGCATGCAGCAGACACTAAATCTCACAGAGCAGAGATGAATTTTATTTTTAGACAGCCCATGGATTTTTCCATCATTCTTGTTGGAGGACACAGAAAATCTGTATTAACCGTCGGCACAAAACATGTGAAAATGATTTTTTTATGCCGCCGTCCCGCACTTTGCTCTGTTTGTTACCAGCTGATTCATATTCGAAGTTATTTTTCTGTCCCAACCGCCCTTAAAAAATGACGCCGTTAATACCGAATGTTTAAAACAGCATTTGACTACTGCATCAACAAGACCGGGATCACCTGGGCTAAGTTATCACTCCCAAGGCCAAAAATATGTATCTAAAAGCCCCGAGGCTGCAGGCAGACGGCGAGCTGCAGCCGCCACTACATCATGGAGGCTGTCATCATGGCTTTCCCCTGATTTGATCTTGATGCCTCCAGTGAAAGCAAAACAGAAGGCCTAATCATATACGAAGGATAACTTCATTCTTCAGGATAGCTTCATTCTGCCCGCAGGAGATATAATCATTTTTGCCTCACAACAAGGAGCTTTATTGATACCTTGTCTGCACACACAGAGATACGGGGGGTGTTTGGAGTGTGTCAGACTCTGACTGAAAGAGGAATTATATTGTTGGGAGCATGCATTTCACCTTGAGTGGTTTTGTGAGTAGAGGAGAGGTAGAACTCCATTAAGCCCCCCCTCCTCCTCCTCTTCCTCTCCCTCGCTCCGCTCCCCTCCCTTTCGCGCCACGTCACGGGCCTTTTAAGGGCTTGTCACTTCTACAAATCAGCTCTTAGGGCTCTTAGAGCTCCTCACATTTAAATTGAAAGCCGTTGCATTATCTAGCTTAATTTTAAATGTCTGTTTAAGTCCTTACCCCCCCCTCCCCGTGATGTCTCTTGCAGCATGGCTGGTGTAGTAAATATGAGGCCTCATTGTTTATTTATGCGCTAACATCAATTGCAGTGAAAACTGCTGAATTATTGATGCTAAAATGCAATCTGAATATTGGCCCTGGTGCTTTAATTATAGCAGAGAGAGAATTATTAAATAAACAGAGACGCATCGCTCAGTGGGAGCAGTCTCAGGATGCTTTTGTTATCTCCGCCAGTGAAACACGGAGAATCAGCCCGCTGCTGCCGGAGCGCTTTATCAACACTTCTTCTGCTAAAACAGTCAAATAACGCAGACTTACAGCAGGATAACAAGCGCTCTGAGTCCAAACACCTCATGTAGTCTCCACACGGCTTTAATACACACGGTTCAAGCACATTTTAACGATACACTTCCATGACTTTTCCATCACTTTGAGGCTTATTTTAAAGACAATACATTCTCTGAAACAACCATCAGTACTCCTTATTGCTTCTTTTCATTACTATATAATTTTTAAAAAATATATTATTTAAAAATAATGAATACAGAACAGGATTACAATTTATTGTTTCAATAGAACTTAGGGACTGTTAGTCATTTATGGGGGGAAGGGGGTGGTGCAAAAGGGGGAGGCATGTCAAACATTTTTTTAGGCAGTTTGGAGGGAGCTGTGCTTTTTATTCTGGCTTTGGGGAGAAGCATACAACTTTTGAATGGCTGTTTTTTTATATTTATTTTACCACCGATTTTTAAATAAAACCTGATTATTATTAATAACAATAATATTTTGTGATTTTTTTGAGAAAGACATTTTAGCATATATATTTTTTTTCTTTAAAAAAAATTTAAAAAAGGAAATATTTCACCTTTTTATTATTTTCTTGGCTATTGTTAAAGAAAACATTTAGACAATTTATTTTCTTTTTTTTAAAAAAATTTTGACCATTTTTAAAGAAAACATCTTGGCAATTGTAAGAAAGAGAAAAAAGTGATTTTGAAGAAAACCATTTAGGCACTTTTTATTTTTATTATTCTTTGGAGATTTCTGGAGAAAATCTGTTGGTTTGGTTAGGGTTAGGGTTAGGGTTAGGTGAGGGTTGGTGATTTTTTTTTTTTTTTTTTTTTAAAAAGCAAATATACATGATTATAATATACGTGATTTTTGAAGAAAAATTTTTTAAAAATCACCAAAAATGGTATGATTTATCTCAGCTAGAACCTGTAAAAACAGAAATTGTCATTGAATTTTCAAATTTCCGACAGTCCTTGGATACATCATGTGGTTCATGAAAAAGATCTCCAGGACTTTTCCAAAACTTTCAGGGTATATTTAGTTCACCAAAAACATTTACAGCCCTGGAAATTGCTGTTTGCAGATTAAACGACTTTTCCATGTGTTTTTCATGACCTTATGAACCCTGAATATAGAAACACGAGCTGCGAGTTTAGCAGAGAGGAAAAATGGAGCAGTCACCGCTCACACAGAAACACGGGGTTATCTGCTGACCGTTTGTTTTGATTATGTGCGATTTTGCCGTGACATAATTGGTGTGGTCCGCGTTCACGGCGCGGGACATTTGATGCTCATTTATTAAGCTTTTCTTCCCGAGCTTCTTCCTAATCTCTTTGTTCTGAGCAGACAAATTACCTCTCTCATACGGAGCTGCTTTGACCCAGGGGAGCGAGACCCTCCCAGCGTCAGTCACTTTAATTAGCCCCCAAGTAGGAGTTTGCAATTACTAATAGACTGAAGCCCTCCTAGTGATTTGAGGGATGAAGGGAAAAGTAAATCACCCCTAAGAATCATGAAGAAGAAAAAGCACAAAAAAACATTTTTCTGTTTCACAGGACTGAGCACCTCCTGCAGTTATGTCGGAGCGCGGTTATAATTATACCAAAGAGAATCGCTTCATGGATGCACTTTTAAGTTAATGCAAAGTAAATGGGACACCAGATGGGTTTCAAAGCCTGGCTGATCAATAAATTAAACACTGCTGGAAAGTTGGTCTATCAGGGTGAAACATTTATGGCATTTTGTGAACTCGCACTCTCAATGAGGACGTTTACATGCACAAAACAGTCCGGTTTTTGCCCTTTTTTTGCATAAAAGACAATATTCCTAGGAAGCTGCTAACATAAGAAAAACAATAATCTACCAGTTATTCTGTTCAAATGCAGCCGTGCATACTCTGATAAACGTACCCTAATATGTTGTTTATCAGTGGACAGCTGGAGCCGCTCGTCATTTTGCTTCTTTGCATCAAAATAAGACTTTTTCAGAGTTTCCTGCTTGTTTTCATGTGGGAGCTCAGCCTCCTTCTTTCATTCCTTCAGCCAACTTCTTAAAATGATCGATTGTGATATCAACAAATATCCCAAAACATGTTAATTCGAACTTAAACAATGCGATGAAAAGTACGGATGTAACGATCCATCGCAAGTTAAAAATCAATACAAAATATGTGATTCAAATTGGTGAAATGAAAAATGAACCGCAATACTTTTTTTTAATAGCAAATGGCGTAATCTGCTTTTGATTTCGCTTGCTTGACGTGCCACGCCACTACGTGTTCAACATCCTACGTCATGTCCGAGACTAGAGACAGCTCGCCAACGTAAATAAGATGAAGCAAAGGCTCAGCGACAGGCGATGTTAAGATATAAGATGCTCCCTCCAGTTTCAAATCAGAAGTGTGGCGGATTTGAGCTTCCTTAAGTCAGAAAGTAATAAAGGTGAGAAGACACCAGAAAAAACAAAAACAGTCTGCAAATATTGACAGAAGGTGTTGAACTACACAAATAGTACAACTAACATGATGCAGCATGAGAGCCGGCATCATGGTGAGGAGCTCCGATCAGCCCCGCCTACACACGTTCCCCCAAATGACGACCTCACGGCCAGAAAACCCAAAAAATTACAGGCCAAACAACACTGACAAGCTGCAACCCCGCTCATCCAAACATGTACAAGAGACAAAGAGAGAGCCCGACTTATCACCACGAGAGAGAAATGACCAGCTTAGTTGTTCAAACTCGCCCTCTCTGCTTCCCCTCTAAAGCAAACCTGTCCTCAGCAGCCTCCTCTGTCCCGGTGAGGGTTTTTAACAGCAGGGGACAGTGTGAAAGTCCAGAAGTGCATTCAATGCATAGTTTGTGTTTTGCATTTATACCTCAGAAATAACAAGGAATTCTTTAATTTGACATAGAAAAGAAGAGAAAATGCAGTATTTTGTAGAATTTTTGTTTAAAAATAATTAATGGAATATTTCTCAGTCATAATTTTTCTGTAATCTCATTATGTATTTAAAAAACATAAAGGATAAAATTGTATTGTAAACTGTATCATAAATGGTATCAAATCGCGAGTTGAGTGAATCGTTACATCCCTAATGAAAAATTTTCAAAACTTTTTAAGTCTCGAGTTGCTGATGACACAAAAAACCCAAACATTCATGTTCATTTGCACAAACATGAATAAGACCACACATAAATATATTCCAAACATATACATGCGCTTTTTAAAGTCAAACTTTAAAAAGTATTATACATTGACATTATTTTCTATTTTCATTGAGTAAAGTTTTTAAACCAACATCAGTTCTAATCATAAATATCAAATATTTTCTGAATTTTATGCCTTTAGTTGCCAAGTTTTTGTCATGATGCCACAAAAAAATGAATTATTTTCAGTATACTATATGCAGAGTAGAGACAGGTGGAAAATATTAAAAATGATTTTTATGCTTTGAAAAATTGCACTTTGAATGGGTTTCAATGGTGCATTTTTAACATTTAAAAGTCTGAATGTAAAAATCTAGTTTTCACAGTGTATTTTAAACTTATTGCATGAGCTGAGCTGGAAATTCAAAGATTAAACAAAAATACACAATCTTGCCAAAATGTATGCCACTTGCATAAACACAGCCAAAATTATCAAAAAAAATAAAGACCGAAAAATAGGTAAAAATGCGCCAAACAGTTCCTGAGGGTTAAAAAGATGTTTGCCAGATGTTTGTGGGGTTTTAGTGTGCATGTAAATGTACCCAATTATCCCCTAATTTTTTAAAATTGTATTTTTTCCCCTCACTCCTCAGGTGTGTTAGGCGGGAGCCGTGCAGGAAGCAGGATGTGTGCCTTCATTTTAGCCCTTACTCATCGTCACCTGAGACAGCGTGGATCAGCAGCACCCCGGCCTTTTAGCTGTGCTCCCAGGCCCTCCGCCCCAAAGGAACCCTCCACCCGCCCCACCAGTCACCTGACTTTTATTTCTGCAGCCCATACCCAACGCTCAGCCTTCGACCTTGGCTTTTCCCCAAATACGGGAGGATACTTGCACTTAATGCACCTGAAAAGGGACGCTGAGGACTCCGTGACCTTGGAATTAAAAAAAAAAGGCGACTCCGAGGGGACTCTTGAGGAAGAGAAAATTGAAAAACACATACGAGGATGTTGTGAGGGGGAAGAGACTAACGATGTGGAAGAGATGCAGGCTTTTCAACTCTGCATATTTGTTTAAAGACATTTTGGGGGAAAACCTGGGACCTTTTCATTTTTCCTCTCTTCCTTTTCTATCCTCATTTCCCAACAACATGGTGTTTCCACTTTATATATTTTAAGTGTTGTCAAAGGGGAATGTGTTTTTTTTCTTTGGTGGTATATATAGAAAAAGATGGGGTTTAAAATTTTAAAAAAAATCTGTGGCTTTTTGTGGAAAAACAAATCATGAACACTCTTCTTGGTGTATTTGTAAAACTACCATGTATGTACAGTATGCATGTAAATGTCGTTGTCCCGGCGTGGCTACAGTACATCCGACCCTCCGCACCCCCCACCCCCAGACCTGAACCCATCGCAAACAGAAGAAACCTGCTCATAGTCAGTAATGTAGAGATCATCACCAACATATAAATGCTGAATGAAAGAGAAATTTATTTGTGATATTTTCCGAGACATTTGCTCCAGTATGGTGTATTTAATTAATAAAAATATGGAAGATTTAAAGGCCTCCTTAAATTCATTGTAAAGCTTCAGAATCTGCACGCTTTTTTTTTTTACTCTTCAATTCAACTGGAAAAAATGCATTTTAAAAGACCCAAGTCGTCACTATTAAGCCTCTGTAACCTTAGCAAATTGGTGTGATTTATTTTGGAAACATGGGGAGAACCCAATGAAAACTTGACAAAATATTAGTAAAAAAAGTTAGAAGAAAATTACGTGAAAATAAGCAAAAAACAAGGAAAAAATGACTTCAAAAAGGTGCTGAATTATAAAAATATATATGTATTTATTTAAAATATTTTATTATATTTTTCTGCAACATTACTTTATAGATGAAATTATTATAATTATTTTTCCTGGACATTTTGCACAATTTGTAAGGAAATTTTCTAATAATCCTCCCCTCTTTTTTAAAAACAAATTTGTCGGTAATCTTGTAAATTTTTTTATAAATCCTTCAAAAATGATATTTCACCCCAGAAATGGAATCAGTACAAAGCCCCTACAGGGACATTGGGGGGAAAAAAGAAATGGGTGGTGAAAAAAATGATGAAAAAACATTAGATGACGAAAACTTGGCAGCGAAAAAAATTGATAATGAAAAAATCATTAATGGCAGAGAAAAATAGATGAGGTTTTAGGAAGTTTTTTTTTTTCCATCTATTTTTTTCTCCTCCATGTCCCTCTAGGAGCTCTATATATTATTGTGTTGATAAGTTAAAAATTTTTATTTTTTTAAAAAATTTTTTGTAGCACTTGATTTGTGGCAATTCTCAAGAATGGACGAGTGCTGAAACTCTCCATCACTCGCTTGAATTCTGATAATGTTATCTTTTTTTTTTTTTTTTACTAATTAAACATTTCAGCTGCATCTTCACGAGTTACATAATTACAAGTTCATCAAGTGCCCAAGAATTTATCCTGATATCGATGCACGCCTCGTCCAGAGCACCATTTCATCCCCTCTATTGAACATCTGGCAGCGCTGTCATTCACTTTCCAGCCCGGCAATCATCGAGGCGCATGATGAGCGTCTAACTGAAAATGGATAAACATGTATCCTCTCTTTCTGTTCAAATGACCGTTTGCTATTCATCACTCTAATACCTGACAGAAATAGAGGAAAATGTCCCTTTGAAGATTCAATTACTGCAGAGAGGGAGAGAGGTGTCTCTCTCTGGCAGGCACAAATTGAATGGGCTATTTGCAGAACAAATTGGTGTTTGAAGTCCTTGCAAGACCTAATAGGTCTGAAGGAGGAACCCGGTAATGGCTGATGCGCTTATCTGCGGAGTCTGGGCCCCTCATGAGATCGCCGCCGCCGCCGCCACTGTGGCTGAAACAATGCTGCTGTACAGAAGATGCAGAAATCAGCTCCAATAGAAGACGGAAACGGACCAAAGAGTAAATAGACATTAGTGTTTTCACATTTAAATGTGCCGAAAATACTGCAACGCTAGAAGAAAGTGATCTGTGCTGAACGCCAGTTCTTCTTAAATCATCTCGTTTGGATATGAGTCACATTTTTACAGTTTGTCTGTTTTGTTGGACGCTGAAGCGGAGTTGTGCATTACTTTAGATCTGTCTACAACTCTTTAAAATCTATTAGCAGAGGAAGAAATCCACAAAAAAGGCCTTAGTTTAGCTCGAACAAAGACTTATATATGTCTTTTTTTTAAATGGATGGTTGTAGAGAAAATATTTTGCTGCAAAATGAGTTTATGTGGTTGATGTTTGGATTGTAGGGTTCTCATGTATTTCTGGAAATAATGACCAGAATATCACCAAATTTGGACGGGATGTATTTGTATATTTTGTCAACATAACAGCAAATAGTTAACGAATCAGCTCAGGATAATTACAGTAAACTGACAATAAGAAGTCATAAAGATTGAATCAAACGTGAAATTTGATGGATTTATTGAGTATATGCAACATGTTGCTGCAAGCTTTGATTTAAGAAAAAAAAATGCATTTGATATTGTTGTAAAATAAGCACAGTTTTTCTGGTTTTATCAAATAATGATTAATCAATTATTCCATCGTTAATTTTAAAAAGTCTTGCTTGCTTTGCAACCCAAGTGTCAACATCTACATCCTAAGCAGAATCAATACAAGGAAATGTGCAGCAAATGAAGAAAATGCTGCAGGAAACCAAAACGATGCAAAAGCATAAACTCACAAACCCCGAAACAAACGCAGCGGAAAAACACTGCAAATCCAGCCAAACATCAGGGTCCTTGTATAGCTGCTCACTGTCATTACAGGGACACTCGAATACAGCAGAGCCGTCTTTGATATTATTAGCAACACCTGTGATTTTTCTGCTCTGACTCGTGAAAATAATCAGACACCATCAAGAGTCCAAAACATTTCTGCACCATAGCTTCAGTGATGATGCCCGTTCCAAGACACGCATTAAAAATCCAACATAAATACAAATCCAACAGCAGCAACACATTTTTCTGCTCAGACTAGTCAAAATGTACGGAGGCCGACAAGGGCAAACATGCTACGACAACCAAACACATTTCCACTGAGAGAAACGTGCTGCAGTTTCCGAAACGATGCACCTCCAAAATACAGATGAAAATCAGAAACAAATACGACAGAAACATGCTGCGAATAAAAAAACTCACTGCAGAAAACCAAAACAAGCATTTCAACAGCAAACAGGCTGCAAAAACAAAATTATGCAATAAAACCCCAAAAAACAAATGCAAGAGAAAACGCTACAAATCCAGCCAACAACAGAGACACTCGAATACAACAGAGCCGTCCTAAATATTATTAACAACGCCTGTGATTTTTCTGCTCTGACTCATGAAAATGTTCAAACACCATCAAAAGCCCAAATTATTTCCGTTAGGAGAAATGTGTCACAGCTTCAGAGACGATGACACATCCAAAACGCCAAAACACAATTTTGTTTTATCCACATTTCTAAAATATCACTTAAATTTGGTACAAATCTGTAATGGAAACCTGCCTACTGATGTCAGGTAACATTTCAGTTTTGACTATTCATAAATTGGTTTTAAATTTTCTTCCAAATGGCATTAAAAAGGTATTTAATCCCATTTGTCTTAAACTGAAGGAATCCTGAAGAAATTAATTTGACATATATATAAGTATAATCATTTTAAATATAGGTCTCTACTCTATTCATTTCTAATTATTTATGTAATGTTTCTTGCCAAGTTGCTGATTGTCTTTTTTCCCGTTTTCGGAAAAAATTCAAACCAAGCCAAAAGTGACCAGACAGACGGCAAACCGGCGTAAGGCACCTCATTGTGGTCGAAAGTTCAAACACTCAGAGAACATGTTGCAGTTGACTCAGAGCTTTCCAAGTTGCTCGAGGTAAATTCATGGATTAATTTTTCGAGATCCTGTTTGGACAAGAGTCTCCTCACTCTCGCAATATTAAAAGAATAATGCTGGAACTGGTTTAATATGACTAATTTTTAGATCCGAGTCCAAGACAACATCTGGCCTGACTCACAGTCTTTACACATGAAGATGAGAAGTGATAAAAAAAAAAAAAGCTAAACGGGGGCGCAGTGATAAAGAAACAACTGCCTTCATTTAGCAAATTTAATATAAAAAAGCTGCAGTTTTTGAAATAAATAAGACAAAACTGCGTCAAAGAGAACTTCACATCTTCTCTTGGAGCTGAATATCATTGCAAATGTACAAAAGCAATATGGTCAGATTTACGAAAAAAACAATCTCGAGGGATAATTCTGCTTTTTTTTCTCGTGACATTTAAATGGAGCTTTGGCTGGAGCTTCTATGAACCACTTAGAACAGGAATTTTGGGGGAATATCTATGTAAACATCATCAAAATGTATTAATGCTTAGACGACTGCGAAATGCATCAAACACATCATCCTCATTTAGCTTAACTGCTCATTTGATTTAAGGTCTTTTTGGATGATATGAGTTATGAAACAGTTGTCGTTTATCGGTTTTATGCTCGAGATGCGAGGGACTGTGCTCTCCGCTGTAACCTGCTTATTAACCCTTTGAAACCTCAAAATATTGGCTTGATTTCTTTCAAAAACATGGAAAGAAGGCATTGAGCAACTTAACAATAAATGACCCAAATGTTAACAAGCTACCAGTGAAAAGTTACAAAAACAAAGATGTGAAAATTAAAACCAAAAAAAGAGAAAAGTGAAAAAAGGAAATAAAATTTAAAAATATTTAAAAAAAAGAAAATAATAATAATAATAACAGTATATATTTTTTTTAAATATAATTTAGCTTAACCACTTATTTGATTTAAGGTCTTCTGGGATGATATGAGTTATGAAACAGTTGTCGTTCATTGGTTTTATACTCAGGAGGCGAGACACTGTGCTCTCCGCTGTAACCTGCTTATTAACCCTTTGAAACCTTAGAATATTGGCTTGATTTCTTTGGAAAGAAAATGACCCAAATTTTAAGTTACAAAAGCAAAAAAGTGAAAATTAGCAACAAAAAAAATAAAAGTACAAATAATAAAAAACAGAAATAATAATAATAATAATAATAATAATAATAATAATAATAATAATAATAATAATAATAATAATAATGTTTCTATTTTTTCTATAACTTAATTTAAATAAATAATTATAATAATTATAAATATAATTTTCTGGAAATTTGCCTCTTGGTTTTATGATAATTTTCTAATAAATCTTTGTCTCTCTCTTTCTTTTTAAACCAATTTCAAGTCATTTGTTTGTCAACTTTTAATAATTCCTTGAAGTTTGCTGGACATTTTAAGCCAAGGTGCTCATTGCCTCTTTTGACAGAAATCAAACCAATGTTACAAAGGTTTAAATTCTTGTGAAAGGTGCCTGAACACTGAGAAAACTGATGCTCGTCCCGGTTTCAAAGGGTTAAACAACGCTCAGGCCAAAGAAGCCTTTTGAGTATCGGATTTTTTTTTTTTTTTTAAAGAATTATCCTTTAAGTTGATTTTGGGTTTGATTTTGCTTTTAAGTGTAATCCACATCATAACAACACTATCTCGTGCTACGCTAACGTTGGCCTTTTACATTATGAAATCCGCTTGCTTCCATTAAGCCGTTTACTCACACACACACACAAATAAGCTGCACACACGTGACGCACACACACATTTCATACGTCTCCCTTTTTTTTGACTTATTGAACAAGTCAAATAGGTCAGCTGCAGACTTGCAGAAATGATTAAAACACATATAATCCATATGTGAAGAGTTACTTTGATGTGAGGGCTAATGGATCTCACCCACAACAATGGAGCTCACTTAACGGCACGTCGGCCTGAGGGAAATCACTGCAGCTCCTTCCTGCTCACCGGGGAGCCTGCCGATCCACAACTGGATTACTTATGATTAGTCACCTTGTATTTATTTGTAATTAGTTTATGTCTTCGCTCTGCCGCGTGGTTTTGATTTATCTCAGTGTGATCGGGAGGATTTTTTATGGAGGAATTTTGTTCAGAAACCGTTTTTTTCTCTCTTTAGGGTATCAGAAACAAACATAACACCTTCCAGATGCTTTATGATCATAACTTCCACACATTTTATAGACGTAATTATGGTACGAAGTCACAGGTTTATGATCTGGGAGAAAGGCTGTTTTTGTCTAAAACTGCGTTCATTAGTTCATTAACTACAGACGACATAAAGGAAGCTGATTAAAGCCAGCGTGGAAGTGCCTTAAAGAGCCCCTTACATGTTTATGGGATTTTAGGACATTTCCAGGATTTTAGGATGGTATGACTTTAGGACATTTTTAGGATTTTAGGGTGGTATGATTATAGGACATTTCTAGGATTTCCGGGCATGTCTAGGATTTCGGGGCATCTTTAGGATTTTAGGACGTTTCTTGGATTTCAGGAAATTTCTTGGATTTTTGGATGTTCCTAGAATTTTAGGACATTTGTGGGACTTCAGCATGTTCTTCAGGCTATCAGCACATTTCTTGGCTTTTAGGACATTTCTTGGATTTAAGGACGTTTCTTGGATTTTAGGACTTTTCTTGGATTTTAAGACATTTCTTGGATTTTAGGACATTTCTTGGATTTTAGGACATTTCTTGGATTTTAGGACTTTTTTTAGGATGTCAGGACATCTGTAGGACTTTTGGATGTTCCTATGATTTTAGGACATTAAGGGCTTAGTTAGGACCTCTGTGGGGGGTGTGGGGATCCTCCACTGGCTCATCTTTTGATCAACAAGCTCTATTTTGATGCTGTTTTATGCTCTCTCTATGTATAATCATCTTATTTTTATAGTGAATTAGAAAATGGTTGGGGGTCCACACAGCACCTTGTCAGGGCCAAGATTTATCCTGCAGGCCGTAAGTTGAATACCACTGTGCTAACACTTGTATACTGGCTAAAGCAGAGAGCTAACTGAGCCATATACTGACAAAGTATAAAACATTATTTTTTCATTTCATGTTTCCTTGGATGTATCTAAAACAGAAACTTGTTTATTGGCCATTTCCTGAATTTCTTAAATAGAACTTCTTCCATACCATCAGTCAACTTTCATTTCTTTATTTGTTCCATCATTGGCTCATCCATCCATCTGTTTTCTTGGCCAGTCTTGATTAGATTTTGCCAAAACCTGTGAAAATTATGCATCTCACCATCGCGTTCCAGCATCTCTGTAATTACACTGATTAGGTCCAAGGGGTTTAGTCTGTTCCTTTGTTCACTTGTATCTCATAAACCATTTATCAGATTTTGACAAAACCTGGGCAAGGCATGTGTCTCAGCACCACACTCCAGTTTTTTCTGATTATAATGAATGTAGGTCAAAGCATTAGGATACAAGGGTGTTTAACCGTTTGAAACCTGGATGGACATTTTTCTTGTGCTGCATTAAGATGCCTTTCACAGGCTGTTTAGCCCTTTAAAACCTGAAAAAAATAGTTATATTTCTTTCTTGAACATGGGGAAAAGGCAATGAGCTATATGGCAAGAAATGCACCACAAATTGCAATAAAAAAAGATTTAAAAATGAAGAAAAATACCTAGAAATTATGTTAAAGAGGGATATAAAAAAAAAAACAACTAGAAAAAATGTCAGAGAAAATATTCATTATCATAATGTTATGGGTAAAAAAACAAATACTGTTTTTTTTTTTTGGTAAAAAAAAAAGCAATAAGCAACTAAACAAAAAAATGTCCCGCAAATTGAGAGACTAAGGAAATTTCGTTTTTTTTTTTTTTAAATGCTAGGCAAAACTCTCCACAAAACTATATTTATAATTATCATAAATATGTATTTAAAATTTTAAAATTATGTCACTGAATTATTATTATTATTTTAAAACACTATTTTTCGGGTAACTTCCTTGTTTCTTTTTGTTTATTACTTTTTACTAATTTTTTGGATCTTTTTTTTTACTAATTTCTTGCTAATTTTTGGGTCATTTCCTCTTAAGTTGCTCATTACCTTCGTCACATATTTTTGGAAGGACTCAAGTTAATGTTTTCAGGTTTCAAAGGGTTAATAAACATATCAAATGTATGAATAAATGGCGTATTTTCCAGAGAAGTTGACCTCAGGCAGGTCTAGACTCTGGTCAAGTGTCGGTGTGTGAGCACGGCGTTCAGCGAGACGCGATCTGAGCTTTCAGTGAAACCTGAAGCTCCTTTAAACGCCATAATGGTGTGAAATGTGGTTCATATTTGTCTTGTTTCAGCCACCGTGGAATTCAGCAAACAACTTAAAATAGTGCCTGGCCCGGGGTGCTCAGTTACTCAGCCCGGTGTTCGGTAACACAGAGGAGGACATGCAAATATTGGTGAGGCAATTATTGGCAGTCGTGTTTGTCCCAAAGTAGCAGGTAACTCTATCCTCTCCATTATGGATGCTGTGAACTGTGGTGCAAGGAGCGGTGTGAAGCTCTGCTTTTTACTGTTAAAAGGCTCACCTCCTGACGAACGGAGGCTCACTTTACGCTCAGATGTCCTTCGCAGTGGAAATGCACTCATAATGCAACGAGAGAAACGAAGCACCTCCTGCCCTCAGGACTCATCTGCTCAAAGACACATTCACTCAAAGTTACTGTGCAGAAGGTCTCCTGTTTTTCTTAAAGCAAATATAAATACTGAATGACTTTAAGATATTTGGTCAGTCTTTGTAGTTGATTGGTTTATGTGTGTACATGCATGTGCATGTATATACACATACTAGGTATGTATGCATGTGTGTACATGTATTTATGTATTTTGATCTATTTTTTGGGCTATATTTCTAATTACCCTCCTCTTGTTTTTTAAATCAGCTGGGAAAATATATTTTCAATGATTTTAAGTCTTGACTATTAAGTTTTTGAAACTGAAGCAAATTTCTTTTTTCTTTTTTTTTTGTTTGTTTTGGGTTTTTTTTATGTTTTTTTTTTCTCCAAAAACATGAGAAGAGGAACCTTATGAGAAATGGCCCAAAGATTTTGGGGAAAAAAATGCAAAAAAAAAAAAAAAAAGATAAAACCGGGGCCCATGGGGGCCCATAGAGTGGGCCCTCAAACAATATGTTAGCACCTGTGTTAATTCAGATTGTTGCCTTAGTAACACACTTGTGTTGAGTGAAGAATTAACAATTTCTTTTTTAATAAGAAAAAAAATCGTCCTAGCATTCTATAACAAAATATCCTATAAAATAGATTCCTTTATATACATAAACTAGAAAGAAACTTAAATAAACCATTCAATGAAATTATTTCTTTTCTTTGGTATTTTTGTCATGTAGCCTACATTCATGCAGTGATGATTTTTGGGTACTGAGTGTGTTGATGTTATTCAGTGTCAACTCTACTGGATCATGTGCTGAGACCATAAGATCATAACTAGTTTATGCACTTAACTAGTAACAAGCACATACAAGGGCCAATAACTACATGCACTGTGGCCCTTTGGAACAACCTTACGCCGCTTGTCACTTAACTAACGTAAAGTTACGGACGTAAGGTTCAGGTGAAAGTTACTGTGGGTAGTTTTAGGAAAAGAAAGAGACCTGGAGAGGATGAACCCTAAAATCACTCAAAATTATCACAATTACAAACATGCATCTCCAGGAAAAAGTCCCGCTCCTTCTTAGTGCCCGTCAGCGCATTGGCTACATGGGATATGTACTAATTTGGGCGCTTTACTGTTTGTAGAAAACGTCTTTTCACACATTTTTAATGAGTACTTTCTAATATTTACAAAGTCTCTAAAGAAAAATCTCAATTTTGTTTCACCCAGACCTTAAACAAAACTTTCGTCAGGAGCGACTGTTACAAGATAAAGACATTTAATTGATTTTTAATCAAATAACTGCGTCATTTAAAAAAAACTCTTAAAAAAATAAATAAATATGCTAAAGGGAAAAGGAGCCGCTGACATTTCTGTTTATTTCACCAGAGAATATTACAAAAACACGACGTCTGGGCTCAGGCGGCTTTTATGGGACGATATTGAAAAAAAGGAGCATAAATACAATAGGAATGAGATACTCCACACTTTAACACACTCACACACACACACACACAAACACACACACACACACACACACACACACACACACATACACACACACACACACAGCTCCCCTTTAACTGGTTTGACTCTTGAAAAGCATTCCTTCTTCCATTTTCCCCCGTTCTCCTCAAGAATGTCGTAACAATAATAATGCATTAAGTGGGCTGAGTACTCTAAACACTCAGCTTCCTCTCGCAGTAAGTGCAGAACCAGTTTGTCTGCTGTTGAAAGCATCTTACCCAGAATCCTACAGAGAGCCGAGAGTTCGCCTCCACTCCCCCCACCCCGGTCTCTCTGTCTCACACTCACACAAACACACACAATGCACTCCCACACACTGTCTGTCATGAGCCGAAAACACCCTCACGCTGGAGGTCTCGCACTGTCGACCTCGGCGTGTGATGTCATCGCGTTGTGCGCAGGCGTCCTGTGAAGCCTTGCAGAAAAAAAGTCCCATCTGAGTTTGAGCGCACGCCGTGCTGGAGTCTGCTGGAGCCACCAGCGTGCTGCAGCGCTGAGCAGGGGGTTAAATCCCCCATAAGAACACCAAAAGGTCACCAAATGCTGTTGT
Source organism: Plectropomus leopardus (assembly GCF_026936395.1). Classification (NCBI taxonomy): domain Eukaryota; kingdom Metazoa; phylum Chordata; class Actinopteri; order Perciformes; family Serranidae; genus Plectropomus; species Plectropomus leopardus. The sequence continues at coordinate 37,288,952 of NC_142180.1, read as the reverse complement.
TTATCAGCCATCCTAAAATGAAGCGCTGAGCGGGAACCCTGCGGATTGATTTTAGCCCCTCTGTGCTGCAGCATCGCAAACACGGCGTGATGGTGCTCTCGGCACTTTCACCCAAATACCGAGTGAAAAATACAAAAGTAGGCATGCAGATTTTAAGGGATTATTAAATGTCTTTGAAGTATTTTTTGTGAGTAGTAAAAGAATTACACAATATTTTTCCAGTTATACAGTGTTTTTTTTTCATTCTGACCTCAAACAAAATCCTTTGCTGTCAAAATATGTTTTTTATACTTATGCAAACAAGGTCTATTGGCCCTAAATTCCAAAACAAAGGGAAATGTGTGGTGATGGGCTGGACTGAAGTAAGACTCAAGGTGTAACACAGAACTGATTGACAATTTATACAATATGCTTTAAAAAACAGTCAAACCAGACGACGAAAGGTGTATGGCAACCGTGAGGGCAGACCCAGATTTGGTAAGTCCAAGGAAAGTATGTTTTGGAGACATAAATTTGGTCTTTTAAAAAATATGGGCAATTTTTGAAGAAAACATCTTGGCTTCTGTATTTTCCCCTTAATTTTTTGGGTGGCAATTTTTGAAGACAACATTTTGGCATTTTTTTTCCTTTAAACTTTTTGGGCAATTTTTTAAGAAAATATTTTTAATTTATTTTTTATGGATTTTTTTCTTTTAATTAAAATGTTTTAATGATCTTTGAAGAAAACATTTTAGCAATTTTTAAAGAAAACATTTTAGCATTTTTTGGCTGTTTATGAAGAAAACATTTTTGGCTTTTTTCTTTCAATTTTTTTGTAATGTTTGTTTTGGTTTTTTTGCAATTTTTGAGAAAAACCATTTGGCTTTTTTTCATAATTCTTAAAGAAAACATTTTAGCATTTTTTTTATTGTTTAAAATTTTATATTAAAAGATGCCTACCCAATTTATGGGCATGCTTTCTTTCAGCATCACCTAGATTACACCATTTATCGCAGCCAGAAACTGTAAAAGCAGAAATTATTGTTGGATTTTCACATTTGTGACGGTCTGTGGACACATTATACAGGTTTGGGAAACTTCCATGACTTTTCCAAAGTTTTTCCAGGCCTGGAAATTGCTCTTTGCAAAGTCCAAAACTTTTCTAGGTTTTTCATGACTGTGCAAATCCTGTATCTATCCATATAAAAAAAAATTTTTAATGGCAGCTAATGTCCCAGTTTCAAATATTTATTCAGATGAATGAGCGATTTTCAGTTAAATTAGTAAAATCTGTACAGCAACCAGAAAAAACAGTGTTTATTAGCTTATGACTCCTGCAAGTTTTTGTTAATAATAACTGCAAAGAGATAGAAAAAATCTGCACCAAGTCTCTTCTAAAGAAAAGAAAAAGTCGAGCTCAACACGAGTAGAAACGACGAATTTCTCAGAGTCTTCAAAGTCGGAGCCATTAAAGAGCACTAAATCAAGTTGCCAGTTGTCTCAGCAAAGGATTGTGTGATATGGCATTATCTTTGCAATTACAAGGAAGGGAGAAGGATCTGCGTAAGATCTCTGTGTCTATGCCCTTTAAACACACACACACACACACACACACACACACACACACACACACACACACACACACACACACACACACACAGGGAGACAAGCCCTCCAGGGACAGAAAATGTACCTGAGGGATCTCCTCTGCCTTTGATTTCACAGCTCTGCACTGCCTCCGTCCTAAATTAACTTAAATACCAGAGTAATGTAAAAAACAGAGAGTGGGGGTGGCGGCTCGTGTTCGAGGGTGGAGGCATTTTGTGTTGAGTTATGTCCGTTAATAACTGCCAGTTTTGCCCAGAGTGTCATTTTTTTTTCTTGCTGCAGATGTCATGTTATATTAAAGGAGGTAAATCATGAATGTAAAGAACAAGTTCAAATACCCGAAGATAAAAATGCAAAAAAAACAACCTGAAAATGAATTTCTATTCGTCCTCCGGTCAATGACCTATACGTGTAATTATGGGACCAGTTCAAGCAGCTTCAAATATACCCTGAAGAATGTCCTGAACCATCACTGCACCGCCTCCGAACTCAAGTTTTTTTTTTTTTTTGTTTTTTTTTACAGCTCCCTGTTTCTTCATATGTCACAAAGATTCAGAATCTGTGACCTGAAACAGCCCGAGGAGAGCGACTTCACAGGCAGTTTCCTCGGGGACTAATGTGTTTTCAGAGCGGCGACCATCTTTTTCGCTGTTTAATGAGCTCAGTCATAAATAAATGCATGGCCTTAATTAGCCTGCGTGTGGCGGGGGCACTGGAATTAGCGTGGAGCTGTGGAGATGGAGGCTCCATGCCCGAGTTCTTCTGGAGATGGTGATCCGGGCGTGGGGAGGTGGCCTTTGAGCAGATGCTCTCGCTCTCTGCTGGTTGAGGCCTCCATGACTTCCCGCTTTCATCTCAATCTATTAAGCCGCTTCTCACCGAGCTCTTCTTGGCCGGTGGAGGAGCTTTAATCGGACAGAGGGCCAAACTAATCTGTTTTTCTAACATGACTGGATCAGAAATTTTATCATTATTAGTCTTTGTTAAGCGAAAACTATGCACAATGATTTGAATGATAATAATCAATCTTTCAGGAATGTAAACTGACAAAACTTATACAAACATCACTCCCTTTTTGCTACAAGTGTATTCTGTTTTATTTGAAGTGGTTGAATTCTTCATGTGCTATTTTATCATGCCATCAAAATCTCCCAAACAATCAGGGTTCATACCTTATTACCAATACATTTCCATGACATTTCCATGACATTTCCAGGACTTTTCCAGGACTTTTCCAGGACTTTGAGGTCAATGTTAAAGAAAGTACATTTAGCACTGAATATTTAAATAAAACTCAGGAACTGTTTATTTATGAGACGAGAGGGGAATGTGCAAAATATAGAGGCATGTCAAATATTTTTTAAGCGCTGGGGAGGGACTTTTGTTTTTGTTTTGTTTTTTGGCTGAGGGGAGGGGCACACAACTTTAAATGGATAGATTTTGTATTTCAACATTTAGGCTTTTCTTTTTCTTTTAAAAAAATTGGCAATTTCTATTATTTTGATGATTTTTAAGGAAAACATCTTTTTTCTTAAATTTTTTGGGGTGATTTTTTTTTTTTAAGAAAACAGTTTATTTTATTGCCCATTTTAAATGTTTGTTTTTTTTTAATGGCGATTTTTGCAGAGAAAATTTTGCCAATATTTTTTATTTTTAAAAAATGTTGAGTTTTTTTGTTTTTGGCAGCCTTTGAAGAGAACATTTTAGCTTTTTCTTTATACAATTTTTGTAGGGAATATTTTGGCATTTTTTCTCTTTTTAAAAATCATTTTTTTGGCACAATTTGTTTGCAAGAAACTGTAAAAACAGAAATTATTGTTGGATCTTTTAATTTCCAATGGTTCTTGAACACATCATGTGTTATTATAGTTTTTAAGTTTTTGTAACAAAATTTCATGACTTTTCCAAAACTTTCAGGGTTTCTTTGGTGTATTTAAAACTTCTAAACCTAATGGGTAATAACAAGTCTATATGATGTAGGGAAGATTTTTCAATACAAGTGACTGATTAAAAATCTTTAGCCGAAGGTCGAAAGGTGAGCTGAGTATCTTAGTACGAGCAGGTGGGAGCAGCAGCGAGAGACGTGATGATTTAGGACACGCAGGTGGTGACAGAAGCGTTACAGTAGTGGGTGAATGCCTGTTGGGGACGTGGTGACTAATTCCCCTCTCAGATTGCTTTCTAAGTTACAGTGAGACTCTGAGACGGCTGAGGGCTCCTCCACTGCAGCCAAAACCTGAACACACACACCGATGACTAACCCGCCTCGCTCTGACGGGAGCAGAGAGCGGCCTATCGCCTCTCCCGACCAGCGATGTCACAGACGTCGCTGACCATGTAAACGGCTCGAGCGTGGTGCACTTTGGCGTCTCACCACACATCAACATTTGTCCAAAACAATTTGTGCAGAGTGGTCCTGGATCAGGATTGTAAAAAATACACACTGGGAGCAGACATTAGTAATATTGCAGGGCCATATGTGTGGCAGACCACGGAGGTCACCTGACACTGAAGGTCACCTTTTTCCAGTTCAAATTATTAAGTGCTTCCCCTCTAATCAGATGAGACGTCCCACAGACTGCCCGCGCTCATAGCAACCAGTTTATTTATAGGCTCCAAACTGAAATGACCAGTTGGTTTAATTTAATAGTGAGCAATAGGATTATACATGGAAACAAATTACCTAAGTGGGGGTACGCGCTACCAAAATCTTTTAACAATGATGGAAACCACGGACATGATGTCTCCCAGTATTATTTCATTATTGGGTTTAGCTCTGCATCTGTCAGCTAGGCCGGGCTTCTGGATGGGCCCAGCTTGTGTCCAGACTGACGCACAGCTGCTCGCGGCTCACAGAGACCCACGCCCCGGCCGTCCCGCACCGAGGGGTCATGGAGGGGAAGGGCAGCATCCCATCGCAGACGCAGGTCTGTTACCCAATCACAATTCAATTTCAGAGCCCTGCTGTGGTCGAAACACAGAGATGTGAAGGTTCACATGTTTTATACCCATCAGCAGGAAGACATTAGCTTTGTGCATTTCTGCAAAACACTGATACGTTACATTTCTGTGTTTTTATGCAGTGGATATGTTGAAATTTTACTTTTCAACATCACTGTGGTTAATGTGTGGTTATGCTTCGGCAAAAAAAAAAAACTTGCTTATGGCAACTAAAAGATCATATATCAGCAGAATCCGTGCTGAGATGTCTCAGTAAACACCAGTCACCTTCTCTGGCATTATCTCGCCTGGAAAGACAGGCTCCAGTCGATAAAAATCACCCAAACTGAGGACCAAAACACAGGATATGCAGTCAGTCGCTAATGTTTGGGGGCTAAAAAAAAAAGTAGTATTATCATTTTATGCAGAAAAAAATCTGCAAGATTTCTATTCTTGAGATGTGCCGCAGCAGAGCAGCGCTGCCCATTGTTATTATTATTATTATTTTTATTGTTGTTATTATTATTTTTAGTAGTAGTAGAAGTATAAGTATTTTCATTTTACGCAGAAAAATTTCAATTCTTGAGATGTGCCGCAGCAGAGCAGCGCTGCTCATTATTATTATTGTTATTATTATTATTATTATTAGTAGTAGTAGTAGTAGAAGTAGTAGTAGTAGTAGTAGTAGTAGTGGTAGTATCATTTTACGCAGGAAAATTTCAATTCTCGAGATGTGCCGCAGCAGAGCAGCGCTGCTCACGCCGGCAGTGTGGCTGCTCTGAACTCGGAACACGCGCGCCAAAATAAAAAAACAACAGGGTCTGCGATGCACATGTGCTGCTCATGCATGCGGTGTGGAGCGGGTTTAAATGTCGCGCAATCCTCCACCTCCCGGTGACCGCTCATATACAACATAAATGTTAATATGATTCATATAAAACATACAAAAGTAACATATCTGAAAAAATGTATAGTGCGACCGCGCTGACTTTCTATATCAGAAGATATGTTTGTCAAACCAACACTTACTTTATCTGCACATCTTTGTATCTGTTACTGTGGCTCCTGCACGCTCGCCACAGTGAACACAGCATCTATTCTGACGTTGAGCCTCTTTAAACATAAGTAAGCACAGACATTTAATAATCTGATGGAGAACAAGGGGCAAACATCAGCACACGGAGAGCTAAACGTAGTAAAGCGTTTCTCCTCTGAAAGAGCTGTGCTGGTGACAAGATTATTATTATTATTATATTTTTTTTAATCAAGGAATGCAATTAGACTTCAGCCTTAATATCTCAGAGGCTGTCTCATTCTCAGACTCCTCTGCTATGCTTGCCAACTGCAATCAGAAATAACTCTGTCCCTTCAACTTAATGAAAAACAAGTACTTGGCTATAAACTTGTAGTCATCCTCTATCCAATCACATTGTCTTGAGTAATTAAAATGATTAGCTTAATTAGCTTAATTAACTAAATTTGACTACAGGACATGGCCATATGGTGAAGAAAAACAAAGATGGGAGCTAATTAAAGTTAAAATAATGCAGGTTTTAATTAACTCAACCCTTAGGCATCAACATTTTCAAATTTATCCAAGCTGATAATTAAAAAGTCCTCTTGCCCAAGCAACATTTCTTCTCTGAGCTAATTAAATCTGGAAATAAATTAGCAACATGACGCTCCAAATATTAATTCCTGCTAGAAGATGACTTCACTTTCTAATGAAATTAATTAGCTGCACTGGACCCTCAATCAGATGCCAGGCGCTGTCCGTGAGCATAGACCTCATGTAATCTAGCGGCGGGCTAAGGGCCCGGGGGCAGAAATTTACAATTGTAATGAACACTCTTTAACTGTGTGTCTCTCTTAATATACCAAATGAACATGTAGATCTATTTATGCCAAAGGCTTCCTCATTTATAAAGGAGCGGTAAGACCAGCTAGTTAAAACTTTCTCTTTTTTTTTTCAGAGAGAATGTGTAGTGCGAGAGAGCACATAACCACATAGCTGCCAAAAGCGATGCCAAGACCAGCTTCAGCAGCCTGTAAGGTTCCACAGGCTGTGCCTGTGTGTGTGCCAGCCTATTACAGCAGACCCTCATGAATTCACCCCCCTACACTCTCTTGGCAGCTTAAGGGGATGACACTGTGGACGGGGAAGATGCAGTAAAAATGTATCCGTCTGCAGTTTCAAGTCCTCACCGTCTCCGCTGCCTATGCATATAAATTACTGTATATACTGGGGCAGTGCTGTAAAACAAACTTCATTATGGACCATTATGGCTGTGTTTAAACAGCCGTCTGGTGTGCGAGGACACCGTGTTACCTCGTGTTCTTGTATGTTTCAGGAGGCCGAGCGTGCGGCGTGAAGCAGACACAGTTTACTGCGTCAGTGGAAAAGCAGGTTACAAACGTATTCAAACAGATTTTCAGATTATGATTAAGAAGATAAGATCAAGATGAAATTTTAATGATCCCCAAAGGGAGAGTGCATAAAAATTAAATAATTGCAGCTAAACCCAAAAGTGCAGAGCGGCGACGACGAGTCAGGTGTGAGACTTTATCACGAGTTTATCGTGTATCAAAATGACTGCAGTGAAACTATAAAGTAGGCCAGCATGTACATTTCTGCAAACCACAGGTACATTACATTTACATATTTCAACATATCAGTGTCTGTAAAGTGACGTAGTGTACGAGTTGTCTTTATCCTCAGGAGGTGAAGAGGATAATGGATGGAGGAACAAAATGGCTGCAAGCTGCAGAACAAAGTTCAACACCAACAAACAACAAAACCGGGTGCTGGTTGGTGACCCTGAGCGGCGTTTCCACCGGTGTTTGTGGTGCAGAACTTGGGTGTTTTTCACCGACACACTCGACACGTTCTCGCCCTCGTCGTCACATATCAACGCTTTGCAGTGGACTTCCTCATCTACATATTACGCCCTACGTACCCTCCCGCGTCTGCTGTTGACTATGCTGCTACCATGATGTCAACACAAGCACGCGGGGGGATGATGCTCTACGTGGTTATGTTTAGGCAACAAAAGCACAAAACCAACGCCGGGACATCAACAATCGCACGCTGGCATGGATGTTTAGACAGAAGTGGCACATGGTAAGGTTTACAAAAAAACATCACATTCAGACACAAAAAACATCACATCCTCCGCCTCTCCCGCCCGCCCTTCAGGGACCTTCTAGCACTGTGACAGGTTCTCTCTCACCGGGTTACGAACCGAAGCTGTGCAGTGGCGTATCATACCGCCATTAAAGGTGGCTATTAGTGTCGCTGTCTTTTGCTGAAATCACTGATGGTGGTATTTAACGACTTTGGATGATGTTTCCCAGCAGCGTTCCAGCTGTTGAGCCCGGGTGGTTTTCACTGACTGGTCCCTGCTCTTCCAGAGACTTTGGTGGCACCAAATATCAGCGTTTTTGAGGAAAATTTTTTTTTCCGAAACAAACTTTTTTTAAAGCGATCTGTTGTTTTTCCAGCCAGCATAGCGTCACGAAAACTGGTTGTTTTCTTACATTCTGTATTTCCTGCCAGCAGTGGCAACGGCAGAGTTTTTTGGGCTATATACAGGTGGGGCTCAAATCAAGACTTTTAGATTATTACTATGATGATTGCACAACTCCTGACTGACGCAACACTAAGCTCAGCAGACGCAGACGGTCTATTCTGTGGGCCATTACGCACACACCGGCCTCTAAACTGTGCGCATTTTAAATCATGCGTCTGATTCACAGACGAAAGAGAGAGAGAGAGAGAGAGAGATTTATACAGAAATTTAAACACATTTAAATCAGGCGCTCTGGCAGGTGGAGGAAGCTCCTCCCTCTCCTGTTCCTCCTCAGGTGTGGATGAAAAGTTATCCAACATGCCCGGCACATTTTGTGTCGATGGGCGTTTGAAAATTCCATATTGACATTTCAATTTCCCAACATAATTCGGTCAGCTTATAGCTAGTTTTGACGGTGGTAAGCGGTAAACGTTAGCTGGTAAAGGCGCACGCGAGTGACATCAGTGACGCAGCATCTACGAGCTGTCGCGCTGATCTCAAGTCAGTGAGAAGCCGACGTTGATGACGAACAAGGAAATTTGGGATCAGTTTAATGTGTGAAGACGTCGCCATCACTGCATGCCACTGTGTTACGCTGTTAGGCCGATTTCACTATCAGACATCCATGTGTTAGGTTAGCGCGTGACTTCAGCCTCGCTGTTTCATGCGTGTGGGATTCACACCTGCAGCGGTGGTGAACAGTAACCAGGTGGTGTTTGTGCCTAAATGCTTATCTGCTACAAAATAATGCACAAATGTGCATCTCTGTTGCTTGTTTGGAGGGCCACCCGGCATCCTATCAGGGGCCTGATTCGGCCTGCGGACTGGAAGTCGAGTGTCTCTGTGTTCGGGGAAGTGCTGCACGAAGGGCAAACCTTCATTTTACTGCGGCGACAGAAGACGCTGTGGCCTTTGTGTCGAGCATTTTTTTTTTTTTTAAGCCTGTGATGTCTTTAAAATTGAGATAATTGTGTTTACTGGGTGCAGAGCAGCTTTCAGTCTGTGCAGACAACAAACTACGGAGAGGAAAAAGCTGCTCTTTTGATTCTGTCGGTTTTTCAATAATTAATGCTCTCCTCTGGCAATTCTGATCCGATATGTAAATAGTATCTCATCCCATTATGCAGAGCATCGATGAATATGACAAATTTCCAAGAGATGACAGTCGGCCTCACACAGTTGCAAACATTACAATACACTAATGACCCGGGCCTTTAATGTCGTCCCATCTGAGACATTAGAGAATTTGAAATTAAAGGTACAGTTGGCTCGCACGACAAAGTGGTGCTCATCTAAGTGGGATCCCCACATCAGTCAGGATGCGGCCGTGATGCGCCCGAGCCGAGCTTAAAGCTAGTTATAGCTCACATCAAAGGAACGTCATCATGCCCAACAGCTACCCTTGCCATTTGGATCCCACTGAATCCGATCCTTTAGTTACATTTTTCAAGCTATCTCTCCTCCAGCTTCCACGCTTAAACACCATTAAAATGGAAAATATAGTGTTTTCTGCATCAGCCCCGGCCTTCGTTATTTCACAGACTTGTCCTTGTTATCTTGATCGCAGTAAACAAGCAGCACACACACTCACACACACTCCTCTGAGTCTCTCCGCTCTACAGTGTGGAGTTGTCTGACAAAGTGGTCAAGAATGTAGACACAATTAGTGCTTCAAAGAAACGTCTAGATATCAACGAGGTGGTGCGCTGACCTTTAAAACAAAGGATTATAAACACGGGGATCATAGATGTGCACCGGCTGCTGCCACGAGAGTCCAACTCATTTATTTCAGGTGGTTTTCATACTTTCTGCTTTGAAGAATAATAAATCTCAATGCTGTAATCATGCTGCTCGTGGCTGTGATATTTCTCTTAGATATTAATAACACGGAGAGTGTACAGAAGCATCACAGATCGGGTCAAATGCGCGCACAGCTTTAAGACAAAGACAAAGCATCTGATGCTGATTGCTGATTTGATGTTCCGAGAGCTACTTTGCTAATTATCCTGCAGCAGATTATATTATGAAACAGCTTTTTTTCACCCTTTTTTTCCCCGAACAGACTGTGATTAACTTTAAAAGGTCATTTAACCCTCTGAAAGCCGGACTGACGTCACTTTTCTCGTGCCGCATTCAGATGCCTTTCACAAGTATTTAAAGCTTTGAATCCTGAGCAAATTGATTTGACTCCCTTTGAAAACATGGCTAAAAAAGGAATCAGGAACAAACTGCAAGAAATTAGAAAAAGATAACAAGAAAATGGAATTACTAGAAGTTAATCATAATAAATAAAGAGAAAATGTATTCATCTATTTACTCATATAATTATATATTTTTATTTATTTATTTTTCCTTTTTTGTTTTTTTACCCTTATTATTATTATTTAATATTTAATCTATTTCTTCATATAATTATATATTTTTATTTATTTATTTGACCTTTTTTGTTGTTTTTTTTACCCTTTCCTGTTTATTTATTCATGTATTCATTAACTAAGTTTCAGGTAACTGTATTGTGATTAGCTTCAAAAGGTCATTATCCCTTTGAAAGCTGGACTGAAATTATGAGAAATTAGTAGATTTAGATTTTTTTTAAAGGTCTAGTGACCAATATTTAGAATTATCAGAATTTTATATATTTCAAATTATTTTCATCAGGATTCCTGCAGCTTAAGGCAAGTAGGATGAAAGACTTTTACTGTCATTCTGAATGAAATTTAAGAGCAATTTTACAATAGCCAAAATTAAAGGGAACTACACATGACCTGACATCAATTAAAAATATTTATTGTAACTTCAAACATGTCTTTTATGTCTTTTGGGTGACATTAATGTGAAAGGCTTCCTGTCAATTATGAATATGTTTATTTTATTTTATTTATTTTATTTTTATTTATGTTTTATTTATTTTTTATGTTATTTTGAGATTTTACAACGCAAAGTCAGAAAAAATGTTTCATAAAACTACTTCCCTTGTCTTTGCATTTTTATGACTTTTAAAAGGATTACTTTAGACATTTTAATACAAATTAAGACCTTATTTCCTGATGAATGAATTCAGTGCCTTTTTAAGGATCCTCAGGAACCCTGTTATTGTCATTTTTATGCAGTTCAGGTCATTTCCTTGGTTTTTCTTTTGTTATTTTTTTTTTACTTAACCATTTTTTGTTTGTTTGTTTGTTTTCCTCTTTTTTTTCCCCAGTTTTGAGGTCATTTTGTTAATTTTCACAGATTCCTTGCACATTTCTGGCTCATTTCTTCTATCCTTGCTCATTGCCTTCTTTCCATGTTTTTGACAGAAATTGAGCCAATTTGCCCAGGTTTCAAAGGGTTAATACAGTTTTCAGGAACCGTGCGATGAAACCCGCGCTTTAACGTTCTCTAAATGATGTACTCTGAGATGAAGACACTGCACCAGGCTTGCTCAGCGACCCCAAAAATACACTTTATGCTTTAATAACCCCTGACAGCGTACAGAAGTCATCTCCAGACCTCCTGGCTCATGTACCTGCACGGAAAACACGCCGTCTCTGCACAATAATACATCAAGACTCCCTTAAATGAGTCTTAACATGTCTCCGACGACACCTTTCTTGCCCTACCTCAGACACGAAAGGTTAAATTGTGACAGGGTTAAAAACTTATCTGGCCTCTCTGGTCACATAACATCCCAATTACTTTAACAATCTCTCAGTAGTGTGCAGGCAGAGGGGGAACGAAAGGGAAAAATACAATAGATAAAAGTCTGTCTCAGAGTAAAAGATAAGTTCTTATCTTAATCTAATGACTGCGCAGCCTTAATTTGTCAGACCTGGCTTGCCTGGGAGGAAGAAAAAAAGAGAGTTTCTTGTACACAGTGTTAATAAGGGACATCTCTCAAGCCTGCGTGTCTGCGAGCGGAGGAGAAAGGATCATCTGAGGAACATTCAGCAGCAACAGCGATGTGCCTCATTCTGCGCATGTAGTTTTTTACTCCTGCTAACAGTTGCTAATTAGCACCTTATCACCCTCCAAGTAGCTCCATACTGCAGAGACGCCAAGCGCCGAGTATTTATAACCCAACGGCGGTGACTGAGGAGATAAACAGCTCAGAGAGGCCAACGGCCACATCAAACATTTCATCAGTGTTGGGAAAACTATTTCTCTGCATTATTCCAGACAAGATGTGGGATTTACAAAGAAAACATTGTCAGTTTAATATGAACTTGCTGCGCCAGAGGACGTTTAACCCTTTGAAACGTGAGCAAACTGGCTTGATTTCTTTCAAACACAAGGGAGGAAGTTAAAGGATACGAGGAAATTTTCTGTAATTTAACACAAAAAAGGGAAAGAGGTTGGAAAAAGAGGGTATATATTTAATAAGATAAATAAATAAATAATAAATAAATAAAAGATATAGTAATAATAACAATAATAATAAGAAGAAGAAGAGGAGGAAGAAGAAGAATTTAAGAGACCGAAGTGAGCCATTTCACATGGTGTAGTACTTCCAGCTGCAGTTAGGTGGCAGTAGAGGGGACATAAATACCGTGTCATCTTGGTTTACATCATTTTTAGACCAAACCATGTAAATATGTAAATCCAATGATAACTATCCCTTAAGTCTTACTTGCTCTTGCCAGTAGGTGGCGTTATTACGACTGCTGAATATTGTCATGGAGATGTGTTCAGGGCGGGACCTTTATCAAACCTATGAAGTTTCAGGCAGATCGAACAATGTGCACCGAAGTTAAGGAAGGCGTCTGAACGCAGGTAGAAACCTGATCGTTCCAGGTTTGTAGGAAGATTCGACACCTGCGCTTAAATAGCTCAACCCATAACATCAGTTTATGACTTTCACACCTTCACAAAAGGATGTTTTTTAGCCCGCCCGCTCCTGTATGATGCTACGAGTCGTCCTGCATGGGTGCGTCTCTTTGACTCGGACCTGGCAGTGTTCGGGAGGACATGCTTTGCTGACGGAGCTACGCGGGACCAGACTGACGTAAATGACACGAGGAGAAAAAACATGCCTCTCGAGCTGCAGTTTCTTTGATGAGACAAAGGAAATAGAATGAGAGCATTGTGTGAGAGCAAATCTCAAAAGATTAATTTGAAGTGTTCACTGAATTGTGATTCCTTTTAATTAATGATAGAATTAACTGCTTTGTTAACGCGTTCCTGGAGGAAATGAGCTGCTGGCAAATTCTGCGGCGAACAAAAGGAGGACACATCTCTCTTGACATTTATACAAGTCTAAGTTTGCCAGTGTCAGGGTGCAGCAGCTCATGCTGGGTGAAATTTATCTTGAAGGAATGTTTTCCTGCTCTGTGAGGAGACAGTGGCTCGAAACCGCGGCTTTGTTTGAAATCAATAAAGCCAGCGCTGCTAAAGCTAACAGACAGCTGCTGTTTTCACGGCGGCTGGAGGTGAAACGTGCTGCAGGGGCGTGGATATTATGTTCAGACTGCACATGTTGGTCGTTTTTAATTGTCAGCTGCCAACATTTGTGAGAAAAAAAAGCCCAAATCATCAGCTGAAGCCTAAAGAATTACTGATTCAGGCATCTTTCCAAAGTAGCTGCTTGTTTAAAGGTTTGTGACGTTCAGAGCATCACGCTGCCTTCACGTGCTCCTCAAAAATATCACATTTAAGAGCTACGGGCACATGAACGGCCCTCCGAAATTGTAATCACACGTGAGAAATTGGGAAATTTCGATGATGGCCGAGTTGCCGAGTTATGACATTTGCGTGAAGTTTCGGGGCAGCAGAAACAGCAGAAAGCACGGAAACATGCATATAAAAAAATTATTTTTGGTTATTTTGTTCCTATTAGCTATCATTTACTTTTAGTAGTCACACATTTTAGTTTATGCATCTATTAGCTGCAGCAAGCAAGCAAACTTTGAGCTATAAATCATGCCAGGCGAGTATATTAACATTTTTAACAGCGTTATTTTATAACACGAGCTGCAGACTTAAATGCAAAAACATGGCGGAAAAGTCGATGTTTGGTCAAAGGTAAGAAACATTTTGTTAATTCTTGCTTCTTAATATCAATTTTTGATCACATGTTAAGTGTACTATGGTATTAATGTTAACTGCTGTTTATGTAGAGTGACCTCGATCAAATATAGAAATATGATATGTAAAAAATAAAATAGTGAACTGGAAACAACTATCAACGTCTTGTTTAAACGCTCTTCGCATTAAAATGCGTCTTCGTTGTAGCTTCCACGTTGTTCCCACTTTACCACCTCAAAGCAAATAAACACAACAAAGTCGGAAGAACGACTTCCCAACTTAGAAACTACGACCTTCTGACATCACATGAATGCAGCATGCTCTCACTGTTAGCACGGTTAGCATCGTTAGCAGGGTCAGCACAGCTACTGATGCTAACGTAGTTTACCGGGGGGGGGGGGGGCCCTGGAAGCTGGAACGGCATCACAAGCAGTTATCACCTAAAAAGTGATGCTGACCGCTAGCTCCCAGCGACAGTTGGCACCATGTTTCTGCAGTAGCTGATTTGGAGTCAGTGGCCAGCGTTAACCCCTGCCCGACCTTTGTGATGCTCAGTGCAGAGCGGCTGAGGAGCCACTAAACAGTATAATTTCACCTCCTCTAAACAGATAAGGCCTTAAAATGTATCGCAAACACTCACCGAATCAATGGAGGCCGCACCAAGAGGAACGCCCTTTTTTGCTTTTTGTCCTAAAAAATATAGTTGTCGGGCTATTGATAGCAAATTTAAGCAAACCTGCCCTCCCTGACTACAGATTTGATGCTTTTCACCGACAGAAAACATCATTTCTTTTCCACAGAACGACGGCAGACTCGACTGTGCGTCGGCGTAACTCTCTGACAGCCTCGGTACAGCGTGTGCCTCCTGACAACAGCGTCGAGGCTCGTCTGAAGAGGATTGCATGTTTCAGAACAGTTTCTTTCTGACAGACTACTTTGTGATGATTTTGTGTTTCGGCGAGACGCGGAGACAGAAAATCACTGAGATTTCAGGAACAGTGATATTGGAAGTGGAATTGAGTGAGTATTACAGGCTACATCGCTGCGGCGGCTTTTAACACATACTAAATTACTCTGCGTCCACGCCCATACTCGATATAAATCCATCAAAGGAGAGAGAGGGAGAATCTGGGTGAGAAGTGAACACGCCGCTGTATCTTTTCATCCAGTCATTCAAGGCATTTAATGAACTATTTGGAGAGTGTCTCTCCTGCGAGTCGGGATATGCGTCCTTCAGTGGGAGCAGATTTCCGAGCAGCATGTTCCCGAGTCCTGTGGGTAAAACATGACGCTCTTTAAAAAGGGCAGCTGACCCGCGTGGCTCCACATCAATGAGCTCTGCTCTGACTCCTGAGATTAAATCTGAGGTAACAGATTTAAGTTTTATTTCAGGCATAAAGAAGGTGAACAAAACAGCTTTTTATCACATTGCAAACATACAGCCGTTCCCAGTGGTGGAGGGTAACAGGGTACATTTACTCAAATACTGCGCTTAAGTACAAATCCCATGTACCTTACCGGGGTATTTTTTTCATGCTACTTTTTATTTTTACTCCACTACATTTTAGACCGAAATACTGCACATTTTACTTCCCTATATTTATCTGAACTTTACAATTTAAATTTTTTGCATAAAACATAATAAGATAATAAACTATGATATTTTGTCATAAATTTAAATAACAAACAGTTGCCAAATGAATTGCCAAGTGTTTGATAAATTTACTTTTTTCATTATTTTAATTTTTGTTATTTTAATTTTGCTGTTTTTCCCTCTTTTTTGATAATTTTGAGTTTTGGGGGGGCGACTTATTTTATTATTATTATTAATAAATAATGTGGGCCTTTTGGATGTTTTTTTCTATTTTTTTAAATAATTTTGAGCATGTTGGGTTTTTTTTCAAGTAATTTTGAGGGGTTTAGATGTGTTCCTCTATTTTCTTTTTTTATTTTTCTGTTTGGGGGAAGGGTTTTTTTAATATATTTTTTAAAAAACATTTTGATGGGTTTATATGTTTTTTTCCCTTGTTTTTAGTTTTTTTCTTGATTGTTTTTATAATTTTAAATTTTTGGTGTGTTTTGTTTGTTTTTAAAGATTTTTCTGCATTGGGAACTTTTACTTTTAATACTTTATGTATATTTTTGTGATTATACGTACTTTGCAAAGCAATTTCAAAATCTGCAGAGCATCCCTTTAAAAATAGAAAATAACAGATTCAGTGATTCATCAGGTTTTGTTTTTTTTAACCTTTCCATAAATCATCAGTTTCGATCCAGACTTTTCTCCCTCTCCGGGCTGCAGATAGGAAGTCATGAATGATGTTTTGTGATAGAATCACACATGACCCTGAGATCACCTCTGAAGGACGAAGGCTGCTGAGTGTCCGGCCGCGTACTCTGGCCGTCGGAGCGCGCTCCCATCCTCCTCGGGTCCGGCTGAATAAATTAAAGGAATTACCAGCTGCCTTGTGCGAGCTCGCGGGATGCAGGGTGGCATGAGCACGCCATTACAACAATGAGAAGGATATCTGCATGGCCTTGTGTTAAAGGAATTACACATAGCATCCAGAGCCTTTAAGAGACTCTGACATTTGTGCGCACACTGGCAAGTTAGTCTGACATGAGAATGTGTGTGGCTGCGGAGCCAGTCTGGGACGCTGAGCTTCCTGGGAAGAAAAAAAAAAAAAAAAAAAAATCTTATTGAGATGCAAATGGACGCAGTATTGTGCTTAAATAATGCATTAATACATCCTCTTTGTGCAGATAACATCACAAGACGCACAATAACACAAAATGATGTCCTCGGAGGTTATTTAAAGCGATATGACATCAAATCCTGACACTGCAGGAAGTGCTTACTACCTGTCCGACTGGGTTTGTCTCCATCTTTGATAAAAAACAGATGAAGGATAGAAGGCTGCGTTCTCGAATCCTCGCCACTATATAACAGAGAGGTCCATTTACATAATATTATGTATATTGTATTCTGCTGCGTTCTGGTGTTTGAATGTAAAACTGAATTTAAGTCTTTAAGGAAGAAGTCTTGTAGCTTAAACGCAAGACACGTGGCAAGGTGTCCGATAACTTTGTCTTCCACCTGTAATCTGATGCGGCGGCGGGGAAGGAGGGATCGGCCTCACTTCCTCAGGGTGATTTATGATTGAGGACATGTTAATAAAAATATCAAAACAATCTGAGCTCTGGTGGGGGAGATACTGGTCCGCTACGTACATCATGCTCGACAGGCCTGTGCCGGGAATCGCCTGCTCGGTGATATTATGCTCGTGCGGATGCCCCGCTGCCCTGCTCTCGAATACAATATGCAGCTGCTGTTTGTTTTTGGGAGCGTCGGGGGGGAGCACTACTCACACAAGGTGACATTTGTGCCAACATGTGCCTGATAGGTGAGCCAGCGGGATCAAAACGGAGCCAGGAAGGGTTTTACTACCTTGAAATCTTGTGCCAGAGCACATATGCTACTACTACTGATAATAATTATAATAATGTTTAAATAATGTCATAAACTGTAAACAGCTGTCAACGTGTTTAAACGTGATTTGCATTCGAACGCAGCCTTTCCTCTCTGTAGCTTCCATGTTCCCACTTTACGACCTCAGTTTACATGAACACAGCAAAGCCGGAAGAACGACTTCCCAACTCGGACAGTACGACCTTCTGACATCACATGAATGCAGCATCGGTCGGGTATGACGCAGTGCATCTTGGGAGTTGTAGGTTTTCTACCTCTTGAGCAAAAGCCTCCATTTTCTCTGTTTTCTCTGCACATTTTGCACCAATTTCAGAAGTATCTGTGTCTGTCCTCTGCAGAGACGGGCTTTATTAAAAGATCATCTTCCCGGCATTGAAATATTTCTTTAACTACGACCTCTGCTGATTAAAAGCACTTTTTACCGTCATCAGAGCAGAGTTGGCCTTTGCTTGTTTCACATGTAAACACCATCTGTATTTTGTTTAATCCTCCTCAACAGGTAGCCGGCTCTGAAGCCGATCCCCTGTCACTCACATCCCGGGATGTTTGGCACTCGGACTCGCTGACTTGAGTCTGCACGTTGGTGCTTCAAAGCAAATATCTTGTTCACATGTGGTCTGAAGCGCCGCGGGCGCGTTCAACTGGATCTCAGTCAGCGCAGAGCGGGAGATTTATCTCTCCTGATGGATCTGGACCCTCATTATGAGGTGGACTCGTCTAATGAGCTCTGATTTCACAAAAGCCTTGGCTGCAGTTCAATCTGAGAGCGGGGCATTAATAAGTTGATTTTTGGGGAGCGAGCTCGATGCAAAATTTAATTTTAGAGTGACATTATTAGTTTGTCAGTATATTTACATTTTACTTTGGAACTGAAGACATCTTTTTGACTGTATCTGTGTCCTAATGTGGGTGTAGTGATGTTCTGCTCATTAATCTGTTTATTTCTGCTCAAAAGACAAATCTCATCCTGTTTTTAACCCTTTAAAGGTCGTGTTAGTGACGAGACACTGATTTACCAACTTACTTTTTCCTAAAATCAAACCCTGTTTTTGATGTGATCTTCTTTTTTTAAGAGGACAATCGTAAGATTTTAAGATATTTCTTTCTTCCTGCGATTTTTGGGTTGTTTCTAGAAATTTAGGACATTTTTGGAATTTTAGGACAATTTTAAGGTTTTAGGACATTTGTAGGGTTTAAGAATGTCTCTGGGATTTTGGGACATTTCTAGGATTTTACAACATTTCTCAGATATAAAGACATTTTTAGGATTTTGGGACATCTATAGGATTTTAAGGGTATTTGTAAGATTTAAAAGTATTTCTTGGATTTTACATTTCTTGGATTTAAGGACATTTTTAGGATTTTAGGACATTTGTGGAATTTTAGGACTATTCCAAGGTTTTAGGACATTTGCAGGGATTTAGGATGTTTCTGGGATTTTGGGTCATTTTTAGGATTTTAGGACCCTGGGGCTTAGCTAGGATCTCTGTCGATGCTGTTTTATGGACTCTGGCACCTTATGTACACTAAAAGTACAAAACCTGTTCCCAGTGTAAATCGCTGTTTTTTTCTTGTGAATTACAGAAGAGTTTTGGGGCCACATGGCACCCTGTCAGGGGCCAGATTTGGCTTGTGGGCCATAAGTTAAGTAACACTGCTGTAAGCTGTCACAGGACAGAGGAGTACTTGATGTTTGCAGGATTCAGAGGAGCGTTTGTTCAGCAGGATCGTCTCGTAACCTTTCGGTCTGCCTTTTGCGGCGCTGCCCCGTCGGCGGGTGTGGATGTAAGAGAGCCCGCTGGAGGGGTGCCCTCCCTACGTGCCCACCTGCCTCTCTTACCGCAGTCTGCTGTACCATGTGGAGCCCCAGATGTAGCCGGCAGAATAATCCACACTCATACACTCATGAAAGTGTCCATCTGGCCCCACGCGCACACATTAAGCCCCGGAACCACAGAGGCGCGGGGACACCGGGAAGCCTCCGCAGTCCTGTTGTTGTGGCATTTACAGATACAGCAGCACCAGATACTGCTGCACGTCTACTGTTGTGTCTGCAGAAAGGCCCGAGCCGAGGCGGTGCGCAGCCGAGAGTCACTTGGCTGTGACCGAGAGGTGAAACGGAGAGGGACCGAGCAGGATAAGCCTGCAGAGCTCAGCGCTCGCAGAGTGAGGAGGATCTTTTTACATTAGCTGTGCCTCGGGCACATGCAGATAACAGCAGAGCTCGTGCCTGGCAGGAGACGCAGCGACGACACAGCCCCGCACCACAGCTGCCAATGTTTATCCAATCAAAATAAAAGACTTGTTTCACTTCAAGGTTTCCTCTGCAAATGTGGAAAATATCTTATGTATTTTCCTCTGACTTTAAAGGCAGATAGACCTGAAAATTAACCAGAGTGCACATCAGATCGAGGCCTGCCTCCGTTTTTATTGGTTCCCTTACAAAAGTTTCATTTTTAACCAGACAGTGCTTCAACAGTTGTTACAGCAACACAACAATCAGTTATTAAACAGTTTCATACAAAATACAGTTTCCTACTTTTATTTACAGGACATTTTTAACCCTTTGAAACCTGCAAATTGGCTTGATGTCTTTCAAATGACGGGAAGAAGGCAATCATCAGCTTGACAGGAAATGGTGCAAAAACGTACTTAACGTAAAAAATAATTTTAAAAAAGTGAGCTGAAGAAAGTGGCAAAAATAAAAATGATAAAAATATGTTTTGTTTTTTGAAACATTACTTTAAATCTATAATTATAAGAATGAAAAATATATATTTCTGGACATTTTTTTTCCAGTTTTTAAAATCATATTTAATAATCTCTCCAGCTAATTTTTTTACTTTACCTTTTACTTTTTTTTCCATGTTTCCAAAAGAAATCAAACCAATTTTTGGGGTTTAAAAGGTTTAAATGAAACCAAATGCAGCACAAGAAAACTGACGCTGATCAGGATGTTAAAGTGTTAATAAACATGATGCATTAAAGTGGAACTCGCTGCTCGGTCAGCGCCGTTCACGCCTACAAAGACGCGCTTCTGCGTCTGTTGTTGACGAATACATGTTTGAAAAGTGGTGAAGTTCCCCTTTAAAACAGGATTATTTTAGAACTCTAAATTTTATCTTTACAAGTTTTTAAAAAAAAATATATAAATGTAAATTGACTTTGATCTCTATGAAAAATTATAATTCTTTGGAAAAAACACATGCAAAAGTTACCTGCAAGTTGAATATCTGCACAGCCGCAGATAACGTCCAACACTTTCAGTCACACGTCACTCGACGAGGCGTAAGACTGATTTTATTTCTAAGTATTTCAACACTATAAGCAACATGAATGTACAGTGCAAACTATGCCACGTTAAACTTGTGTGTCAAAGCAAGAAAGAAAAACCTTTTTCCCTAACTGCATTTTTGCTTGGGTCTTCATTTTGGACCATATTCTTACGTTTTATTTTATTTTTCTTGGAAGAACTCAAGTTTGGAATTGACCTAAAATGCCCAAACTGGTTTTACTTTGAACACCAGATAATTTAATTTTACATTAAATGTAAAATAAGAAAGTATTTGATTGCGCAATTCCCAAATTCTCCATCCAATATATCCTATAACCGACACAGCAAAACAGAATTCGTAAAATTCAGTTACGGCTTTTAGTTTTGGTGTGCCATCCCAAAAAAAGTTTTCTGCCCTGAGCTCGTTATTTTAACATTTAACTGAGGGATGTAAACGCTTAACGAAGGGTGCAGATGATGTGAAAACAGCCTAAAATCAGAGAAACATCCTAAAATCTGAGAAATGTCCTAAAATCAGAGAAATGTCCTAAAATCTGAGAAATGTCCTAAAATCTGAGAAATGTCCTGAAATCTGAGAAATGTCCTAAAATCTGAGAAATGTCCTAAAATCTGAGAAACGTCCTGAAATCTGAGAAATGTCCTAAAATCTGAGAAATGTCCTAAAATCTGAGAAACGTCCTGAAATCTGAGAAATGTCCTAAAATCTGAGAAATGTCCTAAAATCAGAGAAACATCCTAAAATCTGAGAAATGTCCTAAAATCAGAGAAAAGTCCTAAAATCAGAGAAAAGTCCTAAAATCTGAGAAATGTCCTAAAATCTGAGAAACGTCCTGAAATCAGAGAAATGTCCTAAAATCTGAGAAACGTCCTAAAATCTAAGAAATGTCCTAAAATCAGAGAAAAGTCCTAAAATCAGAGAAAAGTCCTAAAATCTGAGAAATGTCCTGAAATCTGAGAAATGTCCTAAAATCTGAGAAACGTCCTGAAATCTGAGAAACGTCCTGAAATCTGAGAAAGATCTTAAACATGTGATGGTTTGTGTTTGAGAGCCATCAGCTGTTCACGTCACAATGAAAAAGTTATGAGAAATATTGGCAAAATAAATGAAAGATTTTCCTTTAACTGTTCTGTGAATAAGGCTGCTGATATTCTCTATTTTTCCTCGTCAACAAATCCCACAGACCAAAGCCAGCCGTGAAGCGGCGCTGCTGAAACGACTGTCTGTGTCCAAAGCCTGAAATATCTCGTGCCACAGAGCTCCAGAGTTGCCAAAAAAACTATTAAAAACACAACGAGGCACATTGTTGACTTGTTCCTTCATTAGCATGAACACACACGCTGGAGTTTATTTTGACTCAGTCCCACATTACACCGTCCTGCTGCCCCAAAAACTCACCACATCACCAAATGTGGATCAATCCACGACTGAAAATAGTCCCAAAGGAAAGAACTGACTTGGAGCCATGTTTGTGGAAAACAACTGTGCCCGACTGTTTCAGGAAATGAGTCTTTCTTTTTTTGAAGAAAATGGTATACTTGTGACCTTTTTGGTTTTGGTCATTTCAACAGATGTTAAATATTTAAACTTAGAGACTGTTTGTTATTTATGAGAGTGACGGGGGTCCAAAAGGGGGAGGAAAATTTAACATTTAAGCACTGAGGAGGGACGTTTTTTTTTTTGTTTTTTTTTTAAGAGGAGGGTTAAAATTGATGTATTTTGTAATTATTTCACCACAGATTTTTAAAAGAAACCATTCCTCCAAAGGCAGGTTTTCTTAAGAAATGTGGGCCTTTTTTTCTTTAAATTCTTTTAGTAATTTTTTTGAGGACAAAAATTGCAATTTTTTCTACTTTTTTGTATTTTCTTTTTAAAGCAAAATTTGGCTTTTTTTTTGCTGATAATTTTTTTGGTGCAATTTTTTAAAGACAAATATTGGTGTTTTAAGGGTTTTTTTTGTTGCAATTTTAAAGGATGTTTTGGCTAATTTTTCTTTCTTTTGTGTTTTTTTTAAAGAAAAAACTGGTGCAAATCTTTTTTCTTAAAATATTTTTGCGATTTTTCAGGAAAACATTTTTTGCAATTTATTTATTTATGTACTTAAAATGTACTTTAATCACAGCCAGAAACTGTAAAACAGATCCAAACATCCAAATCTTAGGGGTATATCTAGCTTTCCAAAACTTTTCTGGGCCTGGAAATTGCTGTGTGTAAATCTCAGGCCCTTCACGAGCGTCCAGAGTCGCAGAACTCTCCGTGGCTTTACAGAAGACGGCAGAGATGGCGATTGGTCCAAAGTCATTCTTGCTTTTGGCTTTTTGGGCTCAGACTTAATGAGAGTTTCGCTGGTTTAGGCGCTGTGCGTGTGTTTAACAAGTACTGGAATAACCTTGTAAAGACTCCCTTTAATTGGGTCTTTAAGGACATGTGCCTGTGGTCCGTCTGGGCCAGTGGCCTTTTTTGGCTTCACACAGTCAAACCTACTGTAACAAACATTTAGCTCATTAGCAAAGGCCTCGCTGTTCCTCACAGAGCATTCTTCCCGCTCTTCGGCCGCCCCCACCAGCGCATTTAAGCCTCCCCTGCTCGTTTCATGTCATCTATTAAACATTTCAATCTTATTTTTCCTCTTAACTTGTCTCATTTTCAGAGAATTCAGTGTCAGTACAAAAGGCCACTTTCTTTTCATTAAGACGTCCTTTCAGCTGGTTTGATGCCACGGGGCTTGTTGTTTGACAGTTTTTGTTTTACACACACTCCCTCACAAAGCAAAACTTCATATAACAGAAGCTGTAACGCAAACCTGCCTCGTTTCCATTACTGTGTTTGAAGGTTAATCCCAGAAACAAAGATACAACCTCAGACAAACAAACCAGCTAACCTGACATCGTCGTACTTTCGTAGGATTTATTGACAATATAAAAAAATAGAATAATGCCAGCCTCATCCTAACGCTACATGCTCCTGTTTCCTATTTTTAAGAAACAGATTTCACTCGATGAAAAGGCAAATAAATTCTAAAATTTCCAACTTAAGCTTCGCTCACTCTTCAGTTTCCATGTGCAGCTACTGGAGGACGTCAGCAGGCGGGTTTCCTTACAGATTTGTGTAAAACTTAAGCGATATTTTTGAAATTTGAAACAGTTGTGAGATGACTGCATTTGTATCACGACTTTCCTCTCGTCATGACAGTAACCATGGCGATAGATGTTCAAAACATCGGCAGGTTTATTTCTATTGCAGCCGCTCAATAACATCGATTTAATATCGCCGCAGTTTTTTTGACTCGTATCAGAGTGAAGAAGATCTCGGTCTCTCCTTAAAATTTTTGCTGATGTTTAATTTTTTTTGTAATTTCTTTTTTCTTAAAAACTATTTGACAATGAGATTTTTTTTGTTGTTTTTTGTATGTTTGTATTTGAAGTTTCAGTGCAGTTTGAGGGTTAATGGAAACCCGATTGTGACAACGTCCACCAGGAACACCGTCTCTATAGAAACTGACTGTAGAAACGTGTAACTGCTTCCTGTAAACCTCGCAGAGATGCTCACCGTAAACGGTAACATACGAGGATTAACCGCGGACGGCTGCTTGCTGGCGCTTCCTCTGTCCGTATGATAATGTTCCTGTTTTAAGAACTACAGCCGCGTCTCGCTGGGAAGCTTCACTCTCATTTCTGAAGCAGCAGCGGGACAGACGTTGCTCTCGCCCCCGTCCTCGTCACCACTTCACAGGCTATTCAATTAGCAGGAGAAGCATGGGAGCCGCAGCCATAATGGAGCTGATGAGATGCACAAGGACAGGTGACACTAATCAGAGCGGCGCCCCATTGTCTCTGTGTGGACATCATTAAGGGACGAGAGCGATTTCAGCCTCTTTTTTTTCCTCCCTGAGCCCGAACGCACTCATGCACGCTGCGTGCATTCGCTTCCTTATGATCAATTTGCAAAATGTGACAATGTAGCCGCTGAATTAAGAGTGTAAGTGTTTAAAGTGGAGGAAACAAGAATATTTGACACCTCCGAAAAAAAAGATTTTAAAGTGAATTATCTCATAAAGAGTTAATGCACATTTTTAACAATAAATTTCCAGGACTTTTCCATGACTTCAAGACCATACTTTCTCTGAAATGACCATCAATACTCCGTATCACTTATTTTTCATTAATATACAATGGCTTTAAATATATATTATTTACGAGAATAATGAATTCAGAAAATGAATAGAATTAAACATTTAAATATAACTCATGGACTGTGGAGTTATGGCGTCTTTACAACTTTAAAATGCTGTATTATGTATTTATTTTACAGACCATTTTTACCGAAAACTTTTCTTTAGAAAAGAAAACATTTTGGCTCTTTTAATTTCATCAATTTTTGAAGAAAACATTTTGAAAATATGTTTACTTAAAAGTTTTTTGCAGATTTTTGAAAAATAAAACCATTTTGACAATTTTTGTCTATAAAATATTTGGGATATTTTTGAATGAAACATTTGGGCTTTTTATTTTATTTTTGGTAATTTTTAAATTAAAAAAATTCAAGCTACTTTATGTTCCTCAAAAATATCTGGTCAGTTTTCAAGAAAAGATTTAGGCTTTTTTGGCAATCTTTAAAAAAAACCATTTTGACAAAATTATTCTCAAAAATGTTTGGTGATCTTGGCTTTTTTTGGCAATTTTTGAAGAAAACATTTTGTCAATTTTATTTTTCTTTAAAATTTAGCAATTTTGTAAGGGAAAACATTTTGGGAATTTATGTAATTATTTCCTTTTCTTTTTTGGGGGTGATTTTTAAAGAACACGTACAAAAATGATACCATTTATCACAGGCAGAATATTTTTTTTTTAAACTTTTTGGACAAAAGATCTTTTCTTCAAAAATCATTTAAAAAATATTATACAGGTTTGTGAAAAAGATTTCCATGACTGGTATATTTAGTTTTCTAAAACTTTTCCAGGCCTGGAAATTTCTCTTTGTAAATTGCATGACATTTCCAGGTTTTCCATGACTGTACGCCTCCTGCTCATAAATGCCGCTCCGACAAACTGACCTCTGTGACACCGACAGGATTTACTCTCACGCTGCGCTCTGTAAACTCAGAAAAAGCCGAGGCGTCCACCCTTCAGCATTTCCTCCTTCCTGTCGTGACTGAGCGAGGCCGCCGGTGGAGCGTGACCCGCCGCCGAGGCCTCAGAGCGATCCCGGCGGGCTGCGCTCGCTCCGTCCTCGTCGACGCCTCTGGGCCGGACCGTGAAGGAGCTCTGCTCAGCCCGCCGGTAACGACTGCCGAGGTAGCTGCACAGACACCTGGGAAAACAAGTCCAGACATTAGGAGACAGCAGAGCAACCCGAAAAAACACTTTTCCTCATCGATTTTACGAAGAAGAACACATCAAGAAAACACAGCAGCTTTGCTAAGAGAATCTGACCGCAGCGACACTTTCGGCTTTTAAAACGAGGGACAGTCGATGTTTCTGACGTCGATCTGCTGAGATGAAACTACAAACCACATTCAGAGAGACTTCACCCTGTGCACCGCCACCGTGTTCTTTCATGCACGTAAAAAAACGTGACCAACCGCGTGAAAAATATCACTGAACAATGACAACTTACATGATGATTTGCGTCCGTGTCTGCCGTGTTGGCGGTTTGCCCCAAATGAGTCGCTTTAAATGTTGCTGCTGCAAGAAACGTTGTCGTCATCTTCTTTCTTTTCTGAAAAGATGGTCCAGTGAGGTCTTTGAGCGATGTGATGAGAGTATCGTTAAACACGATACGGCTGCGATTACAGCTCAAATGTATTCAGTTACGCGACGGCTGTTATGAATTTTGCGCTTCACGCAGTCTCTTATTTTTATTTTGTTGTAACTTGAAGTTTTTGAAAACTAGAATTAGCGCCATGTCAGCTGTAAGGCGCTGCGCACCATTCAAGCTTTATTCTTATTTAACATTCATTCAACCAAAAAAAACCTTTTGAGATTAAAAATTTCTTTTTCAAAAGTTACAGACAAACAACACGGAGCAAAGACACGAAATCAAAATATTAAAGTCCAAAACAAACAATATAAAAACAAATGAAACACTCAAAGTCCACGTCCATGTCTGTAAACACAGAAGATCTCCACAATCAGCACAGTTTCAAGATGGTTCTTAAATTCTGACCAATGATCAAAAATATGCTGTATGAGGTCACCGTGACCTTTGACCTTTGACCGCCAGAATCTCATCGGTTCATTTTTAAGTCCAAGTGGATGTTTGTGCAGAATGGAAGGAAACTCCCGGAAGGTTGTTATCAGCTGTTGCTTTCACAACAATGAGACAGATGCAAGGTCACAATGACCTTGACCTTTAAACGCCAAATTCTAAAGTAAATTAAATGTTTGTGTCAAATTTAAACAAATTTCCTTAAAAGGCAATTTGCAAATAGGGTTGCAAATTGTAAGCACTTTCCTAAATCGATTATTTATAAAATTAACAATCGATTCTTCAATCAATTATTTTTCAAAAAGAAAAAGACAAAATAAAACACGAGAACTTTGCTTCTTTCAAACAATATGAAATGTGTTTTTTCCTCATTTAAAGCTCAAGGCAACATATTGCACGTACTCTGACAGCATTGCACAGTCTATCGCCTGATCGATTAAATGTCGCATGTTTGATTAAATTCTTAACCAATTAATCGATTGTTGATTAATTATCATCCCAAAAAGAAACAGTGTCAGTGTATACGCTACATAATAGCGTAACAAATGTAACTTATTCAACATTTATTGCGGTAATTATGTTGAAAATGTTCTATCTGCTGTGTATTATAAGAAGTTTACATTTACATGCATTTTGTTCTGAAGGTGCTAAAGGTTTTATACACATCAAAATAACTATAATGCAAAAAATAAAACGGTTAAAAAACCAAATAACCTCTCAAAAGGCTCAGTGTGTTTCGTCTACAGCAAACTCACGCTGGAAGAATATGCAGATTTTATTCTCGTGGGGGTTAAGTGCTATTATGTGATTCCTCATGTTGCTGCATACTGAACCATCGCAGCCGTGAATTAGTTATCCCGAGGGTCATGTGACTGACGGAGGAGCTAATCACGGTAGCTTGACTCCGAGCTGGTCGGACAGCCTGCACGGTATCATTTCCTACAATCAGAAGCCACTTAATATCAGCACACACACCTTCCAGTGCTGCCTGGCAACCAGACGGAGGACCCGAGGAACCAGGACCGGCGCTTATGGTTTAACTCCAGCAGTTAATAAACATTTATAATTCGACAGTTTAACATTGTCACGAGACAGACAATAACCTGGACGTCTTCGTCAAGCTTGACTCCTCAAAAATGTACAGACACAGACCAGCAGTTCAGACAGGCGGTTTATGTTTTGGTTTTTGGGTTGTTGTTTTTTTGCAACTGTTATTTATTCATACTGATCCAGTATAATATTTGTGTTTGAATTAGGTTGTTTCGCATATTTTAATTTTATTTTATTAATTTCTTTATTCATTTAATTTTCAAAATTTTATCTCTTTTTATTTCATTTTTTAAAAAAAAATTCATTTCATTTGTTTATTTGTTTAAATTATGTTTGGGTTAAAGAGAGGTGAAAGTAAATACAAATATTGTCTCCTGAATAGTCTTGTGGCAACCATATTTACTTCATATTGATTCTGTACGATATTTAATTTTTTTGTTCAAGTTTTTTTTTTTATAGAAATTTCCTTTATTTTTTTTAAATTTATTTTTCAAAATTATGTATTTTTCTTTTTTTTCTTAATTAAATATAATTTTTTTTAATGCTTTGATAAATGTGCCTTTAAGTTGCTTTATACTTACAGTATGTACAGTGTTTTTATCCTCTTTAGGCAAATTGATGGTGGGGCTGGATCACAGGGATATTTGTTTTTCATCAAGTTATTTTTTTTTAATGTCATCTTCTTTCTTGTTTATTAATAATTTGTTCTTTAATATACTGTTACGATCTTGTCATCTTTCATTATGTGTACATGAATCTGTATTTGACATGTTTCTCGCTGCTGTAAACAGAAAACAATGAAAAAGGATGATTGAAAAAAAACAGAACAGTTTAACATCTTTGTGAACTGTTTGGTGCAAAGTAATAGACCGGACAGAAAACAAAAAAACGCGTCTGCCGGCAGATTGACTGGATGCATAACCTCAGTCCACACAGTAATTGGCTGCGGAGGCGAATCAATGCCTCAGATCAGAACTGAAGCATTCTGCTTGTTTACAACATCTATCATTTGTTCTTATCAAGTGGGATCAGAGCAATTTTCCCTCCCTTAATATAGGTTTGATGGGACAAAGAAAAGCTCAATTCTGGGAGAATTGGAAAACACATTTCTTGTGCTTCGTGGTAACTAAACTGTCAACAGATAAGAGAGTCCATAGTATCAACTCCTGGGCAATTCATCTTACAATTGTGCCGTTGTGTTTTCCTCGGGAACAGCTTGGAAATATGGTTTGAGGCCTTTGCTCAAATGTCACAACAAATGCTTCGTCCGAATGCTCGAACGAAGCAAAATGTAAATGTGTCTGAGCCAGGGTTCATACATGTTTTAACTATACAATTCCAGGACTTTTCCAGGACTTTAAGGCAAAGTTTAAAGACCGCACATTCCCTGGAACGACCGTCAATACTCCGTAAAGTTCTTTATCATTACTAAATAATAGCCGTTTAAAAAATAATGGATTCAGAACATGATTACAACTGAATATCTAAATATAACTTAGGGACTGTTGATTATTTATGAAAGTGGAAAGGGTGGTGCAAAAACGGGGAGGCACGTCAGAAGAGAAAGAAAACATGCTTTCCCAATCCGTGGGCACGTTTATAATATATATTTTTACAGACACAGAAATGGCATTTTTGCTTCTCTTGATAATTTTGTTGATTTAAAGAGAAAATTCTGATTTTATTTATTTTTCTAATTAAAAAAAAAAACAAAAGAAAAAACTAGTCAGCAACTTTTTTTGGTAAATGTATTGAGACAATTGTAAAGAAATAAAGCAATTTTTCCTTTAAAATTGTTTAGTGATTTTTAAAGACAAAATAAAAGAACCCCAACAAATTCAAATTCATCGGCCATTCAAAACAAATTGAACTGAATTTAAATATTTGTTTATATTTGAATTTAAATGTTGGGAAACATGCAATCCAGACCAAAAAAAAATCTTTTTGATTTTGAAAACTCTGATGGTCGTTGAACACAGGTTAGATTTTACAGGTTTGTAAAACAAAATACCATCATTCATGAAAACTTTCAAGGTGTATTTAGTTTTCCAAACCCTTCCCAGGCCTGGAAATGGCTATTTGCAAAGCCCATGACTTTTCCAGGAGCCCTGTTCAGCACTAACTCTCTCTGTGCCCAGACTCCTCTGAACTTATGTGTCGCTGCATCAAAAAGAGTGCATTTGTCCTCTTGTGTACACTTTTATCTGCAAAAGGGCGAAGAGCGGCTCGTCCTCGGGCAGCTCTGCAAACTGCTGTCGACAGTAGCGTGAGGTGAGAGAGCAGCGTAGGCCACTTTGTATCATGTCAGCGCTGGCGGTTAGACGCCGTCTCCACAGTGTCCCTTGTCACCAATCACATCCTTTTAAACCACCCAGGGAGCTCGACACCCCCCCCCACACACACTCACATACACACACACTCCCTTATCTGTCAATGCTGCTTAAATAATGTAATTAATGACTTAATTAACATTTCCATAATCTATTTTAATAAATCTAACACGGCATAATGAGAGTTTCTAACCTCCAGGCAATGGCATATAAAAATTCACAGTGCGGAGCTGCGTGGTCAGGGCGCCGTCTCCGCGCCACGACTCTCGCCGTGACAGTAGAGGAAGGAGAGGGCGCATATTGTGTGACAGCCTTCTGAGAGGCCGTTCAAGTCTGACAAATGTCATGTGACTCTGTGAATGTGTCCAATAACAGACCGGCAGCGCGGGGGGGGGCAACAAAACGATTATTCTGGAGGTCCGAAATGTTGAAAGGAGACGGAAGTGAGAAGTTTGTGGGAAAAAACAAATGATGCACATCTTCTTCTACATTCATCTGCAGCTTTTAGCACCTTAAAAAAGAAAGAGAAAACGTCTCTACAATTGTAAGAACGCGTCCTTTTCCTTTTTAACGTTACACTACGTTCACCCTGCAGGCCGCTTTCATATGTGGCCCTAAATCAGATCTGAGTTTTTAAAAGCCTCCTCAGTCTGAACAGCCACGCGGCCGTACTGAAATAAATGCCAATTTTCCGTCACTTTATGTCGACATCCTGCAATAAAATGAAGGAAACTCCATCAATTAGACCAAGAAAACAAAGCTGTTTAAATAATCTCAGAATCTGCGTGACGTCATAAATGCATGAAAATGGCAGCAAAAGTCAATGTTTGGTCAATGGTCAGAAACATTTTTTATTACTTCTCGTATTAAATATCAATGTTTGATCACATTTAAAGTGTAATATGGTATTAATGCTAACTGCTGTCTATGTGGAGTGACCTAGATTAAATATATCATAAATAAAAATATAAAAAAATAAATCAATATATGTAAATTAGTATATAAAATATGAAATACTTAAAAATATAATAATATATAAACATATAAATAAACTACATCAGCTTTCAGCTTTTTTTAAACGTAACATCTTCTTTGTAGCTTCCATGTTGTTCCTGCTTTACGACCTCAAAGCGCACGAACGCAACAAAGTCAGAAGAACGGCTTCAGAAACGACGACCTTCAGGCGTCACATGACCGCAGCAGGAGACACAGCGAGGGGAAAAAAACGATGTTTTAAGCCGCCTGCCAATAAACAAGCATCTCTTTTTTCACCATTTCATCATGAGTCAGTGTAAATGAACACATGAACTCACAACACAACAAAAGGTCGTTCTGAACTGTTTACTGGTTCATGGTCTCGTCTCGGTTTGAACGGCGAGCAGGCCGCGTGGCGGCTGACAGATGAGGGGGGTCGCTCCTCAGAAGGACCTCCTGCCTCGGGGCGAACGGTGACTGAGATGCTCCCTGACAGGGGGCAGCAGGAGGCTGGCACATCTCAGGCAGCACAAGCACCACGGGGCACGGATATGTGAGGCCCACCAATCCTAATCAGGGCGCCCACCACCCTTCCAGTTAGACCAGTAATAATGCGAGCATCAGTGGACAGGAAACCTGTTTGGTGCAGGGGGATACCTCCAGAGTCCCGGGCTGCGCGTTAAAGCTCCAGCGTGGAGGATTTACAGACGGAGACGGAATAAAATACAGTTAGTCGGTTTTCTTAAGCATATAATCAGCTGAAAATAAGAATCATTGTGTTTGTGTGAACATTAAAATGAGCCGTTTATATCACGTAGAGCCATGATGCACCAACATGTTTCTACAGCATCCCAGAGTGGACAAACACGAGGTGGGTTTCCATTAACCCGCAAACCGCACGACTGAAAATGCCAATATAAAATACACCTAATGAAGACATGCAAAATATAAAAAACTCCCATTTATCACAAAAAAGTTTTTACACTCATATGAGGCGGTATTTCAGGTGATTCAAAAAAGCCATATTCTGCAAAACTGCAACGGAAACACTTTTTTAGTCTTTTCTAGGTCACATGATGCTGTGTATGTGCTTGTCAGGAGGAACTGGCTCCTTCATGATGCAGCAGGAGCTGCAAGAGCTGTTACTGCATCACATAACTCTGAGAAAGATGAGCGGATCATTTTTTGGAGAGGAAGAGACCCCCGCAGATTATTCAGCTCCCAGTAAAAGCTGCCTTAACAATGTTAATTAAAAAATAAAACCCAGAGTTCACTCTCACAGAAACAGAATCTGGTAATATTATTCAGGGGTTTGGTTGACGTAAACTCTCAGCTGGAAATGAAAATATGCTGCCTCTATGCACGCTAAAATGACTGTATATTCAAATATATATATATATATATGTATAAATATACATATAGGTGGGTTTGGAGATTATTTTTGGCGCTGTTTCTAGTTAAACAAAAAGGCTTATCTCTGTAAGAATCCTATATAATCCTACAATAATGCTTTCAGACACTTAGAATAATAATCTGAGCCTCTCGGTGACAAAAACAAACACTTTTAGCAGACGTACATTCATAATGCGGTTACATCGCAGCCTGTTTCGTCACAATGGCTGCAGCGCTCTCTCTCTGTTTTAAAAAGTTGTTGTTCCATTAGTCACTTCGACAGAAAAAAAAAGGTAAAAATAGGGTCCAGGTTGGAAAGCACCAAACTCAGCCTGTAATCAGACAGATGCAGGTAGAGCGAACGATGATAACGTACAGTACCTACAATCTGAGGAATGTTTTTCTTCTGTATTAATTTGAAGCTTTGAAGCTTCAAAAACAACATAAAAGTGTAATGAAGTTATTCTGAATGATTCATGCACGTTAACAAAGTGTTAGTATTTTAACTGTTAGCATGACAACATATTTGAACCCCTTTCAACTTCAAACAATGAGCAAATACCTGCAGACGAGATCTGCCGAGAACGCAGCTCGTCTGAGGCTGCTGAACGTGTTGTAAACAAACCAATTTCCTGTCATAAAATTACAGCTCATTACGAGCGTGGAGAAGGGCTTCAGCAACATAATGATGCAGAAGCACATTACCAGCGCAACCATATTTATTAATTACCAGCTCGCTAGCCACATTCCTTACAAAGGCACTTAATGGGGGGAAAAAGTTACGAGCTTGTTGAGTTAATTACAAACAGCCTCTTATTTAAGTTAAGACAAATACTGGAGGAAGGACAGATGCCGAACACAAAGTTTTAATTCTGCTACTGTCACGAAAAGCAGAGAGGAGACCTGCATCGATTCCACCACTCGCATCGTATTTTACAGTGAATGTTAATAAGCAGCAGCGCACGTCTGAATCCAGCATTCAGTTCATTACGGAGAGTCAATATGTCACATTATCTTTAAACACACTCGTCGGACTGTTCTGATATAACTCTTTGGCTCGAGGGCCAACTCTGGCCCCTGATAGGGTGCCGAGTAAACCCCCAAACATTTTCTAATTCACAATAAAAATAAAGTGATTGACACAGGGAAACATTTTTGTACTTTTAGTTCACATAAGGTGCAAAAAACAGCATCAAAATAGAGCTTGTTGATCAACTGCCGGTTGCCAGTCGAGGATCTCAGCTGTAGATATTCTTCAGAAATGTACAGCCTGATCGAGCAATTACAGATTACATAACCTGTATTTGTAATCTGATTACAGTGTCCGCCATATGTTGCTTTCTAATCACAGAGTAGATATTGTTTATGCCAGGAATCTAATGCATTATTTACAAGCTGCATGTTGATAAAAACAGACGGTTCATTTACTAATGGTTTACAGTACCGCAGGCATCATTCCAATTAGCAATATCAAAATGGGAGAGAAGCAGAAGTGAAAACAAGAGGAGGGTGGGGGGGCTCGAGGTCGGACAACGGCGTGTTTTTAAGAGATGATTATTTGGATGACACCAACGCTCGCCGCTTTTTGTTTTGAAACTTGCATAAAAGTGAAATGTTACTTGAAAAATACTGTTTGTATTTGGCAGATGAAAACCCATTTTAATCATTAATGTTCCGACTTTTTGTCACCTAATACGAAGTTCACAGCAAGGGCACTCTGGATCTAAAAAAGCGCGGATATGAGACGGAGTAACAAAATGAAGTACTCACTTGATCAGCAGGATCTCTGTCAACAGACCGAAAGACACAGCCGCCACTCTAAAGGTGCTGGGAGGAGGAGGGTCGGTGAAGGCCGTCATCATGCAGTAAACGGCGTACGGCACCAGAGCCAGCAGCGCCAACACGGTGATCAGCACGAGCCACGTTTGCCACTGGAAGCTCACCGACCGCCACGGAGAACTCCTCTGGAGCTGGTACTGGACAGGAGAGGGGACAGGAAGTCATGTGACATCACAGTCTCATCAGTCAAAATGATCCTTCAGCAGGACATTGGTCACAATAACATTAAGAAATTCAACTATGAAACAACTGTTATGAGTTTTGAGCTAAAGTCTCTCTGTCTTTATGGTTTTACTGCGTTTTTGTACCGTATCAAAGCTAGAAATACCACCATGCAGTTTTATGACTCCACGAATGAGTCAAGATGCAGTTACAGCGTCCATCCACGTCTTCCATCCTCAAAATGCCCAATCTTAGAAATGTCCTAAAATTTCAGAACTGAAATGTCCTTAAATCTTGAAAATGTCCTAATATCTGAGAAATGTCCTAAAACCCTAGAAAGCCTTGATAGTCTAGAAACATACCAAAATCCTACAAACGTCCTAAAACTCTAAAAATGTCCTAAAATCCTAGAAACATCACTAAATCCAAGAAATGTCATAAAATCCTTGAAAAGTCTTAAAATCCTTGAAAAGTCATTAAATCCTTGGACCTCTGTGCCAATTTTGAGAAAGTCCCTGAAGGTGTTCTTCAGATATTGTGTTCATGACAATGAGACAGTGACCTTGACCTCTGACCTATGGCCCCCAAAAGCTAATCAGTTCATCCTGGAGTCTAAGATAATGACTTTGAGATATTGTGTTCCCGAGAATGGGATGTAAGAACGCGCAGACGGACAGACAACCCAAAAACACGAAGCCTCCGTCCACAGCTCTCTCAGGCAGAAAAAACCCAACATGCTGTCGTACATCTGACGCTAAAAAGCGACGCCACAGTTTCACACTGAAACCGAGTCAGGCCTTCGAATAGTGTTGACGCTAAAGCCCAAACAAAGCAGCGGTTACGTGTTTTAAATGAGAGATATGAGTGTGGATGTAACTTAAACCATGCTTGATCCTGCTACAGAGCTCTGATCGGTCGGCTTCATCCTCCGGCTACGTAGACTCTTGCTCTTGTTAAAATCTTTACCAAGTGTGAAAAGATTTGGCCTGATTAATGTCAAATTTACAGGCACTGTTTTTTAAACATGTGTTTTTACCAAGTGAAGAATGCAGTACGTGGACCACATCCAGATTTTAGTCATTAAATTGTTTGTCTAAGGGCAGACGTCTGCTCAATAAACCTGAACAGAACAAGAAAATGTGCACTAAGTCTACTGTGACCTGCTCAGTTTAACACAAACTCCTGTAGTGGCCAAATCTGGCCCCTCACAGGGAGCCTGGTGGCCCCCCAACCGTTTTCTAATTCACAATAAAAACAAAGTGATTCACACTGAAAATTGTATTTGTACTTTTAGTCTCCATAAAGTGCCAGAGCGCAAAAAACAGCATCAAAATAGAGCTTGTTTATCAAAAGAAGTGCCGGTGGAGGATCCCCGACAGAGGTCCCAGCTAAGATCCTAATGTCCGAAAATCCTTAAAATGTTCTAAAATCCTAGAAGCACCCAAAAAGCCAAGAAATGTCCTGCAATCCTAGAAATCTCCTGAAACTTGGGCTGGGCGATATGGAAAAAAGTCTTATGACGATAATTTTTTTCATATCAGTCAATGTCGATACATATAACGATTCGCATCAAATCACTATTTCTGTCAATCTTAAAGGTTCCCTTTGACTCCTAAGTGAGATATGAAGATCATAAACAGTGATGCACGATAACGATTATTTCAACCGTAGATGTGGTGAGTACAGATGAATTAAATTTGTGCATTTTCATAAAAAAACGGCATTTAAGACAAAAAGCTGGAAAATCACATTTTTGTAAAAGAAAATCATTTTTTAAGAGCAAAATCAATTTCATTTTTATATATATATTTTTTTCCCTCTTATCGTCTTATGTCAACTTGAATTGTACAAAAAAAATAAATAAATAAAATAACAATATAGTGGATCTACAGAGAGGAACGTTCCCAAACTGTCAGGAAGCAGCAGCTACAGAACCGTCCCTAAGTCACGGCTCTGCTGTGATCTCTGCACATTTACATCAAACATCAGATATCAGTTTATTCTTTCAGCAGAACCGAGCTGGAAACTCACTACACCTGAACTCAAACTGCGTCCAGAGTGTCCTCACATCATGTCCTCTCATCATGTCCCCGTCACACACGCAGCAGAAGGAGAGAGGGGGGAGACGGCGGCCGTGACCAGCAGAGACATC
The DNA here is from genome assembly GCF_026936395.1 of Plectropomus leopardus. Taxonomy (NCBI): domain Eukaryota; kingdom Metazoa; phylum Chordata; class Actinopteri; order Perciformes; family Serranidae; genus Plectropomus; species Plectropomus leopardus. The sequence goes on along the minus strand of NC_142180.1, from coordinate 37,251,963 downwards.
GGCAGAGACAGCAATGGCGAGTGAGGGCGGAGCGGACATTCAGAAATACCGGTGGTAAATGAGAGCGGAGCGGACACCGGCGGAGTGGACACGGCGGAGCGGACATGGCTGGAATACGTTTTAAATGTTTTAAAATCCTAGAAACATGTATGGGGCTGCTTCGACTGGCCCCTGGCCTCCTGTCCTTTAGCAGAAGGGCCCAATCAGAGCAGGAGAGGTGTCCCTGCTGTTGTGTGTTTCCAGCTTTAAACAATCAATCTCTGCTGAGCTCCAGCTGCAATAAGTACAACTGGACACGATTTTGTCCTTATAGAAATCCCAGTAATTGTCCATAATGGAGAGTAAACAAATCCCCTATTGCTGGAACAAACTCAATAATGCAGTCTCACACCTGTTCTGTACATCCAGTCCTTTTTTCGTTTTTACCTCTGGCTTTAGACTTCAAAAACAGAAATAAAACAAACACACTGGCACATACATGAAAAAAACACTAAAGCACGCATGCAGTCATCAAGCCAGCGTGCAAACATCGCCTTAAATCTTCGCCAAATATCGCCTTGCTCTGGAGACAAACCAAACCACTCCAACAGCGTTTGATTAGTGTCTGGAATTCATCTGTAAATGCACACTCGCCTCGTCCTCTTTCATGGCTGCTATTCATTAATTAGATTCTTTGTGCAACTGAGCTATCCTCAATGTTTAAGGTTACATCAGGCCCCAGTAAGTGGCTGCCTGATAACAGAATGCATCCATCTTCATTACTCAGCCCTTTCTGTCCAGGCTTGCTCCTCCACAAGTGAGCTATGTCGGGAGGTTCAGAGGAACTGATACATTTCACTGCTTTCAGATCCTGAACTTTTACCTCCTTTGATTTGAGTCGCTCTGATTAAATTACCGGGGTTGTGGTTTCCACTCATATCGGGTTCGTCTGTGGTGATTTTTCCCGCTGAAAGTGGAACAATGGTGCGGCCGAAAGAAAACCAGACACCTCTAGTGTTTTTAGATAATAAGCTGTCTTTATGAATGCATAGCATGGAGTGTTCGATAAACATTAAAACCAAGGAATTTGGAAATATTGTGTGAATGTCTTATTCTTGACTTAAAGTAAGGAACAATATCCATGTCTGAAATGTGTTTGGGAGTAAGGAGAAAGAAAAAGAGGAAATTACCAGACATTTTAAAAGAAAATTCGATTAGGCCTAAGGGACTGTTCTTTAGTTATCAGAGGAAGAGGTGACTGTTTGAATTTTACTCTTCCCAAAGATACAAATGTTTTTCTTTGAGCCCCCCTGAGTGGCATGGGGGAGAACGCATGAAGCATTTGTTCCTCATGATGTGTTCAAGGTCTGTTGGAAATGTTAAAATCCAACAATAATGGCTTTTTTTGGGTTTTTTTCACAATTTTGGGCGGTGATATTGTGATATTGTAATTTTGCCAATATTTATTTTGGTGAGCCCTTGGGTTTGAAAGAAATATTTTGCTTTAAAATTACAAATAAGTTGCCAAATTATTTTAATTTAAAAAAAAAAAAATCACTTCCAAGAAGTATTAAAGAAAAATATTGCTTTTTTAATTTCTATTTTTTTAAAGAATCACCAAAAATTTTAAAAGGGGAAAATGATCGCCAAAAATTAAAAAATAAGAAAAGTGGAGTGGACATTATTCAGAATAAAAAATAAAAATCTAGTGATTTTTTTTCCCATACAGAGGTCTGGACCAAGCCCCAAATGTCTTCAAATCTTAGAGACGGCCCTGGTTCTTGACTAATTGCACTTTATTCTTGCAATGTGTTTTACTTCATTTTTTTAAGCCCACGTGCTATTTACATTTTGTCAAACAAAATTAAGTATGCGATAATTTCTCTTATATGCAGACCTTGAACTAATAACTCAGGAGAACCAGTTGGGAACTACTGAGTTTAAAACAACATGCAAGAAAATTGTCCCCAGACATGTAATTATCTATTTTTTAATTCCAAAATGGCCTCATGCCTTTAATCTCTAAGCCCAGTTCAGTTCACCCTGTCTTACTGGATCCAGTGGGTTTGAGCCAGTCAGTAAAACTGAATCTGCTCCATTAACAGGACCATTTTAAACATTCTGGATGGTTTTTAACATTACTTTTGACAAACCAAAGCTGCGGGTTCACAGTCAGGTCATCACATTTAAAAATGTTTTTATTTTTATTTCAATTCATTTGGAACGTGGCGACTAATAATTCAGAAATGATCAGAAAGTCTGAAATTCTATCAAATTAATTATGAAATGAATCATATATAAATCAAAAGCTAATGCTGAATTTATGAATCTTGTTTCATTTGGTTTCATAATGCACAACAGTGTCTTCTGTGGAAAGGCTACTAAAGAATTTAAAAAAAAGTAAGCTTGTTCCGTCCTTTTTGCCAGAAAAAGCCCAGACATTCAGATAAATGTCTTCACGAAACCAAAACACGTGTTTTCAATCTTAGAGGAAATATGAATAGACTCGAGTCCCAAGGTAACAACAGAGCGAATGAGTTTCCGCACAGTGAAGGCTTTCTTTTGTGTTTTAGGCGTGGATAACTCGTGCTATTAAAAATGGAGCTGAATATGGTGGTCAGCGTTTGAGGTTTGGGTGAAAAGCAATCGAACATATTTTGGTGACAATCGTGAAAAGGCACATTCAAATGAAGCTGTTAGCGTCACATCCATCAGCGGGACATCGGCTTTTAGTCATATCAAGGCCACGCCACTTTGAATCAGGTTAAAAGCAGCTCAGTATGTTCATTGTGTTCCCTTCGCCAAATTAACTATCTGTGAGAAAGCTGAGTGAAGTAAAGAGACGGACCGTCACAGCCGTCTTGTTTATGCGCTGAATGTAAACGAGGCTTTTTGAAGGCTCGTGGTTCAGAGGAAAAGGAGACGAAATCGCCTAGTGATACTCAATATATGGGCCGTGGGCCAAATTTGGCCCTGACAGGGTGCTGGGTGGCCCCCCAACCATTTTCTAATTCACACAAAAAAGAAAATGATTCACACTGGGAATAGTTTTGTCCTTTTAGTATACATAAGGGGCCAGAGTGCATAAAACAGCATCAAAATAGAGCTTGTTTATCAAAAAAAGTGCAAGTGGAGGATCCCCTGCACCCCCCAACAGGGGTCCTAACTAAGACCCTAATGTCCTACAATCCTAAAAATGACCCAAAATTCTAGAAGTACCTCCTAAAACCCTAGAAATGTTCTAAAATCCCTACCCCACGCCAATCCCTAAAATGTCAGCAATCCTAGAAATGTCCTGAAATCATAGAAACTTCTTTAAAATCCCCAAAACATCCTAAAATCTTAGAAATGCCTTATAATCCTTGATATGTCCTAAAACCCAAGAAATGTCCTTAAATGCAAGAAACATCCTGAAATCCTAGAAATGTCTTAAAATCCTAGAAACATCCTCGAAATTATTTAAAATCCCAGAAATGTTACAGAATTCTAAAAATTTCCCAAAGTCTTCATAATACCCTAAAATCCTAGAAATGTTTCAAAATGCCAGAAATGTCATAAAATCCCAGAAATGTCCTAAAATGCAAGAAATATCTTTCAATCCTAGAAACGTCCTAAAGTCCTCGAAACATCCTTAAGTCCTAGAAATGCCCTTAATTTCACGGAAATGTCATAAAATCCCAGAGATGTCCTTGAATCCAAGAAACACCCTAAAATCCTAGAATCATGTATAGGGCTGCTGCGACTGGCCCCTGGCCTCCTGTCATTTTGCAAAAGTGGCCCCCAGGCAAAGAAAGTCGAGTATCTCTGCAACAGTCTGTCCCTTGAAGAGGAATCGTGATTTAAGACACACTATATGAGGACATGTATCACAAATTACACCAAATTACATTTCGTCTGCACCTAATCTTAAATTCAAATAATCCAAACACCACAGTGAAGCAGCTACGTCTAAAGCAGCAGTTAAAAAATCACATTGTGTTAATTACATCCTGATGTTTTATGACTGTGACCTTTAAACACTGTACCGATCAATCAATACAGGAGGGAGGCAGCCTATTGGGAATATTTAGATCCACATGATTCTGAAAGTAGGGCACTATTTATCCAAACACAATCATTATTAATAGCCGGACAGTCAACCCAAATACATTTTCTGCATATTTTCCACATTACCAGCCACAACACACTGTCCAGCACCGAGATAATTCATTAAGCTGAGCTGTCACACTGCTACAGCAAAGGGGACAAAAGCCCAAATACATGCTGATTATTCTTATAAAGTCATGGTCACACATGTTCGACCTGTTGTTTAAATATCTGTAACGTTCTCTCTGATTTAATACACTAAAGGTTTCCTCACATGTAATGCTCAGGGTGGAAAAAAACGCGACAGAGAAAAAAAAAGGAATAACACTGCATACTAAAGTCAAAATGACTGTATAATTTTTAATTTCTTTCTCTTCTGCCTGTCAGACTTTGTGTTCTTCAGTTCAGAGTACGATTCGATAAGATTCATGATACTGGGCTCACGATACGATTTCCTCATGCTTTATTTTAAATACAAAATGAGATTGCAGAAAAATTATGACTGAAAAATATGTTTATGACAAAAACACTGCATTTTCTCTTCTTTTCTATATCAAATTCAAGAATGCATTTTTATTTCTGATGTAGCGTATAAATGCAAAACACAAACTACGTGATGAATGCATTTCTGGACATTCACAATGTCCCCTGCTGTTAAAACACTTTCACTGAGACAGCTGCTTGATTGAGGCTGCTGAAGAAAGCAGAGAGGGCGAGTTTGAACAACTAAGTTGCTGTTTTCCCTTTCGTGGGGGATAAGTTGCACACTCTCTCACTGGCTTTTGTACTCGTTTGGACAAGCGGCGTTGCAAATGCACTTGTCCGTGTGGTTTGGCCATGTCTTCGTCATTAAGGAGTAATATGCGTAGGCGGGGTGGACCGGAGCTCCTGATGCCGGCTCTCATGCTGCAGCAACTTTATTACTTTCTGATTTAAGGAGGCGCAAATCCGCCACATTCTCACAATGAAACTGGAGGGTGCATCTTCTATTTTAATATCGCCTGTTGCAGAGCCTTTGCTTCATCTTATTTACGCTGGCAAGCTGGCTTTAGTCTCGGACGGGACGTAGGACATTGAACACGTAGTGACAAGTGTACAAGCGAAGGCATAAGTAGATTATACCCTCTGCTGATCAAAAAAGGTATCGCAGTTCATTTTTCGTCTCACCGATTTGAGTATAGCTTTTTAAATGCCTCGCGATGCATCGTTACATCCCGAGTTCAGAGCGAAACCCATCTAATTTCAACTACGACGTTCCGTCTTTACGCCCCTTTTGCATTTTCACACAGAACCAACAACAGCATCATCAAGCTGCTCCAGTGTGTTATTTAGACAGAATGCCGGCACACTGGAAGCAAAAGACACAACAGCGCTGGCCGCTGGTGTGACATATAACATACATGTCTGCAGCGCTTTATAAACAACAACAATGACAAAACATGTCAATAACAGTCAGTGTAGCCTAAGTCGACAGGGCCTACCCAGCTCGCGGGGAACGTCCCCACAACATTGGCTAACGTTACCTGCAAGTTGTGATGAGGTTTTAAAGAAACATTTTAATCAACTGTTCAAAGAACGTTTTCTCAGGATGTTTATCACTTTAAATACTGTCAACGTGACATTTTAATTGAAACGTTGTGAGGATGTTTTGGTAACGTTAAGAGGTGACAGATCATAGACTGTTTTCTTATAAAATGTCTCCACAATGTTACATGAGAACAAATAAAGAACATTGTAAAAGCAACATTCAGATCATGTTATGGAGGCCTGATATTACAGAATGTTTTTGAAAATGTAATCTAATGTGATAGGTACATGAAAAAAAAGTAAGATATATATTACCATAAGTTTTAGGAGAATGCTTTTAGGGAACTGAAAGAAAACTTGCTGTTGAAAACGTCACTAAAACACTGAATTGTACTATTATAAGGACGTTTTTAAAACCAAAATACACAATGAACGGCACCAAAACAAACAAAAACGGAGGAGCTGGAAAGCGATTCTGAAAGTGGGGATTCAGCGTAAGACACTGACACTGCGTCATGTAGACGTGGTTTGGGTATAAAAATTCAGACACAGAAATAGAAGAGGGTGAATATAGGAATATCCTTGATGTTATTATGAAAGTAGTGTATTGACCTTTATGATATAACAGTTGCTACATTATTGTTGTAATTAGTAGTTCACAGTAGTTTAGAAGACATTAAAAAAATCGCAATATATATTGTGTATTGCTATATAGCCTTAAGATATCGTAATATGACTTTAAAGCCATATCGCCCAGCCCTACATGGAATTGTACCATGTAAACTGGCTGCAGCAGTAATCTGGATTTGTTTTCCTAAACGTAGTCACCTTTAAGTGGCCGTCATCAGCGTATCGACAAACTTTAGTCAGACCTCCTAATTTCAGCTGCAGCACAAATTAACTGTGTAATGTGGAAAATGCCAGAGACCGTCTCCCGTGTACATGCTGCTTGTTTGCTAACAACAGGGATGAAGTTCTACTTAGCAGGACCAGACTAGAAAGTCCATTAACTTATTGAGATTAAAAGCCCGCTGCCTTTCCTCCCAGCCGACCCTCTGCGGGCGCCCCCCTCCCCCGGCCGCCATCACACCTCCAAAGGAGAAAGGTGATTGATGAGCGCCATCAGGAATCTCTCCTCTCATTACACTCCTTTTGCATCGGAGCTGTTTCAACACACACTGGGAGAGCCGGGCGGGGGGAGGGGAGAGAGGAGGTGCTCATCCGCTGACTTTTTAGAAGATAAGTACTCGCACTAAAATATTTACCTTGTACATTAATCTCTGGGAAATTAATTTGCCATTTTACTTTCTCCCTGAGAAGAAAAGATTTTTTTTTTTTTTTTAAACGGAGATGTGCGGTTTCCCTCCCTGCTCTTCATGCCCGGTGAGCTCTCTCCCTTTTGACTGACTCATGGGACTGCTTGGAAATTAATGTCCCTGAGGGAGCCGTGTTTGGACAGTCAGGGTGGATCCTTTCATCGACCGCTGACGCTCTCCTGAGGAGCTTTAGCTGGAGTGGTGGGAAGGAAGGAGCGTTACATATGCATATATCCCCAATGCAGACACGCTCAATCACATTAATGCAAGTGCAGCACATTATTATGCACTAATTGCCAATAGATAGTAGCATTACTTTAATGTGCTGCTGATTGTATCGCTGCAAACCAAGTGGGGTCTACTCTGTGCGGATAAATAACCTCATTGTGCTTGAGACAATAACCAAGACAAACAGACAGAATCAATGCCCTCTGCGGACACTACTCTACTTTTCCTCTTCACTTTTATTTTACACTTTTCTAACACGTCTTGCTGAATTGGACCAAGAAATCAGATCAGTTTAATTACTCTAAGAGTCTAATATCCAAAGTATGTGAAGAGTTTGTTGTTTGATGTTTTTTTAAAACACAAGTGCAAAAGTAGAGACAATGGACTGAACTCTGTTTTTCTACTCTACTGCTGCCTTCACACGCTCCTCGGAAATATCATATTTACTGTATTCATGAGATACGAGCGATTGGAAAATTTTGATGCTACCAGAAGTGCCCAGTTGTGACGTTTGCGTGACGTTTCAGAGCAGCAGAAATGGTGGACAGCATGGAGACAGTGTCAACAATTAATGGTAAAAAATACAGTTGCTTATTTTGTTGCTAGCTATCATTTACTTTTAGCAGTTGCACATTTAGGATCTGCATCTATTATCTGCAGCAAGCGAGCAAACTGAACTATAAAACTGCCAGACGAGTATACAAAAATATTGATCATGTAATTTTATAACATGATTTGCTGACTTGATGTCATAAATGCATAAACATGGCGGGCAAAGGTCAATGTTTGGTCAATGGTAAGAAACTTTTTTATTCATTCACGTATTAAATATAAATTTTTCATAAAATGTTAAGTGCAAGATGGTGTTAATGTTAACTGCTGTCCATGTAGAGTGACCTTGATAAAAAACACAAATCCATAATGATATAATACATAAAAAATAAAATAACATAACAAAAAAACATTTTTAGCATTAAAATGTGACCCATCTTCTTCGTAACTTCCATGTTGTTTCCACTTTACGAACTCTAAGCACAACAAAGTCGGAAAAACGACTTCCCAACTCGGAAACTACGACCTTCAGACATCACATGAACGAAGCACAATACGAGCTGCCAACGGTAGCATGTCCGACTCACTACTTTACCAAACCAAGTGTTACTTTCCAGGCAAAAAGTTAGCATGAACACACCCCAAAGACTACCGTCAACAGTAAGAGGAAATATCTCTCCATACCAGCAGACGGCAGCTGTTTGCCTCTTTTCTTTCTAAAAGGGAAACCAGACGACCGACAAGACTGATTCAAGACGCCAGTTAGCCTGTTAGCACATTAACAACTCGGGCTGTACCTGACTCAGAGTTATGCCGGTCGAATCGGATTAGTCTGTTCAATGCGAATATTCGAAGATTAGTTTAGTTTTCCACACAAAGTTTTGAAGTTTGATCAGGCTTTGTGCGTCTTTCATTGTCACCATATAGTAAACAAGCTACCAGCGCTAAAGATGGGTTGTAAATGTGCAAGAACAGTTTTTGCCGACAAAAGACAGAGACTACAGTGTATTAACTGGATGTGGGCTGTAATTTAAACCACTGTTTCCTCTTACAGTACGGTCTCTCTCCCTCTGTGCCGCTGAGTGGTGGAAGTCAGGAGCACTCACTCTGCTGCAAAATCTGGGGACCAAAATGTCGCTAAAAGCACACTAAACCAAAAAAAAAAAAAAAAACCCGACAACTTGATGCGATCTCCTATGTATCCAACTTGCATCACCAAGGTAGCGGACTATTAAGTGTGAACACGACCTTGGTATTGTATTAATGGGATATAGAGCAGGAGGACATCATGACTTTTATAGAGAGGCAGCTTTCTCCAAAAAGTAATGGAACATTAGCTCAATAATGAAATAAAATCTTCCAGCGATGGTTGTTATTTCAGCCTCGGGAACTGAAGGCCGCTGAGCGGAAACGAGCAGCCTGCTCTTGTGTATCTCTGCCTGTTTCAAATATTAGTCCGAATTCAGAGCGGTAAATCCGCGCCTGTTATCACTGCAAACTGCGTTTGTGTGAGAAAGAAGGAGAGCTCGACAAGCGGGTGAAACTTGGCTGAGGCCTCGGCTGTGGCTGCGTGCGTCTTTGTGGGGAAGTGTAAGACAGTGTGAGAGGATGTGCGTGAGCGGGAGAGACACAGAATGCATTGTGTGAAACAGTTTGTGTGTCACAGAGAGAGGGAGAGGGAGAGAGCTCGTCTGTGAAGGGTGGGGTTTTGGTCATCTGCCATCGGATAAGATATCCTGACAAGGCAATCAGAGAGAAACAAATTCTGCAGCCACACGGGTTCAACTCCCTCGTTCTTCACCCTGATGAGCTTTTGAAAAATGGAGTGCGGTTGAAATTGGTTTTGTATGAGAGGCTTCAGATCTGTCTCTTGTCAGGATTATTGCCACCTGTCTTCATTGGCTGCAAAGGTCTGTTAATTAATCTGCCTCTCCTCCTGAGTGGCCGGAGAGGACGGGGTGAGCCCGGCCTCCCCTCCTCAGCTCCGGCGTGTCGGAGGAACCGCTCCCGACAAACACTCACTCGTCTAATTTAGGATCAGACCGCTGTGATGTTGAGCAACATCCCCTAATCAGTATCATTAAAACACTACATCATGTTCTTCCTTTCTAATTTCATGAGTGGAGCTATTTAATTGGATATTTAATCTAATTTAGTTAATGAAAGTCCTGGGAAATTTTCTTTGAGGGACAGTGATATCTCTCGTGATCAATGAAGCTGCAAATAAAGCTCTTCGGGGATTCTCTCCTGACTGATTACTACAGAGTTTTAATAAATGCACTCACAAAAATGACTCCAAATGTATTCTATCAGAGGGTGATACCTGCTAAAGCATGTCACCTGATACTTCAGACACATTTTTAGCAATAAAATTTCCATGACTTTGAGGCAAATGTTTAAGACCAAGCATTCTCTGAAACCACCATCGATACTCTTTATCAGCCTTTTTTCATTACAATATAATAGTCTTTTAACTATATTATTTAAATAAATACTGAATTCAGAACAGGATTAAAACGGAATAATTAATAAGAAATAAGGGACTCTTTGTTTTTTATGAAATAGGAGGGAGTGGTGCAATAAGGAGGAGGCATGTCGAATAAATAAAATTCAAATAAATAAATTGTTTGGAAATAAAAAAATATATATATTATTTATTATTATTTTTGGTAATTTTTATGGATTTCTTTTGAGGAATTTTTGCTTTAAAAAAAGGCTTTTTTCCCCTTTTTCTTTTCAATATTTTTGGCATTTCTTAATGAAACTATATCTGCTTTTTTTTCGGCCAATTTTGGCATTTTGGCCATCTTTTCTCCTCTTCTTTTCTCATTTTTTAAAAATGATTATTTTTGGCAATTTTTGATGAACAGAATTGGGGCATTTTTCTTCTTTAAACGTTTTTGGTGATTTTTGAAGAAAACATACCAATTTTGTTCTAAAATCACCAAAATAACACAATTTATCACAACTATAAACTGTAAAAACAACAAATATCTCTGGATTTTAACATTTCAGATGATCCTCAGATGCATCATTTGCTATTATACAGGTCTGTGAAACAGATTTTTATGACTTTTACAAAACTTTCCCAGGTCTGAATTTTTTTTTCAGGATTTATCTATGATTTTTCCAGGTTTTTCGTGACCGTATGAACCCTGCTGATATCAGTTAATGTAAGAGCAGCAGCATGTGATCCAGCATTGATTAATTGGACATGGATAGATTAATATGCATCTGGATACCACTGCCAAGCTCATCAGAGTAAAAGTGTTATTACACAACCATCAGCTGTGATGCTGTAAACGAGCCGCAGAGTGTGAAGGGATTTACTGCGAGACCGGAGGCTGGAAATAAAGCAGCTCAATGGACTCCTTTTCTTTTGTTGCATGAGGCCCCGATCTCAATCCCACAGGAACCTGTCACTGGCATCGGCCCTGCAAAGTGTCAAATTGATCAAGTGTTAGCCGGGATCGTCTGCTGCTGAGTGTCTGCACCTGTGCATTCCTCTAAGTGCTGAGATCCCAGCCGTTCTCAGAGCGAAGTTTGAACTTGGCCTGCTGTTTGCGGCTCAGGCGTACCCAGACTTGCCTGGCTGAGAGCGGCTTGTATTGTACACACACTCCTGTCACTCTCCGCTGTTTCTCTGGAATGTAAACCACCAGTGACACACCAGCGTGATAAACTGGGGCTGCATGTTTTTGTTGCAGTGCAGGTGCAGTTTTGGGTGCAGCACTAAAGTACTCTGCCAGCGTGCATTCAAAAGATAAAAGAGCTATTTGGAATTAAGTGCATGGACAATGAAGTTTTTCCTCCCTTCACAAGTCTGAACAAAAATAATCCAATAATGTTCATTACATATTTCCCCTCTGAACGCATGCCAGCATATCCTTAATCAACCGCACTTTTACATATGATTAAAGTAAAAATGAGCTGTTGTTTCTCCAAGGACGTCTTTTCATGTGAAGAATACTTTTTCATTTAGCAGATGCTTGTATGCAGAACAGTGTTGTTGCCGCCCACAGGTATAATCAACCAGAAAATTAATAATCATTCTGCGGGACTACAATAAATCATTACGCTTTGGACAATTAATAATGGAGGCGAAGCTTGGGATGTCTGATTACAATAGTTACGATGCATATCATCAAGATTTAAATCTAACATTTCACAAAGGAATTTCAGACACCAGTGCACATTACTGATGTTTAAATTTGGCATTAGGGCGGGTCACGGGGGTTGAGGGATGGTGCGTGTCTCCATCTGCAACTCTTACTGAGCTGCTTTCAAAAAACTTACAGTGCAGGAGTTTTTGAGGCAATAAATTCAGATTTAATGCAAAGGGAGAACGATTACAGTGGAAAAGTAGAAATAAAGTGCTTTATGCAGCATCTTGTACAACACATTCTGTAAGTATAAGCACATAATGTTTAGGGATTAAACTAGCTTAATACCATAACCAGTGTTGATGAGTAATCAGTTACATGTAACTACTTACATTTATTAAATAACAAAATAAATTCAATTGTAGTCAAATACAGTAACTGAGAAGAATATGTACATTAACGAATCAAAATGTTCGTGATTTCACCTATGAAAGAAAATCTTTTCAGTAATAGATTTATAGGTTGAGTTAAGCTTTCATTCATTTGCTTGGAGTGCCGTCTTTTGGCATATTTTTTGAATAATGTGGGTCAAATTTGAGCTCAACATTAATGCACTTATGCTTTTTTGGTCTTTTCAGCTTTATTGCCCAGTTTAAAACATTAGTAAGAAAAGTAATCAAAAAGTAATTGAATGTGTTTCTTTGATAAAGTAATTAAAAAGTTATGTAACGTTATGTAACTATATAGCGATACATGATATATATCTCGATATTTTTAAATGTCCTTTAAACTAATGTTAACTACTTAAATATAAAATGACTGAATGAACTGCAGCTACAATACAGTTAAATAAAGTAGTTACTGTCAAATAATAATATAATAAATTTAAATACACTACTGTAAAAATTACATTTAATAAAATACCATTACCACTCGTTAAGTTGAACTGGTAAATGCGATGATTTATTCTTTGTAAGCTCTCTCGTCAGATCTTAATAGTATTTGCAAACCGCAGTAGCAGTCCGAGGTCAAAAAAAAGTGACTTAATAGTGTCAGTCTGCAGCTCTCTGCAGGAGAAAGCGTGACAACTTAAACTCAGTGTTGGTGATATAGTCATTTTATATATCGCACATGGAACGAGCTGCAATACTTCGAGTATATTCGATTTATCGTCCACCCCTAACTCAAGTCATACACCAAGGAGAGAAAACCAATTACGTCTTTCTACCAACATCTGGAGCAAAGGTCAATGTTCTTTACTGACCTGCTCGTAGCATTATCTATACAGGTGCATCTCAAAAAATTACAACGTTGTGAAAAAGTCTAATATTTTCCATCAGTGAAGATTTAATATATTCTTGACTCATTACTAAGCATTTTTCTAGTGAGAAAAAATGTAAAAACAAAACAAAAAAAAAAAATCTAGAAAAAAAATTAAAAAATAAAGACAAAACCATACATCAAAATATTAGAAACACCCGAGCCAAAAATACAGACGAGCTGTAAGTGGCTATCAAAGCAACCTGGGCTTATTAACACCTCAGCAGCGCCACAGATTGATCGCCTCCACGCCACAATGATGCAGTAATTTGAGCCCCAACAAAGTACTGAGTATATAAATGCACACACTTTTCAGAAGTTTGGTATTTCTGTATTGCAAATCACCTTTTGAATGAGGAAATATTCGAATATTTGAGATACTGGATTTCTCATAATCATCAAAATTAAAACAAAAAAGTCTCAATTTGCATGTAATGAATATACAACATATTAGAGTTTACCTTTTCAATTAAATTACAAAGAAAAATGAACTTTTTCACGATTTTCTAATTGTTTTTTAGATGCACCTATAACTAACCGTGCGCGCACCAAAGCTCCACTCCTGAATATAACTCTCCGAATGTTTTGCCGTTATTTTCACAGCCTCATAACCCAGGTGTGCAGACGTCCAACACGTCGTGCTCCTAACGAACTCTCAGTTTTGACATCCAGCTTTCAAGAGTCAGAGAAGAAACACTGCAGAGCGCTGGGGGTCCAATACCTGAGCGGGGCAGTCGGCTCATTGGGCGGACATAAACTTCCTGCGCCTGACATGTGGTGGGAAGAGGATTAGTTAAACACACTCGGCCCCGGCTGACTCACAGTTTGTGGAATCACAAAGTAATCTCGAGGCACATTCACTTAGGAGGCAGCTTGATGATCCCAGGCCGGTGATTTATTCATCTAAGGCACGTTGCGAGGCTGTAAGAATTTGTCAAGTTAGAATCCTAATTAAAACTGTTAATCACAGATTCCTGTTTGTTCAGCACTCGAGTGAAATGAAAAATGTGATCAAATTATTCATTGCTCCCTTTCAGACAGGTAAGTCAGCATAGCCGTGAGCGTCAATGTGCCACAAAAGTTGTTTTTTTTTTAAAGGCTCATGAGGACTCTGAGCCCTAACTTTTTAATTCATTTGATATACATCAAAATTTTAAGTTGACATTAACAATTTAACCACCTGATCGGTTTAAATTTATCTATTTATGTAGATCGGTGTAAGTTGAGACATCTAGAAAATGGGCTTGAGGCAATAAAAAGTACACAGTGGACTGGATCAAAGTTCAGAACTGGAGAAATGTGCTGCTCATATTGAGAGTGAAGCCTGGAGCTACATCCCACAAAGGTAAAGTGACGGCTTTATTTTCTTGGCCCTAACGTTTTTATACTGTGAGAGGAGAAAGGAGAAGAAGCTGCCACTGTACCTTTCTGCAAACTATGAAAACATCACAGTAATATGTGTCATACATATCACAGTCCCTGCAGGATTCTGCGCTGGTTTTTTTGGCCTTTTTTTTTCATCATAAGAGTTTTTTGTTTTTTTTAATTTCAATCTCAAATTATACACATCTCGATATGACGCATTTTCAGAGCAAATATTTTGTAAACACATTTAATTGTATTTAATCCAAATATCTAAAAAAAAACCCAAAACAAAACAAAACACAATCTCAGTTAGTCCAAACATTTCTTGTCATATAAGTCAGAGCCAGTCAGGAAGATTTTTAGAAACAGTGAGGTGGACGAGGAGGAAACTCAATAAAATAATCTGTCCACAGCTCTAAATGAGCCTGCTGAATTTCTTTGTGCATTTAAATTATAAAATGTACCTGCTCTGTGCTACAGGAACGGCTCGACTGGGGGCTCACGCGTTTGCGTTACGTTACGTTTTGTGATCCATGTCACTGTCACAGGTGCAGCAAAAGTCTGATGATAAACAGTGAGAGAGAGAGAGGCTGAGCAGATCAATATGCTGCATATGTACTGCAACTGTACAAAGACTTGAGGCAAATTTGAGGTAAAATTGCTGTGATTGGACAAAATTGCAAGGCCTTGCAGAGCCCACAGGGACTGGCTGATTCTGTGTTAATGGTTGCGATCACAATATCGTGAAATTCTAGAGGGACGGAGATAATTTCAATGATTTTAAATTGATGTCACTAATAAGCTTACTTTGACAAAGGGAGGCGGAGAGGTTGGTGGATGATGTGACATATAGACGACACGCATGCCGAGCTGCGGACTACTGCTTGAGACCAATAAACACCAAAAGTGGTTGTTTAGAGAGTTATCGCTGTGTTTTCAGTGGCTTTTTAGCCACCAAACGTAGGTGATTTTTAGCTAACTTTGGGTTTTTCCACTGAGTAAAATTCCATAAAAAGCAACTGGTTTTTACCGAGACATTGCTGTGCCTCCAGCCGAGACTGTGAACCCAAAACCAGGTATTTTAAACCAAAACATGGTCTTTTTGTGGTGTTTGTGCCTAAACCAAACCAAATGTTAACCACAGCACTGCTGAAAAGTATAGTTTAATGTATCCTCTACATATCCACAATACCTACACTGACCACCTCATACTGCGTACTGAAATAAACAAACACCTAAGCAAAAAGATGAGCCACTGTATGTACCTTTTTTATAAATAATTATGACAGAGATGACCCTTTTCTTCTCGCCATAAGTAAAATGTCTGAGCAAAGCACTGAATTAAAAGTGATTCAAACATGACTTTTTTCACACCCTTAACAAACACTGACCATGTTTGAGCATTTTATCTAAATTCCTAACTAGTGTTTAGTTTAGTTGGACTGGACGGATGAAATCATTCAAACTCCTGCACGCCCTAAATCACCACATCACCGTCCTCCTCCATTAGAGTGGTTTAGAAACCCACTGGAAACTCTCCAGAGACTCCACTTCGGGAAACTCCTGGTTAGAGGATAATAGTGAAGAATGTGAGCGGGTGGGGGGGGTTACTGTAAATTAATTGGCCTACTTCCTCCAGTTTGACATCCTGCTTCTGTCAACAGTGAAACAAGGCAACTGTAAAACTGCACAAGCTCGGACTTGTTTGAGGAAACGCTGCCTCGTCAGCGCCGCCTGCGCTGAAACCAAACACACTGGGTGAAGGACACGAGGAGCCCGGGGCCGAGCCCTAAGTGCCTGCGATAAGATAGAAAGCATTACATCATGCCACGATACATGTGTGCGCACCATCAACATGAATGCTAATCTCTGTAATTCAACAGCAGTTTCTGATCTCTCCCGACATGATGTATGAGCTATTCAAGAGAAATGAAAAACTATTAAAAAGGCTGAGATTGACATATCTGGGGTAAGTCTATCTAGGCCAAAGTCTACGGTAGATAGAAGTCCTAAAAAGCTCGGATATATGAAACTGAATACAGTGACATCATGATTACTGATATAACTTAAGCTGGAGCTCTTAACTCCGTCTGAAACAATGATCTGATCATTGTTTCAGACGAGCATTTACTTCTTACTTTTTAGACATGAAATGTTTATTTATGTTGCTGATTGGTGTTCATCATTTTTTTGTCTGTGTATTTTATTTGTTATTACTTTTTTTTGTAGATGTTTAAAATAAAGTACATCCAAAAAAATAGTAATAATAATAATTCAAGGACAATGGAGAGGGTTAAAAACTGAAAGCTATCGACCAAATGTTAAACTAACCCATCTCTTAGACCACTTTTAAACAAGAACAGCCCCACTAAAAATGGGAACATTTCTCCTTCATACGATGACACTGTGATAACGATCCTCGTGTACACGGATTCGTAAAAACAATCGAAACCGCTGTAGTATGCATGCCAGGCCAGTAGTTGGCAGTGTTACTTTATAAAGACACACTATACAGGAACAGCACACACATCTGAGAAGTGCGGACATCACGTCACCGTTCTCCCCGATCCGTCATCGCCAGTTTACACGGCGACAGAAGGGATGCCGTTTTCAAAACGTTACACTAGACCCCCAAAACGCTGTTGTCATGTAAACGAAAGGCTGAACCATCACAAAAGTTTGGTAAATAAAGCCAAGTATTGCACAAATTTAAATCTTGATCAGATGATGTCACTTTATGAAAAGTGACTGAATCACTTAAGTCGAGAGACGTGAATGTTCGAACTAAATTTAATGCCATAATAATAAGTGTAAAATTCTTCGTACTCCTTTTCGGGCGTGTCGGCGCTTGTGAATGGAATTTATTTTTGGCAACATGCTTTTCACTTTAATCTGCTTATTTTTTGGAACTAATTTTCTTTGTTTTCACACGTCTGAAATGAATTTTCATTCATTCATAATGCAGATTCATCCACTAATTGTTCGGACACGTCAGTTCGTACAAACACGGCGGACGGACCAACGCTGCCTCCGGAGAGCCACTTTGCTATCAAGGCTAACACAGTCTTCTCTCAGTGATCTTTAATCAGATATATTTGTATTTCTTCATGTGAACAAATGACTATTTTGATATTCTGACAATCATAAGGCTTTGATTCTGTAAATACATCAACATACACTTAATACAGACTATCTTCATGGAAACTTTGCCACAGAGAATGAAATGCAAACCTACAACGAAATCTTCTCAACTATCTTCACTTCCAAACATTACACAGTGTTTTGTGTGTAAATGTGTATCATTTACAGTTCCTGCAGAGTCTTTCCACACTCAACAACAGCGGCTGGAGTGGAGGGGAAAAACTAAATAAATTAATGTGCCTTTTAAAAATGTACACTTCATGACTGTTTTATATTTTTATTCCTCTTATTAGATGATTGAATAAAATTCACTCAGTCACTCAGTACATTAACAGCAAACAGCAATCCGTAAACAAATCAGTGATTACCACAAATGATCAGGTAAATTACTATAATATTGCTTCCTTAGCTTTATTTATTGCGTGTTTCTGTGGTAATGTGATGTTAGTGATGCATTTCAGCCTAATGAGCTGAGACAATGGTAAATTAGCAGCTAGTA
Organism: Plectropomus leopardus; assembly: GCF_026936395.1. Taxonomy (NCBI): domain Eukaryota; kingdom Metazoa; phylum Chordata; class Actinopteri; order Perciformes; family Serranidae; genus Plectropomus; species Plectropomus leopardus. The sequence goes on along the minus strand of NC_142180.1, from coordinate 37,233,847 downwards.
AATTGATACATTGCAGTTTCTTTTTTCACTGATTTTCCCTTTGGGATGCTGCTGCAGATGAGCCCACACCGAACGTTTCTGCACCTAAGGCCCCTGTGTCACCTCTGTAAAAAAAACTAATAAAGGCTGTTTATTTCTCTATATTTTCATCCGTATACAATTTAGGCACTGGTTCCAAACATTTTAAATATGTGCACAACATAAACAATGTTTATTTGTCACCCATCAGCACAGTGCTGTAAGTGACCAGGTCAAACAAACAGTGATTTTAGCTTTTAACACTTTTTTAAGGGTCCCTTTCTGCCTTATAATTTTACTATAAATTTGGGGTAAAGTGAATTCAGATATTTACACATTATAAATGTTGGAAACTGATTGTTGAAAACACGTTACAAAGATCTTTATAGTACTGAATTGTGTGTGACTGTTTTTTTTTGGGCGGGCCTAAAACCATAGCTTTGGAGCTATACTCAGCATAACTCCGCCCCCAACAATGTAGCAGTATAAAAATGAGACGCATCATTAGCATAGTCCCGTGATTGGGCGTGGCCTCCGCTCCTCCAGAGGACACGCCCCCAGCGTTTCAGATCAGAGAATACTGAGCATTTTTTCATGATTTTGAGACCTTATTTTACATACTTCTGATTTTTTTGGTCTTTCAAACTTGGTCAGGTGTTTAATTACACATCTTTCTGTGATGTGACAAACTCAGAACACATTTTAGTTATCACTTTACCTGAACTTTAAAGTTCTAAGATGATTATTTTAGTTTAAAAGGCAACGCTTTTATTAAGGGAAGGCTGGTTTTCTTTAAAAAACTTTTTTTTTCTTTCTTTCTTTTTTTTAAAAAACATTTTTAAAGACTAAAGACACAATTTTTTTTTTCCTTTAAATTTTTTTGGTGTGATTTTTAAAGAAAAAAAAAGCATTAAAAACAGAAATTCTCATCATCATTAATCACCTCCTCCACCCTCCAGATTCATCCTGCAGCCCCCTGAGGGGTCCTGGCCCCCATTTTGGGATGCTCATATCATATATCTAATTAAACGTCAGTTACTGAGCAGTCGGTGACATTTTGAAATACTCTATAAGTCTCATAATGTGAGTGCAACTCAAATTGAAGAAAGCACCTAATTGTTGGAATAATTTTTAAATGGGAGGTGTAGTTCAACGTGGGTTACATTCATGAATTAGTCAGAGCAGCTGTCACTCACGTCCTCCTCATCTGTGGCGAAAATCCCGGCCCTCAGTCATCTTTAGGTGTTCATTCTACCGTGTGACGGCCCCCGTGGGTGAGTGGGCCCCACTCTAAAAGCCCATCCAGACATAGATGCGTAGCACTAGTGACCTTTAATTTCATTCAGACTGTGTACAAATGACTTCAGCACAGCCCATTTAGGAAAAAAAAACTCTGTGAAAGAAAGTCTTTGCAAGATTGTAGCTACTCTGGGTTTCGGCACTCTGGCATTATCTACTCCCTGGCTTTAATGACTTCCCGCCGAGAGGAGCCGCGGTGAGAGCCTTGGCAGTCAGACTAAGAATAGCATTAGACACAAGGTTATCTGGGCATTACACTCACTGTAACATGCAATTAACTCTACTCCTCCATTTTCATTACACAATTATTCATTAATGTCAATTTAATTTTATGCATTGTTCTACATGACCAAAGCCTGATTACGGGGCCCTTGCACTCCAATATCCCAAGTTAACTGGTGCCAGCCTCACTCGCAGGCCGACTAATTGCAATTTAGCCCCAGACAGCACCTCCCTCTTTAGGCTGTCCTTAATGGAGCAACTGATTCGCAGACAGGTAACGATTGGAAAGACAAAGTGCTTCTCTCTCTGAATGGAAAACAAATGCAGTGCTGCTAAGCTGTTTTCTTTGTGATAGCACTGAGGTCTGCCCTTTGTATTCAGAGAGGGACAAGAGGTAATATGTTTCCTTAAATCCTATTTGTCTTCCAATTCTATCTCCATATAGAAATAAGAAGACCCTATTAAATCACAGGGGGGATGTCGACACTGCGGGAGCAACGGAATTTAGTTTATGGACAGATAACAATTTGCATTTGCCGTCAAGATTAAGGGACCATATGCAAGTTTTTCAATATAAACTAACCAAAAGCATTCAGAAATAGTCCAAAGAATGAACTAGAGACGGGATACTCAACTCGCTTTGCTCAAAATGAAAGGAGGCCAGGGGCCAATCGCAGCAGCCCTGTACATGTTCCTAGGATTTTAAGAATTTTGGAGGATTTTAGTATGTTTCTCAGATTTTAAGATGTTTTTTTTAATTTTAGTATGTTTTTAGGATTTCAGGACAATTCTAGATCTATGGCATGTTTCTGAGATATTTAGGACAATTACTGGATTTAATGCCATTTCTGGGATTTTAGGATATTTCCAGTATTTTAGGACGTTTTTTTCCCGATTTAAATACGTTTCTCAGATTTGAAGACTTTTGAGGATTTTAGGAAGTTTCTCAAAATTTATAAAGTGTCAAAGATTTTAGGAAGTTTCGCAGATTTCAGCAGATTTTAAGAAATTTAGGACAACTCTCGGATTCTACGACATTTCTAGGATTTAAGACGTTTCTCAGATTTTAGGACATTTATGGATATTAGTATGTTCCTTAAACTTAAAGGACATTTCTCAAATATTAGGACGTTTCTGGGAGTTTAGGAATCTTGTAGGATTTTGTGATTCTAGGATTTTAGTATATTTTAGGATGTGTCTAAGACTTGAGCGACTTTAGGATTTTAGCCCATATTTTTCTCAAATTTTTAGAGACATTTCTGGTATTTAAAGACATTTATAGGATTTTAGGACATTAGGGTCTTAGCTAGCACTTTTTTTTGATAAACAAGCTCTACTTTGATGCTGTTTGATGCACTCTGGCACCTTATGGATACTAAAAGTACAGAAACAATTCCCATTTTGAATCACTTTATTTTCATTGTGAATTAGGAAATAGTTGGAGGGGCCCCCGGCACCCTATCCGGGGCCAGATTTGTCACTAAACTACTGTTGCTGTCCCATGTATTCACCTCAGTGATTTTTTTTCTTTTTCCTGGATCATAAAAATTCCTCCCCTATAGCTGGCACGTCTCCTCGTTGTTATAAAAGTTCAGGGTTCAGCAGCTCGAGGTAACAATGGTAATGTATTGTAAAATATTTCAGAAGAATGGTCAGAAGAAAAAGTGACATGCCTCACAAACCGCCGCTCACAGAGCAAGGTCAAATACAGATGAGGGAGAGTTACGCAGGCCAAAGGAATGAGATGTGCTGATGAGTTGACTTGTTTCTGTCTTACAGATCTACTTCATGCCCGAGCTAACGTTATGTTTGTGCTTTTTGGTGCTTCCAAGCTGCTTTTGATGGAGAGTTTCTGAAACACCGCTGCGTGGCTGTGAGCTGCGGTCGGTTCGGTGTTTATTCACAGTGGTAGCTGCTGTTCTGAATCTCTACAATGGATGGAGGCGCGTATGAACACAACAAAGTTGGAAGAACGACTTCCCAACTCGGAAACTTCGACCCTCCGACACGCAGCATCTGAGTGACCTTTCAGCTCCATCCATCTGATGGTAATTAGGCTGCAATCCCAGTCTTTATGAAGGTATTAACACAACAACTGTTCGGGCTTTTCCTCCCATCCTGTCTCTGTCCTCCTCGTCTTTCAGTTTGTGCAAAAACCACATTTAAGGGTAGCAAATAGTTTCACACACTCTTGTCAGGAAAAATGCAATAACGCTAAAAAAAAAAAAAAAAAGAAATGTATGAACCACGAGGGACCGTTTTTTTAATACACCTGACATGGAACACATGATTAAAGAGTGCAAATTCGAGGGTCACCCCGGGCCAATTGGACCTGTGTTTTATGCACTGATTCACATCAAAGACTCTCCGGCAAGACTCCTCGAGGCATACAGTACGTGATCAAAGCTCTCGCCGTCTTTGCAAATTCTATTTTATCCTTGTTGTTCATATTATGTTTCAGAGTAACCATACAAATCTCAAGCGTAATTGGGAGGGTAAAAGACATTTTAATTCTTCCCGAAGCACGTTTCAAGCACAAAACAAGAAATCGTAATGTAAGATAATGATTAATGTACTTTCTTTGTTGATTGACCATTGAAAAGACTACTCTTTTATTCCTCTGTTCCACAGACTTTGTAAGCAATAGGGCAGCAATTATTGTTCATTTTCAGGCCGGGAATAATCAAGGCCTTCAAAAGAAAATTAGATAATAAGCATATAAAATATGAAAGGAAAGAAACAGCCAACTAGAGTCTACACTCAGAATAAAAGAAGATGTGATTAGCATGGCCAAAGGTTTACAACATTTTGTTTGAATATAATAGATGTAATTACTTTGGTGTCGAATTGAATTCACTTCGCAACAATATATCAGAATGAGGTGAAATGTGTCTGGATTAAAAGTGTGATATTTTTTCTTCCGTGTCTTTGCTCGCTGTGAATGAAGATCACGTTGCACTCTGTTGTTATTTTTTACAACCAGAAAAGAGACTTTGGTAAAATATTTTTTTCTTGCTCTTGCATCAAGATATATACAGATTGTCAGAGGACAAAACTACCTTCTGCTCGACGATTCAACGTGTGTGTGACGGCTGCCACTGACCTCACGAGAGCCTCTGAGCTAATCAACGGGAGTGCTCTTCATGAGGCCGCGCAAATTTGCTGAAAATTTTCATACTTCTCATTACACTGAATTCCTCTTGTGCGAACACGCGTGGCGCCGTTTCATTTAGTTCAAACACTCCAGATTCGTTCAGTGTTTGGAAACAAGCCAAATCATTTGTGCTGAACCATTTTTTCTGATGTTTCTCCTCCTTGAGCACAATTTTTAGAAATCAAAGACTGTACTTGATGCAAAGTTACTTGAGAACAAACTGCTGCAGACTGTGTTAAAGTTATTTTCGTTTTGGGAAATCAGGTCTTTGGTTTCTAATCCAGAGTCAGATAAGTGGATTGATACCACTCTCATATTTATCTGTTCCATAAGTAGTTAGAGCCACGAGACAATTATCTTTACATAAAGACTGGAAACGAGGGAAAGCAGCTACCCCGGCTCAGTCCAAAGCTAACAAAATCGACCTCGGACGAGAGTCTTGAAAATGCTCTCACCTACGAGCTGAGCACACAGGTGCAGCCGATCAGACTGATGTCAGCCGGCGAGCACATCGCCAAAGACGGCAAACAATCTCCACAGACCTCCACAGGACGAAACTAAATCCAGAAAGTTAACTGCAGCGCTGCTAAATGGATGTTAAGTGATTTCAGACCAGTCAACATCGGACAATAGCTGTGGTTTCATTCCCGAACAAGACGATCAGGCAAGAATGAAGGAATTCATAAAAATTGCAAATTAATGGCATTATAGATCCGCACAAAACCTGCACGATATTTTCAAAATGTCGATAAAACAGAACTGCGAGATGACGTCTCCTTTGGTGATAACAATCCAGTAACCATGGCGATGGATGTTCAAAACATTAGCAGCTTCCAAAATAAGTAAAGTAAAAACAATACTATTTCTATGATGTCAACACGGATTTTGTGTTCACAAAGTAGCATTATTTGGGAAAATAGTCCTTTTGGATTTGAATGTGTCAGGGACGCTGGACAAATACCGAGTTACATCACTACTTCTTGTCTTCAAGTGGCGGTTTTAATTTCAGCGAAGTGTCCAAATTCATGGTAATGAGGAGACATGTCACCCAGCAACAGTGTGTCTCCCTGATTAGTTTCTAATCATTTTTGGACAATAATGGAGCTTCTTGGCACACAGAAATAAGCTACAGTATATCACGCTTTGGCTACACTTGTTAGTAGAATCTGATGGTTTTGGTCTCTTCATTGAATTTATTCACAAAAGAAGCATATAGACTTTCGCTGGCCTTAACCTTTTATATCTCACAGTCAACCACTGACACAGTTAACCCTTTATATCTCACAGCACACACTCAGACTCGTCATAGTAAGAAGCGCAGGCGTTACTAAGAACAAGAAAATAAATAAAGAAGCAATTCAGAAAAATTACCTCATTTTTTTGCCATTTGCGTTTTTTAGTAATTTTTATCTAAATATTTATTCACTATTTTCTTATGTGTGTAAGGTATTTTGGTGTCATGATTTCCATTTTTATTAGGCAGGAGGATAAGAGGGGAAAAAATATTTTAAAAATGGCAGAATGCTTGGGTGCTCGGTTATTTATATGCCCTGTATTGTTCTTCCAATATATATATATATATATATATATATATATATATATATATATATATATATATATATATATATATATATATATATATATATATATTTTTTTTTTTAAATCTATATAATTACCAGGAAAATTAGCAAAAAAAATCCAAAACAAAACAAGGAAATGACCTGCAAAACTGTGCTTGAAATTATAATAATATAAATAATTTTATATAATATAAATAATTTTAATTAGAAATAGTTTAGTTTTAGAAATGTTTCCTTGGCTTTTAAAAATAAGTAATTTTTTTTTTTTAACTGTTTCTTGCCAAGTTGCTCATTGCTTATTTATTCTTGTTTTTGAAAAAAAATCAAGAAATAAATATCTGAAAGGCGTGTGAATGCAGTACAAGAAAAGTGATTCCAATCCAGAATTCAAGAAGTTTTCAATAAAGGAAAATGAAGAAAAATGGAAGTGGGGAAACAAATTAGTTTCCTAAGCTGTTGCAGGAGAAAATACTGAGAATTTAGGAGACATAAAAGCTTTCACCATGACTGCAAATGTTGATTTAGATCTGTGATAAAGAAAAAACAACATATCAATCTGTCTGCTCTTCATTCACTTCACTCTGTTGACGCTCGTTGTGCCACCATCATCCCGGCTGATTGGTGGGGATTGATTAACAGCTTCGTGCATCCCCCAATTTCTAATTTTCTTTTTGTCTTTTAATTAAAACGCGGCTCACTTCACCTCTGGCTGTATTGTGCAGCAGTATAACGAAAACCGAATGAAGCCTGGAAGGTAAGAGCACTCCTCATAAGATTAGAATTGTCAAGATGAAACTCTTCTAAACAAGCTTAATTAGCTCCCCTTGTACGGCGAATACATGCACCCAATATTTTGTTATTCTTATATTATTTATCCACACTGCTAAATTATAAATGCCAGTGTAAGTATCTTGGGGAATGAGGCGATTGTCACAGATTTGTTTTTGTCCTTCTTTTATAATTTACAAGTGTCTTGATGAGACAAAACGATCCATTAAAAAATAAAATAAAAACAACAACATTACTGCCTCGTGGTTGTATGCCTCAGCAAAAGTCAAGTTTCAATTACTTAATTTACCCAAAACTCAGACACTTTACAACGTAGCATTCAGCACAAGTTAAAGATCAGTGTCACCAATTTAACATCTGACCACATACCTCCCTTTCTATTCCTACTTGTGTCGCTGATAAACGGACAGAAAAGTGTTTTTACGGAACATTATGGTGTCAAAGTGAAGTTGAACTCAACCTCGTAGATATAAAATGTCAAAAACATCAGTATGATATCCTATGAGACATCTGTGTGAAATTTTAGAGTCTGAATTCTTGAGTAATGGCCAAAAAATGTTTGTAAGGTCACAGAGACTTTGATTTCAACGAAAAAAATCGAATCCGTTCATTGCCGAGTCCAAGTGAACGTTTGTGCCAAATTTGAAAAAATTCCCTCATGGCCTTCTTCAGATATTGGATACTCTAGAACAAGATGGACTCAAGGCCACACTGACTTTGACCTTTGACCACCAAAATCTAATCAAGGTATTGGTGAGTCCAAGTAAACGTTTGTGCCAAATTTCAAGAAACTCTCTAAAGGTCTTATTAAGATATTGTCTTCACAGAAAGAGATTGATGAATTGTCACAGTGACCTTGACCTTTGACCACCACAAGCAAATAACTTTATTGTTGAGTCCAAATGAAAGTTTGGGCCATTTTTTTTTAAATTCCTGAAGGCATCTTTGTGATATCACATTCATGACAATAAGATGGCTACAAGATGACAGTGACCTTGACCTTTGACCATTAAAATCTAATGAGCTCATTGTTGAGTCTAAGTGCATTATTGTGCCAATTTGGAAAAAAATCCTCATGCATTCTTGTAATGCCATGAGATCGATGCAAGATGACAGTGACCTTGACCTTTGACCACCAAAATCTAACTAGTGTATATATATATTGTTGAGTCTAAGTGAACATTTGTGCTAAATTTCAAGAAATTCCCTCAAGGTGTTGCTCAGATACTGTGTTCACAAGAAGACAGATGAACGGACGGATGGAAAGAGAACCCGAAAACTTAGAAAAGTCAAACTTAAAATCAGTTGCTTAAAAAGAAAAAAAAAAAGAATAAAATAATTCAGAGCTGCTGCTGTCTTGCGGAGCACAGTGGAGTGATTTTCTGGGTAATCGAGACATTAGGATAATTACCTCTCGATGAAAACATGCAGCATTTAAGATGCAACATTAGACAGCTCGTGTGCTGCAGATCAGCGCGTGTGCACAGTTACAGGACATATGGGGAGACATCCGTGTGAGCGCAGGAGGCCCTGGATGTTAATGGGACACTGAAGTCTCTCTGTACTCAGTCCTCCAGTCTGAGTGTTGAGTTGGCCCCTCCGATTGTCCACTGAGGGTTGTTTACATTTCTTCAAAAGCTCCATTTAGTTTCCCCTGACAAGGTGGAATAAGTGACTTGGCCATGATGGATGGAGGCACCTGTCCTAATGGTGGCTCAAACTGTGCCCACTAGTGCACGATACATTGATAAATTGACAACAGTTGGGACATGCTCTGCTAGCAGGGAGAATGAGGCTACTAGGACATCCGACTGCTCACCATGTTTCCATGTCAGCGTTACGGAGCCGCGAGATGTGGAAGTCCCCGAACAGCTGCAGCGCTGGAATGAGCGCTCAGAGGGGTATTTGACGATTAATGTTTGATCTTTGTCATTGCCAGAGAATAGAGACAGAGATGCTTGCAACTGTTAAAGGTTTCAAAAGGTCCACAAACCTGACAGAAGATTAACGTGTTTTTGAACTGTTTTGTGTCAAAGAAAACCAAAATTAAATGCAATTATTAGCAATATTAGATAGAAAGGGGGGGATATTTTCATTTGTTATTTCATTAATAGTTTCTAATTTCACTTTTAAATATCCTATTTAATTTTTTTTTCATGATTAAAACATAAAAACATAACATTTTCAAGCACTCAATTTTGAGATGATGTAATTGCAGATGTCTGACATCCATCACACTCAGAGTCTGAGCTGCTGTCGTTTTGCCGTTGATTTAGGATCCCGAAAACCAGCTGTAACGTTTATAGGACGTCCATTTATTCCCTATGCCACTCAGGCAATTAATACAGAATAATTTGGAAGATGTGCTCTCTTTTATTACTTATTACATCATTTTTCTCTCCTACCTGCCTGTTTACATTTGTGCGTTTTTACTGTAGTATTGTTTTATGTGTTTTTGTGTATCTTTACTGTGTTTGAGTGAAGCCAAAGATAAATTTCCACTGAGGTAGACAATAAAGTCTCTCCATCCTTATCTCGCTCAAGGAAACAAATTGTCCAAAATACACATTTAGGTGTTTATTTTAGTTCAGATTCCTATTCTGGAAATGCATGCTGAAAGCTCATATTTAATTAGCTGATACCTCATTTTAGAAAACATGTAACAGAAAAAAACAATTGTCCACATGTAAGTGATAAATTGGGGAAGTTTCTTGGCGCATCTATAAATTTTACCTTATTCACATCAGCTGCATCCCTTTAAGCTCACTGTTTTGGTTTTCAGCCCAAAGCTTTACTGTTCGGTTAACTCTCACTGCGCTAATTCACTGTGAAAACGCTCTGATAAACCTGCTTCCTCAGCATTAAAAAACAGACAAAGTTAGCAGCTGGTTGGTGAAATGCAGTTATTTCCCACATAAGTGGTGGAGACCAAAACAGAACTAAAAGGAGAGTGAATTTTGCATTGATCTGGTGGCGTGAAGAAAGACTTGAGATGAATATTGCATCTTTTCTGACAGATGTGTAAATAACCCTTAAATGGTTTCTGTATTGTGGGAGATATGATGGGCTGTGGGTGGAGGGACATTAAGTGGGCACTCTTTACATCATGAGAAACACTGACGGGGGAGATGGGTCAGCTATGGTCATGTGACTTTATTCCAACATTCAAAAATATACTCATCATTTGTATCAAAATCCAAAAATGTAATCATATGTGTACAAAATTGATGGCCATGATATGTGGAAATACAAACTTTAATTTGGAAACTAAAGGTCATATTTTGAAAAAGTAAATAAATTTAAAAAATCTTGAAATTCTGTTATTTAAGCTCAGATACATTAGAAAATGATACCTAATTTTCCAAAATATTGTGCCTGCCCATTTAAAGGATAAGCCACTGTTTGCTTAAACAACAACACAATGAGGTGATATGTCATTGTTACAGCTTATTTTACTGCCCCAAAGTTTCCCAAAAATAAACTAGTCGACAAGAAAAATCTGTTATTGCTGCTGTAAGCATTTGAAGAAATGAACAACGGTGTAAACTTTCGGGTGAGGACGGTCTCTTGATTTTAGAGTCAGACCTCCTCGCGGCTAATGCATAAAATAAAACTGTTTCCATAGAGAAATTCAATTCCACTAATAATGACTATACAAACTGCTAATGGTTGTTTTAAAGGCTGCGGATAGTTATGTAATCTGTATTGCTGACTATCTCTCACACAACTCATAGAGTTTATAATGAGCGGCAGTTCAGCTTACCTCAAATGAGACTCATAAAGCTTCCCCTGGCATCCTCCCTGCTGTCTGTTTTGCCTTAGTGTGATACGGGGTCCATAACAATCAGCACCGCCCTAATTATTTTTGGCACTCAAAAGTCGCTCTGAAGGAGAAAAGACCAATTTGAGGCCTTTAAAATGCCTTAACCTTCTTTTAAAGAGCCAATTAGCCAGCATATCTACCCATGAAGCCCTGCGTTACACCATTTCTGTCACTTCTATGGAGAGAAACCTATTTTACACAATTAATGAGGATGCTCTGCAGCTTGCTTTTCAAAGTCCGAGCGCTATTGTTGTCGCCGCAAGTTTGTCTTTCACAATACTCTGCATGTGTGTCAGCACTTAAACTCCACGGTACAACACAGACCCCGCTCCTAAAGCGTGTTAAAATAAATCAGAACATGAATACATTCATGCTGTTTGATACGTTTCTGAAAACATATCTCTTTGCAGACTGCGGCAGGTCAAGTTGCACTGAGGAGAAATGAGATGAGCCAATCGCTTCTCAGCCTCTCACACTGACAGAGTAACTTCTGCACATTTAAATGAAGGTATTTGGAGAGCCAGTCCGCGCAATTATCTCACATCTGCAATAGTTTACTCGGGTTACTCTGGTGATTAGTCAGACTCCTTGGGCCGTACCAGATCAAATCCAGATGTTGCTGTTTGTTCACAGCTTTGAGAGCTTAAAGGAGAACTTCACCCCCCAAGTGACCATTTCTGTGTCAATTACTCACCCCGTGTTACGTTGAATTTGTCAAGTTTTTCTCGCATGCTTCCACAGTAAAAGAAGGATCCAAAAACTGAGAAAACTTCTCCTGAATTTAAGTCACAGCGGACCACATTTAAAAAAGTCAAACTATTTCAAAGCATCTGTTTATTCAGGTCTTATTTATCCGGCCGTATGCTCAGACGTTCCCCAACAGTCCTCTCTGAAGCAAAAATGAACCAAAAGTGACACTTAATCTCTGCTCTCTTCAAAGCCAGACCCCATTAATAAAAACGGTCATTTTACTTCACTGAACACAGGAGCTGCTGGTCTACTGCTGCTTTGATAATTAGTTTGTGTTAGTTTGTGAATTTAGTGTTTTAAAGGGTTCGTCTGAATTCGCTTAAGTCACAAAATGTCACAAACAAACTAACTGATCAAGGCAATAGAAGACCAGCAGCTCCTGTGTTCAGTGAGATAAAATGACTATTTTTCTCGATGGAGTCTGGCTTTCAGGAGAACACAGTTCAGTTCACTTTCAGTTCAGTTTGAAAAACTAAGCTTTCAGCAAAAATGCATGTGTTTGGGAAGAATGACCATACAACTGGATAAATCAGCCTGTTCTCATTTCAAAGTCATCAAATACTACTGCCTGGTCAGTGAGTTTGGCGTCAGACACCGATGCTAAAAGCCACCCGACGCAGAGGTCTGATATGCCGATGGCATTGTTATAACTTAACTAAAAAGAACCTTTAGTGGCAGTGTGATATGCTGTTGGACATAAGGAGCTGGAAGGTCCCTATAGGACAGGTAGGAGAGGTGGTGGATGGGTCAAACAAACCCAGGACTTTCACCCAAGAGCCCACTGTTGACCTCTCGTATGAATGTTGAGCCAAACGGTGATTGTTCTATGAGTTGGGATGAAATTGTGTTGGATAAATGAGACTTGGATTATTCTGCAGCAGTTGTGAGCGTTTTTTAGTGGATGTTTTGATATAGTCTTGCTGTCGTTATATGCAGGCCACTAGAAAGAGTTTTCCTCCATTTTTAGATTCTTGTTTACTGTGGAGGCATCACAAAATTTTAATCACAAATTCACTGCAAACAGCGTGTGAAAGGCGTCAGCACAAGAAAACTGATGTCAATCCAGGTTTCAAAGACTCAGTAGAAAAAACACAACAGATCTCATTATTAAAAATAATTTTACTAAAATAATTCTCGACGTGTATAGTGGTAACAGCTGTTATATATGTAATATCCAACATCCTATGGGCTATCATTTTTAGACTGTATCACAGTAACATTTGGAGGCTAAAGCCCGTCTGCACAGCGAGTGACTCACGGTCGTTAGTCATTTGTCTCATGGACGTAAATGTCATAAGTGTTTTCGTTCCAGTTAAAGCTGCTGTCTATTGGCTCAGTGCAGACGTGCGCTCAGCTTCGTTATACATGTGTCACTGCAACCTGCTGCATCCTGGAACACTTCAGTAAACACACACTGTTTTCTACACATTTTAATGTCGTTTTTGCTTTGTTGTATTATTTAACAGGCTGCGATCTTCACAGATTTAACCTGGATCAGAAGTATTTAAACCTTTAAACCTTGAGCAAACTGGTTTGATTTTATTTTGAAAACATAAAGAAAAAGGGAAGGAGAAACGTGGCAGGAAATATCCCTTAAATTAAAAAAAAAAAATTAGTAGATTTAGAATTTAAAAAAAAAAAAAATTCTAGAAATAAAGTATTACAAAGTGAAAAAAACTACACTCCTAAGATCAATTTTTGAATTCTGAACATCAGTCACATTTCTGTCAAAATTTAACTCATACTTTTGACATTTCCCTCAGAGTTCATAGGGGACCTGTACTTTTTTGTTTTTTTTTTCTAAAAATGGCTCTAATGCTGTGTTCATTTCATATTAGAGTTAATGTTATTACAGCTTTTACGAATTTTAGATAGCATTCAAGTTATCATCCAGATTGTAATTATGACTAAAAAGCTTTTTTTTGTTCTGAAAGTTATGTCCTGAAAAATGTATTCTAAATTATCACGATTATATATTTGAAATTATTTTACAAATTTATTATACATTTTTTGCACATTTTTTGTTTCCAAGAATTTTCCTTTTATTTTATTTTATTGCTAATTTTTGGGTCATTTTTTAAGTTTCTTATTGCTTTCTTCCCATATTTTTGATAGAAATTAAGACAATCTTCCCAAGTTTCAAAGGGTTAGGTAAATGTTTTTCGACTTCCACTGTGTGTTTTCGCTTTAAAATATATTTTGTTCCAACAGAAACCTCTAACAGCGGCGACATGACAGTAAGTGTCTTATCACCTTCTCCACTTTTCAACGATTGAAGGCTCATGTGTTTATTTATTTATTCAGTGATAAAGTGAGCACACTAAAAGCAAAAAAAGATGATAACTGGCAAACCTTTGCAATTATTAAAATGAGCACTACAGACACAAGGGGTTTCTCGATGTCCCGTTTTTCCATTTGACTGCTGGAATCCACAATTTCTCTGGATCCGTGTTCACGAGGGCCGTTTTCACAGTTGTATCACATGAACGCAGATTTTTCCGTTTTTATTCGGGCTGTTCTCGTCTAAACGTGGCTTCAATCATTTTTTTCTTGTCTGTGTCTTGTAATAATGTTTTTTTTTTAAAGTGTTTTCAGCTTCAGTGACTCAGATCACTGCAGGAATGTTGCAATGAGAAACAATAATTTTATCCTCTTACTGTAATTTACCACCTACAGTATGAATGAAAGCATAATTACTGCACTGTCACTCTTTTCTTGTGTTTGTCACGGACCTTTTTAGTGTTGTTTAATGATCGTGTTTTTTAAGCGGTATATTATGTTATCAGTTAAGCTTTAATCACTGCAGAGAGTCATTAAATGAAAATGCTGAGGTTGTGTATTTCAGGTGTGAAATCAACACAAAGACAGACTGTGTGTGTGTGTGTGTGTGCGTGCGTGCATGCGTGCATTATGAGTGGGAGGTGTGTGTGTGTGTGTGTGTGTGTGTGTGTTGTGAATGTCACACATTTCTCGACTCCCCCCTCTGTGAGCCTAAAATCATTTACAGGCATATAAGCAGTTTGCTTTGGCTCCACTTGACTTTTGTCATTTTTTCGGTGAAGTTGTCGTCAGCTTAGCGAGACGTCCGGACTTATTGGAAATTTTTTAAAAACATGCGGCGAGCTTTAAAGCAGCACTAATTCATCCTCTGAGCTTATCTTACCTTTCACTTCTGCAAAGCCAAATAACCTACACGATTATTCAGCGTGTCAAACACTTTAAGCGTTCGCACAAAGTATCTGAGTTTAACCATTTAACACCTGGACTGACATCAGCTTTCTTGTACTGCAATCAGACGCCTTTAACTAACATTTAAACGTCTGAAATCTGAGAATATTGGTTTGATTTCTTTCAAAAACACAAGTAAAAACATAACTGCACATTGCAAAAACTTAGCAGAAGATGACAGGAGAATTATTTAAAAATTACCATAATTACCAAAAATTACCAACCATATCTAATTCTCTAATTTCCCTTAATCATATATTTAAAATAAGCCTATATTGCAGAAAAACTGGAAACCTTTTTTTTTTTTTTATATACCTTTTTAGTACTTTCTTGAGATAACTCTCTCATTTATTTTTATTTTTACATCTAATATTTATTTACTTATCTTATTTTGTGCATCTTTTAGGTACTTTTCTTGTATTGCTTTTTTGACTAATTTCTTGCTATTTTTTGGGCCATTTCTTCTTTTTTTCCCAACTCTTTTAATTGGGGTTTTCAAAGTTAACGTACATCTTAAAATATAATTTCTGATTATTTGAATTTTTAATTTTATTGAAAATATATTTACTAGGGCTGGATTGTTGCCATAATAATATACATATGTTTGCATAAAGCAAGCATATTTGTACAAACTTGCATACTGTCCTCATTGTACTGTGTAATATTCTATGCTGCTAAAGACTGTTAATGTTACTCTATAATAAAATGCATTCAAAACTACTTTTTGCACATTTCTTCTACTTTTTTAGGCCACACAAGTGATATATCCTGCTAAGAAATTATGTTAAAAATGTATGAATATCTTTATTAAAGAAAACGATAACGAGAGGTGTGTTGAAATAAAATGAGTGGATTTCACTGATTAAACTCAGTCTTTCTGCACTGTGAAGAAGGAAAACCTAGATATTCACAAAGTGTGTGATGAATGTTGTTTCTTCATGCAAAATAGATCAGGGGTCTAAAATTCAATAAAGCTGCTTTATTTAAGGGGGGGGGGGTTAAGTGAAGGTGGCTATTTTTTGACCCTGAGGACGTGTTAATTTGCTAATCTTCCCATGTTTTTGAAAGAAATTAAGCTTTGCATTTGTGTAGTTTTCAAAGGGTTAAACTTAAACAAAAAGAAATAAGAAGCAGCATATGCACGGGCGAGGTGTCCCGGCTCGGTAAACCTGCACTGAATCAATCAAACCCAGAGTGGAGGCGATTGCCTATCTCACTGATAGCTGCGGGCCAGAAGTTGCAGGGCCAGACAAAAACAACACCTAAAGGCTGATCTATTTTCTTGTTTGGAAGTAATATGAGTTCCTACAAACCGTCTTGTGATTTAAATCAAGGTCATTAACTGCGATGTGTTGGAGGATGCAGAAACTGGGACATTAATCCTGAGGAAATAGTTATCTGCCTGAAGAGGTGTGATCAGAATGCAATGGGACGGGATAGTAGAGGGTGAAAAATGTGACAACAAGTCTCTGTCACCAGACATTATCTTCCACAACTTTTGCACATAACTCTTCAACTATTCCGAGATGTCACCGCGGGAGGAAAATCTAGGACTGTACCTCTCGTTCCCATGAGCCTCGTTTTCTCAGCTATTTATTGTGCTTTGCTGAAACTCTCCCCTCTGTTCTGGGCCGACTTCTCCAGAGGAAAGACATATTAATAACAGACTTTACTTGCATTTTAGATAAGATTAATGGAGGAGTCACACAAGTATGAAGGCCTAGAAACTGGCTTATATAAGAGAGGTGATTATTTCTCATTTTCTCCGGTTTATTGTATCATATATTAGCAAGAAACCTGCTCCCATTTTAATTTGTTGCTGCCAACTTTCGTCTGTTTACCTCTGGTGTTGATAAATTCATTAAATATACATATAAACTCTAATTTCATCAGTACGACAACAGAGTCAATGAGTGGGTTTTCATTAAATTATTATAAAATATGCCTAATGGAAACATGTTAACTTCAAAAAACTGCAATGGAAACACTTTTTAGTCTTTTCTAGGTCACATGATGCTGTGGCTGTGTGCTTGTCAGGAGGAACTGGCTCCTTCATGATGCAGCAGGAGCTACAAGAGCTGCTATTGCATCACATAACTCTGAGAAAGTTGAGCAGATCACCCGGAAGTTTTGAATCCACAATTCCTCTGTGAAATCTTGGACTATCAGCTCCCAAAAAATCCCTCATACGTGGCCGCTCCCACGTATGAGGGGCTCGCCTTTCCATCATGGCTCCATAACACGTCTATGTGGCCTTTGACGCCTTCGATTGGAAGTTTTCTTTTTCTTGCGGGGGGGATTAAAGGCAATGAGCAACTTGGCAAGAAATATCTAGAAAACTGCAGCACAATTAGATATTATAATATATAATATCATCCAAAAAAGGAAAAAATGTCCAAAAACATCGATCTTTAATTCTTATCATTAAATACTTGAAATTATGTTAAAGAATCAACCAATCTATCATCTATCTATCTATCTATCTATCTATCTATCTATCTATCCATCTGTCCCTCCCTCCCTCCAATTGTTCTTCTTCTTATTATTATTATCATTAGTAGTAGAAGTAGTATCATCATTATTATTGTTATTATTATTCTTATCTTATTTTATTTTTAGCTTTAATATGGTCTTTACATTACATTATTTATTTATCTATTTTTATTGTTGTTGCTTATTTTCAGTTTATATTCTTGTAAACATTCTTAAAAATTGCTTGCTATTTTTTCGTCTATTTCTTATTAAGTTGCTTATTTCCTTTTTTTCCCTCCATGTTTTCAAAAGAAGTCAAGCAAGTGTGCTCAGTTTTCAAAGAGTTAATGACCAATTCTTGACCAAACTGAATCCATTTTCTCACTTTGCTCCATGTGTTGACCAGCAGTCCGTCTCTCTGCTGTTTCCTGAGGACACTCACATATTCGGTGCATGTATTAATTAGTCGCGTGCATCTGCAGCTCGTGGCAAAGGTAAATCCCTTTGTTGGGAGTTGGCAGGTGTATAAAATGTCTGAGCGCTGCTTGTATTTTGTGTAGCCGCCTCAACATCTTACTTTACATATTTGAAGGGTTTCTGTACTGTAGGTTAGAGAAGCAGATTAAATCAGTGTGTATAAAATGGGATTTCTTTCTACATCAAACTTAAATTGTGACCAAAGGAGATTAGTTAAGCTAAACCCAATCGAATTTCAGCTTTGCGGCTCGATTTGCATATTCTGTGGCTATAAGATAGGATGATTCACCTTTTACAATTTCACAGATGGGATCATCAAGGATCAACCGATGCATCAATGTATTTTGATTTTCCTTTTTTCCGGCATTAAGTAGCTTTTGATAAAGTCTTAATTTCCTTACTACATCATTATTAGCTTTTGATACCGACGTGCCATCTGGCAAATGTTAAAGCACAGGCAGATAAGAATTCATAATGAATATGGTTGACTCTGTGACAGATTGTAATAAAAGAGAGGGGCTGTGACAATTATCGCAGAGACAGAGCGTGAGGGCATTTGACAATGTGGCAGGCCTGCATTTGCTAATTGCAAAGCTGCTCGTACATTCCCGCTATCTCGCCGACCATCACGATTCCTTCATGTGGAATCAAATCTTTTTTTTTCTTTCATGTTTCCACTTCGAAAAAAAAAAAATCCCACTCTTCTGCACAAGTCAGACTGTATCTAAAATGGATTTTATTTAGCGGTTAAATTGAGTTCAGTGATATATAACAGAAGACCTATAACACTTTTCCCACCTACACATGGTGAGAATGAATCCAAATTGTTCTGTTTCGCAGCCGTGTCAACTCCTCCCCAGCACCACCTGTCATCAGGATATTTTGCAGCAATATGAGGAGGAAACACTTTGGAGATTGTGCGAGCTGTGTGCTTTCATCAGTGTCCCTTAATTAAATCTACCTTTCCCCAGGCTCCTCCATGATCTCTGCAAATAAAATACAGAGTAAACACACCTAATTAAAGAAGTTAAAACACAACGCAGCCAGGTTCTGCCTCAATGTCAGCGGCTGGCATGTCTGCAGAGGCTCTGCAGCGCACTGTAATTCCTCCCCGGCTCGCAGTCGGTGCAGGCTAAAATCATGTGTCATTAGTAAATTACACAGGTGCCAGAATGAGTTATCATCTTGAGTATGAAAAGCTTCATAATAACCTAAGGAGGTGCTTCTAAAACGGTCCTATCTTTTAAGCTAAATGAACACGCCACACTGATATGAGATTATCCAGCTTTAGAGCAGACACTGTTGCCCCGAGGCCTGCAGCCAGTTTATGATGCACTATTTTCCCCTAATCTTTTTTCAACCTCAACAAGCACAAGTGCAGGGCGAAAGGAAGACGAGAGGAGAGGAAAATGTGTTTCATAGGTACCAAAATTTTGATGTTTTTTTTTTTCTTCTTTTCAAATGCTTTTATAACACACAGTTCTGCAGAGAACTCTTGGAGACTGGCTGTCAGCGGTGGGAGGGTTTACTGTTATGAAACTCAGTGCAGCTAAACATAGAGTCACCCAGACGCCTGATGGAGGAATAATGCTGCCTTCACATGCTCAGAAATATCATATCTAAGAGTTACAAGCACATGAACGGCCCTCCGAGTTTGCATGAAGTTTCAGGGCAGCAGAAATGGCAAAAAGCATGCAACAACTGATGATAAATATTTATATATTTGGTTATTTTGTTCCTAGTAGCTATCATTTACTTTTAGTGTTTGCACATTTTAGTATCTGCACCTATTAGCTGCAGCAAGCAAACAAACTTTAAAGCATGCCAGGCAAGTATACTAACAGAAGGCGGGTTTACATTGACCGTCAAATTGAAATTGCAAATACAAAATACGCCTAATGGAGACAAGTCAGTAGGGCGACAAAACGATAACAATATCAATAGCGATATAACTTTTCCTCGACTGAAATACGAGACGTTGTCGATAGAATGTTGATAGAACGCATTCCAGCAGTTTTTTTAAAGACAACACGAACAGCCGATGATAATAAGAATAGCACCGCGGAGAAACATGCAGTGAAGGACTTTGACTGTAGAACAGCTGAGTGTTTGACAGCCACAGCATTTCATCAGCGCAGATCAAACAGCTGATGGTCCAACAGTAGCGCAGTGAGACAGACAAGACTGTCCAACAGCTCACTCCAGCGCACGGACATATCAGAAAGCCCGCTCCAGCGAGAACATGTCCAACAGCCCGCTCCAGCACGCGGACACATTTTTCCAACAAAACACCTGTCATAACGCACGACCAATACGCACAGAGGTGGTTATTAATAGCGCCAATACCACTGATTCATCACATTTATCTGTAAGCCAGGTATCACCAACTGGCGGACCGCGGTCAGGATCCGGACCAAAACTTCCTCCTATCCGGACCCGTGGCCAAGTTGTAATAAAATGTAAGAATGAGAACAATATTTTTTTGAGGAGTAGTGCTATTGATTTTAGGTATGAGGTATGGACCTTTGCTGGGAGGAAATTTTAATAATAAAATATATTTTTAAAAAAGTTAATCATTTGCACGTCATGGTAAATATTCTGGCTGCTCCAAAGCCATGAAAAACACTCTGCTTGAATGACCGATGTTGTTTCAAAAATTCAGAATGTTGTATTTAATTTTCTGTTATTTTAATTTTAATTAAATTAATTTGAATTTTATGTTTTGAGAAGAGAATAGGGTCTAGAAACACACATATATCTCTAAATCCCCCCCCATTATCCAGAAAAATCTAATTTCATGGTTTTCAATATTGCATAGGCACCCCGGCAAAGTAGAAGTCCTTTGACATAAATCACAAACTAACCTAAACAATAAATAAATACTGGAGTAAATGTAGAGTTAATAAACTTTCTGCACTTCAGAACAGTAGATTTCAATGTGTAACATCAACATGTTTCACACAGAAGAAATGCGGATTACTTCTTTGCACATTAAAATGAATTCATGTATATATGAAGTGAGTCAGCTGAACAAATGGAACAGCAGATTAACAAAGTGACTGCCTCTATCTGAGACCAGGTCTTATGAAAACATGTTGGCTTAGCAGTCGATAATTTACTCTGCAGTTCTATAGGCCTGGCTGCATATTTTACCGAGCGACGGTCCGGCAGCTCAAACATTGTCAAACAAAGAGATCGCCATATTTAATCAAGATTAAAGGAGAAAGGTGGAACAGGTGACTGTGAGAGTACCCAGGACGTCTGCGGGGCCGATGTATGATTCAGAGCTCATCATACGGCCGCGAAGTGACTCTTCATGAGTGCAAATGTTGAAACAGGAGATATGTATTTCAAAAAAGTCACCGTCACTTTTTTTAGCAGACATTTGTATTTAGTCTTTTAAGAGTGTGTCTATGTGCACATTACTGAGAGCTGAATGCGGCCGCAAATTAAAGGTGAAAAATAGAGTTTGTCAACAACACACACCACGCTTCATTCAGGGTGTCATTCATGTGAAAACTCCCAAAATACGTGTTTCTATTTTTGCATGTTGTGATACGAATAACATAAAACTGTGAAGCATTCGGTATGTTTCCATGCCCGTTTTTAGACACATTTTCTACAAAAATACATTATTATTGGCTAAATTGGGGAGTTAGTCATAAAAACAGACACAAAAAGGGCCGATGGAAACAGATTGTTTGGAAGCGATGATTCTGCATTTGCTGCTGCTTTGATTGTGTATGATACTAAAAACATGACACAATCTCCTTTTGAATTCCAATCTATGTGTAAAAAGCTGTTTCTAACTTTAGAAAAACAAACTAATTTAACTATGTGCTTTTTCCTGTGAACGAGTTTGTCAGTCTGCTGCACTTGCACGTGTCCGGCCTGCAGTATGTGACTGTCTGCCACTTATCTCTCCAGGAGTTATAGGAGTTAATGAGTGCAGTTTGACAATGTGAGACTACCTGGAGCCCGAGGGCCTGTCGGGGAGTGAGTAAACCATTAGCCCTAGCCCCGGGGCAAACGGCTCCTAAAAAGTGAGGAGTTCTGCAGCACCATTTTATCACCGAGTCTCCATGCAAAGGCTGATACAGTGCCGGTGCACACTGGAGACAGGGACAAGCTGCTTTGTCCTGTTACTGCCACTGCAGATATCTAATGCTGTGTACTGTCAGAAACCTGAAGCCCCAGCCGGTCAAAACAAGCCGGAGATATAACACTGACATACAGCGATCCCTGCAACCAACACACACATGCACAGAGCTTTTTAGAAAGCCAGTGAGAGTTGATACAGACAAGAGTAATGTGTCTCTCACCTGTAACATGATTCTGTCTTTAGAAGGAGGCCTGAGGACGGGTGGGTGTGCCCACCTCCAGTCCTCCCAGTTGGACACCACTATTCTGCAGCTCATTGTCTTTTGTGTGATGGGTCAAGAAGATAAATCCTCTTAGCTCTCCGCTTTTGCAAACAGCCACAGAAAAATGATAGCCCTGGGAGCATATTTTTGGCATCATATAAATAAGAAATGAAAAAAAAGAAGAGAGAAATTATATCCCTGAAAGAATTATCTGGTTTGCAGGCATTGTAGGATCCAGGATCGCAGCCATGTGACACACTTTAGATACCAAAACATGTCGGTAACACTGTTTTAACCCCATTATTCAGCATTTATCAGCAGTGTACAAACAATTCACACTAAAAACACTCTTAGTTTCTAAACAGTAAAGCAAAACTCTATTTTCTATAATCTAATTTATCAACCTTAACTCTTAAGGGCCGGCACATTTTATGCGCTTTTCTTTCATAATTTTTTGATAATTCTGTGTTCATGCATGCAGCATAAATTTTGAAGATTGTGCATTTTTGTTTAGTCAGTGAATTTCCAGCTCAGCTCCTACAATAAGTCTAAAATACACTGTGGAGACTAAATAGTTACATTCAGACTGTTAAGGTAAAAAAAAATGCTTCACTGATATATCCCAGACTGTGATAATCCATAAAAACCAAACCAAACCAAATTTTCTTTTTATGTATTATATTGACAATAATTCATGTTTGTGTGTTTTTTCCCAACTAAAACATAGGAACGTCATGACAAAAACCTGGCATTTAAATGGTTAAAACTCAGGAAATCAATGAATATTGAATATTCATGATAAGGATGGATGTTGGTTAAAAAATACACAAAATGAAAGGAGAAAATCATAGAAATGTCATTTATGTACTGCCTGATTTTGGGCGTTTTGCATTTTGCGTGCAGAGCGGTACGAGTGTGAGTATTTGAGAAAAAAAAACCCAATAATGTATAAAAATCAAAGTTGCGGCTAATCATTGACATATCCCAGGCTGTGATAATGCATGTAGTATATTGAAAATAATTATTTTTTTGTGTTGTAGCATCATGACAAAAACCTGGCATTTAAAAGGTAGAATTATGAAGATGAATGAATATTTGATATGGATGGGTGACTGGTTATTGTAGTTTTTTATGTACATCTCTTGTAGGCACATGGCTGGAGCTGAGGTTGGTCTGCGACTCATAAAGTCATCATCGATAATTGCACAGCTGTAGTGGGGAACGTTACATACAGCGTGCACTGGACTGCAGCTACAAACACCCTGTGGTCCTGTTTGTTTAAATGAGTCTGCATTGTGTATATCGTCAGTGGATTTTCAATATATCGTGAAGGCCAAAGTAAATTAATGAAATAACTTTGAGAGATGGAGAGTATATACATTGGTCATTAGCTGTTTTAGCATAATAATTGGGTTTAATTAACTTGGTTGGAAATCACAAAGGCTGACTCTACTCAATTTTATTTCACGATTAATATTTAATGTTTAAATTTAATGAACTGAATTGTGGGAGTAATTCCAAAACAAAAAAACTTGTGTGTGTGTGTGTGTGTGTGTGAGTGACCACACACACTCGCATGAACGCTCGCACACGCGTGGGTGTGTTTTTAAAATCCCACACTGTCATATTGCAATGCCTCAGCAAAGCTCTTGATTAGCTGCGGTTTTATGTTTGGATGGTCCATTTAATTAGGTTATGTACGAGATAAAGGCCAGCCAAAAGTAATCACAAGGATTATTTACTCTTGTTAATTGAGGTTCCATCTTAACACCACAACTAAAGGTTAATGTTCTCTTGGTATATTATTTACTGTCCTCACTCCAGAGGCCGTCTCTCACCGCGGAGGAGGGACAGGGGAAAATGGAAAATGATTTGTGGCGTCTCATCGACGACAGATGAACTTTGGATATTTAACGGCCGTACTCTGAGCCTGCTGAAACACTCTACGTGCGGCATTTTAGCATGTTTCTGGGATTTTAGGATGCTTCTTGGATTTTTCTAAGGTTTTAGGATGGTTTTAGGATTTGAGGAAATATCTCTGATTTTAGGACATACTTCACATTTTAGGATTTTTCTAGACTTTTAAGAGATTTCTAAGATTTTGTTGACATTAGGTTTGGTTTTAGGACATTTTTAGGATTTTAGAAATTTCTAGGATTTTAGGACATTTTTCAGATTTTAGAATATTTCTAGGATTTTTGGACATTTCTTGGATTTTTGGACACGTCTTGGGTTTTAGGACGTTTGTAGAATTTTTGGACATTTCTAGGATTTTAGGACGTTTCTAAGATTTTGTGATGATTCTGCAATTTTAGGACTTGTCTAAGATTCTTGTACATTTTGAAGATTTTAGCACATGTCTAGGATTTTTGGACACTTCTTGGATTTTAGCTTATATCTTTGATTTTAGGACATTTCTAGGACTTTAGGACGTTTGTAGGGTTTTAGGACATTAGGGTCTTTGTGAGGGGTGAGGGGGATTCTCCACTGGCACTTTTTTTTGATCAACTCTATTTTGATGCTGTTTTATTTTTTGTGAATATGAGAATGGTTGGGGGTCCACCCGGCACCCTTTAAGGAGCTGATTTGGCATCGCTGCTGTACAGCCGATATTTTAATAATCCTCCTTGGACTCAGGTGTGACGCTCGAGTTTCTTGGAGCTTTGGATGGGTGCAGCCCGTCACCACTCCTAATCTCTCTTTTAACCAACCACAGATAATTCTCCATGCACATGTAAATCACAGAGCGAGCTTTAAAGTGAATTGAAAGGTAGATTTGAAGTGACATTGTGTGATTAATTCTGCCGCTCTCTAAATGACCCTTCGTTCTGTCTTCACAGGAAAGCTGTTCTAATAGTCTTTCCAATAGTGATTAAAATTACAAAAATGTGAACCTGTGGGTTAATAAAAATGGTAATTTAACTAGTATCTGATTTAATTGACTCTGAAGAAGTACTTAAACGTGTTTGCACTCTGGAAAATCTACATGGCTCAGCGGCAAAGAAATTGGAATATCCAGCTGTCAAGATAATAAATTTGACTATTTCATCACTGTAATCTTCATACAATCTCCCTTTGTGCTGGTCTCTACGGCTCCTGGCTAATGTAATAAATCACCTCTATGTTTGGAATTGTTTCATGCGTTTTAGAGTAATTGTAATATACTCAAAAGACCCGAGTGTGGCGATCAGCCGTCGTTCTTAACCTTTGTAGATTCAAGATTTGGAAAGTTTAACTCAAACTTCCACCTTAATCAAACTTCTGCCACGTTAGCATAAGAATGGCAGCGCGCTCTGTAAAGCGCGGTGAGCAGGAGCGAATACGACCAGGAGATTTTGCAGATTTTCACACCCCCTACTGAGCATTTAATAAAAGGTTTATCACACAGTATAATGTTAACAGATATGAGGACATTCTTGAAGTGTTCATTAGGTATTATTAAATAAAAACTACTATATATATATCTGGTTATGTCAAAAAAAAAAATACTGTAAATGCTGGATAAATACTGAACATTGTTGGAAATGTTCAAGTCTGTTTTTATTTTCTGCATTAAATCTTTTTTTTTTACTTTCATTTAAACTCCTCACACATACATCTGTAAGTGTAGCTTTTAAATTGAAAAATGAAATTACGCAATATTGTAACGAGGGCTGTGCAGATATACAGAAGTTGACAACCACGATATTTAAAAATGAAACCTGGATAATATGTTGATAATGCACATATGATAATATCCTGGAAAGTAGGGGACGACAGCTTATTGGCCTGGCCGATTATTGGGGCAGATATTTGGCATTTTGTGTATTGATGTTTTATTTTAATGATTGCCAATAAAGATTAATCAATTTAAAAAAATGCAAAGAAAGTAGCATGTATTTTCCCCATATGCCAAATATGGTCAAAATGACCTCATCAGGTGGAAAATAGTCAAAATGACAAATTCAGAGTCAAAAGCCCAGAATGACACCCAGAAATAATACAAGTCCTGTTTTTCTGCTCTGATGGCTGTGGGATCAAAAATGTCAGTTTGAATGGGTTTCAATTTCATTTTTTGACCTGAACAGTCTGAATGTAACTATTTAGTTTCCACAGTGTATTTTAGACTTATTGTAGGAGCTGAGCTGCAAATTCACTGATTACACTCAAATACACAATCTGGACCAAACGTACACCGCATGCATGAACACAGACAAATTAAAAAAAATAAATAAAATTAAAGAGTGTGTAAAATGGACCAAACAATCCCTAAGGGTTAAAATAACAATAATTTAGAATTTCCTCAACATTTGAATGTTGTTTTTTTATAATGCCAGTAAAAATTTAAGATGATAAAGTAAAGAAATGTGATTTTGGACGGTTTACATCGGGGTTAGACGTGTGAAATTGTTTTCTGGGACACTGATAAAAAAATAAATGAAAAAATAAAGCTAGTCTGGAAAAGAGTGATTTTTTAAAAGGATAAACAGTAAATATAAACGTAACTATATCTGCTGTCTGGCGAAGGTTCACGTGTGCGTCTGCCTCCAGCGAAGTTTCTCAGCGGACAGTTGAACTTATTTGAGGTCTTTCGGTGCAGTGATATCAGATTTGGCTGCGTTGTGTTTGCAGGTTGGACTTGGTTTAAATAGGCCAAAGGAAATTGACTCCATTTAATCTGAGCATTGAAATGTAGACCGTGTAATCAGTTCTCGTTCACATGTGGGCCAAGATAAGACTGGTTTTATTTGTGTGTAAATCTATCCTGAGAGGCCTCATTCTTGGCTGTGGCAATAGTAAGCCATGCCTCCGAGCTATAGCAGCGACTCTGTGTGTGTGTGTGTGTAGACATAACTGGTCCTTCACTTGGGTCCCCACCCTCTGCCTCAGGATCCTCGTGTAATTATGAGATGATCTGGGCATCGCACACAAAGCATGGTCACACTGCCTCAGGAAGTGAGCGCAGTAATCTTTGTAACAAGGCGAGGAAGCCTCTTCCTCTCTCATGGTCCAAATCAGGAAATGTAACTCAAAGAGAGATAAAATAGTTCCTTAAGAGCGTTGTTCAATAAGAGAAGAAGTTCAGCAGAGGTTCCCTTTAGGGCAGACACACTCGACTTTCTTTGCTTGGAGGACAGTTTTGCAAAATCACAGGCCGCATATGTGTTTCTGGGGTTTTGGGATGTTTTAGGATTTGGGGACATTTCTTAGATTTTCGGATGTATATAAGATTTTTGGACATTTCTCCGACGTCAGGATGTGTCTCCAATTTTAGGAAATTTCCAGATTTTGAGCAGGTTTCAGGGATTTTCCAATTCTAGGATTATGGGACATTTCTCAGATTTAGGACATTTCTAGGATAATAGGACGTTTCTCAAACTTCATGATAGTTCTCAGATTTAAGGCAGTTCTTTTGAGGAATTTTAGGACATTTTTTGTGTTTGAGGACGGTTTCTTGGATTTCAGGACGTTTCCAGACTTTCAGGATGTTTTTAGGATTTTAGGAGGTTTCTCGGATTTAGGGACATTTTTATTCTTTTCGATTTGGGGACATTTCTCGAATGTATTTCAGTTAAATTCAAAACACTTTATTAATCCCAGAGGGGAAATCTGTAAGGCGCGCAGAGCAGTACAGTAAAAAACGACGGTAAAAAACTACACATAACAACAATGATGTGGAAAAAAATAAATAATAAACAAAACAAAAAATAAAAAATAAAATAACAATTTTAATGAAGTGACGTGACATGAGGAAGTTTCTCAGATTTAAGGACTTTTTTTTTTAGGATTTGTGGAAATTCTGGGATTTGGGGACATTTCTCAGATTTCAGGACGTATCGAGGACATTCTCCAATGTTTGGATGTGTCTCCAATTTTAGGACATTTCCAGAATTTTAGCACATTTCTAGGATTTTAGGACGGTTTTTCGTATTCAAGGCTATTTCTCGGATATTAGGATGTTTCTAAAATTGAGGACATTTCTAAGATTTAAGCATGTTTCCAGGATTTTAGTACGTTTATAGGATTTTAGGACATTACTCCTGTTTTAGGACATTTCTGGGATTTTAGCATGTATCTCAGTTTCAAGGATGTTTCTAGAAATTTAGGATTGTTCTAGGATTTTAGGGTGTTTCTTGGAATTAAGGACATTTCTATGATTTCAGGATGTTTTTATCATTTAAGGATGCTTTTAGGATTTGGGTACATTGCTAGGATTTTAGGACATTAGGGTCTTAGCCAGGACTCTGTCAGGATGTGTGGGGGATCCTTCACTGGCACTATTTTTTTTAATAAACCAGCTCTATTGTGATGCTGTTTTCTGCACTCTGGCACCTCATGGATACTTAAGGTAAAAGCGATTCCCAGTATGAAATCACTTTATTTTTATTGTGACTTAGAAAACGTTTGGGGCGCAAACTTAAATCTGACGTGTTGTGTTTGCTTTAACGCCTCAGAATCACGTCCTGAACACTGTCCTCTTTGTTTCAGCAGAAGTTGCA
The DNA here is from genome assembly GCF_026936395.1 of Plectropomus leopardus. Classification (NCBI taxonomy): domain Eukaryota; kingdom Metazoa; phylum Chordata; class Actinopteri; order Perciformes; family Serranidae; genus Plectropomus; species Plectropomus leopardus. The sequence continues at coordinate 37,205,192 of NC_142180.1, read as the reverse complement.
GTGTAACACAGTACGTGTGTGTATTCTTAATCATCTGCATCCATATCTGTTACTTCGGCTCGGCAGCGGCACGATGCATTACGAAGAAAACTTGACTGTGAGTTGTCACCTGAGCCTCGTTCCCTTTAATTACATCCGTTGTGTGGACACATGTGCATACAAACGGCTTACTTGAAGAGTGGATGAAAAGGAGTTCATTTGAAAAACTACAACAAAACCATTTGTTCCCACCAAAACAGCACTCTCTGTATGACAAATGATGCTTCAGTCTTATGAATAATTCTCAAATTCTGAGCAATCAAGTTTTAAAGATATCGTAAATCCTGTTTAAATGGCCTCATTCATTACACGGCGGATATGGGGGGGGTACTAATAAAGTGTTACGTCTGAAACTGTCACTGACTCGGTGCGTCGCTGGGAGATGCTCAGCGCGGAGCTGATGTATGGTGCGACTGACTGTATGGTGATGGAAATGTCGCTGTGGCCTCGTTAGCATTCTGCTGTAACCCTCGGGCAGGGGTGTCAGATTCTCTCAAAATTTACAGCTCAGTTTGGAGCCGGAAGATTGTGGGCATCGTGGCTGAGGGGCCGTATAATGAAAACACTGATCCACGCCAGCACGGTCTGCTCCGAGGAGGACGACGTGTGTGAAAGGTTAGAAAAAGCTGAAAAAAGTCGACTTTTGTTTTATTTCTTTCCGTTATTCTTTGTAGTGATATCATTCAGGCTTTGTGCCCAACGCCTCTCTATCAACAGCAGGTCATTATAAGAATATTTTATATTTTATTGCTGCATTCATGTGATTTTGGAAGGTCGAAATTTCCAAGATGGGAAGTCGTTTTAATGCTAAGTTCTTAAACATGAGGTTGACAGCTGTTTCCAGTTTATTTATATTTTTATTTATCGTTTTATTTTTTCGACATTTTGTATATCAGTGTTTCCCAACAAAGACTGGCTGGCCGCCATAGTCTAATTTGTCCCGCCATGGTCTCAGTGGAGCTGGACTGTTAATTAAGAGCCGTATTAAAACACCGTCGGGTTATTTGTAGCGCAGTGGAGGCAGAGAGGAGCAGCAGAGCGTCAGGCGCATTAAACTAAACCGTTCAAAAACTAAAACCAAAAATCTCTTTCGCTTACAAAAAACTGCAAATACCTCCCCTCATCTATGGATCTGATCAGCTGTGAACGTATCAACAGATCAATTATCCACCTCATGAGTGACATTCAGCTGAAAAGGAGATAAAAACAAGTCCGCCTTCTGCGCTGCCTTCACGGACCCCCAAAAACGTCGGATATTACGGTGACACCAGAGATAGAGCGACAAAAAAATGCCGCCAAACTGCATGCTGACACTACTTTTATGCCGATATCGCGGGATGGATTTATCCTGTATGTATTGATTGACCTACATATTAAGAAGTTGTATAAAAAGGTAAAAAATAAACTCAGAAATGAGTAAAGTAAACTAAACGCTCCATAGAGACAGATCTTAAATGAGCACTCCTGCGTGCGGCGCTGCGTCCTGCTTCAGACGTCTCATTCCTTGAGCTCTCTGCTAAGAAGGGTAGAAATGTGAATTACAACTAAGCTACTTAACCACAATGAATTAAGGCCTAACATTTGAAAATTTGATACTGAAATTACTGTCATTATGGTGCATTATGTCTGAGCATAATGATTGCTTTGGCGCTGTTTGAAGACAAAGGCAGACTCTGGAGGGAAAGTAGAGTCAGAGGAAAAGTTGATTTCACGGCTGTTAATGATATGTGAACTTCAAACCTTCATTTCAGCAGCCATCATCTCCTGCCATTTCACAACTCCTTTTGTTAGCCGTCTAAATAGTAATGCATCTGCAAATGATTTCTCTTTCTCCGGACGCAGACGGAGCCATACCCACAGAGAGCGACTTGTCAGACAGAGACGCGGCTCTTTTTTTCGGCTTCTGTTTGCTCTGTAGGACTCGTGCTTCAGTGAGGAGAGAACATACTGTAAAAAAGGCTCAACAGGAAACATGAAGTGTTTTCGTCTTTCAGCGCTAATCGATGGATTTGGAGAACAGTACACACCAAAAGCAGAAATAGTTAGATACTCGATTTAAAGCATGCGGGCTGACAGAGTGCCAGGTGCCCCCCCAACCATTTTCTAAGTCACAATTAAAATAAAGAGATTGACACTGGGAATTGTTTTTGTACTTTCAGTATCCATATGGTGCCAGAGTGCATATAAGAGCAAAAAAATGGTTATGAATAAAATTAATACATTCATTGCCCCAACAACAGTATCAAAGAAATGTATTAATGTCCTAAAAAAATCCTAAAGGCCTAAAAAACTTGTTAAAATCCAATAAATGTTCTACAATCCCTGAAGTAGCCTGAAGTCAGAGAACATCCTAAAATCCCAGAAATCCCAGAAATCCTAGAAACGTCTTAAAATTTCAAGAGATGTCCCAAAATCCTAAAGACATCCTAATAAATGAAATAACTTAAATTCTAAGAGCACGTATGGGGCTGCTGTGACTGGCCCCTGCTGTCATTTTGTAAAAGTGGCCCCCCAAAGTAAAGCAGGTTGAGACTCCCTGTTGCACGTATGCAGTTTTTTTTGGGCCTGTGTTTTGTTTTTGTGGGCACAAAGTTTGCACCAAACTTTCAGAGTGTTGACAAAGAGATGAAGTGCATACCGAGAGCGGGGGACCACACAGAAACTCTGACCGCATTTTCTTCACAGCTGCTTTATCGAAGCACCAAAACACACACGTGGAAAAAGGGCCTGACTTCGCCTTCATTTTTTAGGATGTTTCCAAGGCAGCAAACGCTGCAGAGACCAACTGGAGCTGTTATTAATTCTCCATCAGTTTCAGTTTGGATGCCTGAAAGCCAATTAAAGGAAACTTAATTGAATCAGCCTCAGGACCCTCCTGAACAGGAACTCAAATGAATTGTGCTCGGGGACGGATGGCAGGAGAGAGAGCGGGGCACGGAGGTTAAATAAAAAGGGTGAAATTACCGAGAGTCCGAGTCTTTGCTGGGAGTAATGGCTACACACTGACCCCGCTACCATGTAAATTACATTTTGTTTGCAACCTTATCCAACCGAAACAGATGCTGTCAGTTTCTGCTGTTCTGCCCGGCGACACTGTGGCTCGTCAGCCTCAAGTTTCAGCCAAAATTTAGTGGGGAATTTGCACCGAACAGAGATGCTGCATTAAATGTTTATTGTTTATTGTAAGGATTCCCATTAGCTGTTGTCTAGGCGACAAGCGAATCCTCCCGGGGCCCAAGACGACATAACTTTACAACAGAAATAAGTACTAAAAATGAATAGTAATAATAGTAATTAATAAAATAAGTGAAAGAAAAAAGAAGAGAAAACAATAATAATAATAAAAAATAATATTAATGAAAAAATACTACTACCAGTACTACTACTACTACTACTACTACTACTACTACTACTACTACTAATAATAATAATAATGATAAAAGTTTTAGTTAATTTAGTGAATCTAGTTAATTTGTAAAAAAAAAAAAAAAACATTTTTGGAGACCAGACGACAGATATGTCACATCCCAATCCGATCACAGAATAACTGATGTATGTTTCTGCAAATATACGTTACAACTGTACATTGTTTTGTAAAAAAATATGTTCACACTTAACGCTTCTTAACATTTTAACGGTGCTGTATTAACCCTCTGAAACCTGGATGACATCGGTTATCTTGTGCTGCATCCAGATGCCGTTAACAAGCTTTCTGACCCTTTGAAAACTGAGCACAATGGTTTGATTTCTTCTGAAAACATGAAACATGAAAACAAAATGAGGGGAGAATTATTAGAAGGGAAAAATGTCCAGAAAACTATATTTCCAATTTTTAAAATGTTATATTTAAAATTTTGCAACCAAACATAAAAAAAAAACTTTGAATATATAAAATGAATAAATTTATATTTTTTATTTTTAGCACTTTTTCTTGGCCATTTACTTGTTTGTCTTAAGTTTTTACTTTTTCTTTTTTGGGCTTGTTTTTGGGCAATTTTTTTCTTTTTTTGTGCTAACTTATGTTTATAACGTGACTTGTTGCCTTCCTGCTCAACCTTGCTCAGGTTTCAAAGGGTAAGGCAGGTTTCCATCACAGATTTGCACAAATTTGTGATGGAAAATACAAATTTGAAATATTTTCAACATGCTGATAAAATACAATTGCAAGCTGACTGTGTTTCCACTGAGTGATGTTCTGCTTCTTCTCTGGTGATAACATCCCAGTAACCATGGCGATGGATGTTCAAAACATCAGCAGCTTTATTTCTATTGCAGCCACCGCACTAGCCGTCATTATTTCCAATCCAAGGCCAAGTAGGCGTGTTATGGAGCCATGATGGAAAGATAAGCCCCTTAATCATGGGAGCGGCCAAATATGAGGGATTTCTGGGAGATGTAGTCCACGATTTCACAGAGAAACTGTGGATTCAAAACTTTAGGATGATCTGCTCAACTTTTTAAGAGTTATGCGACGCCTCGTGTAGCGCCTGATCATGTGATCTGTAAATGTGAAAATTTTGCGAAATATGGCTTCTTCCGAATCACTTGAAATACCGCCTCATGTGAGAGTGAAACTTTGCGATAAATAATTTTTTTTTTCAAAATGAACAAGTTTCCATTAGCCATTTTTTATATTTGGAGTCTCAACAATTTGTGGTCTAATGAAAACCTGCCTACTGTGGTTCACTCGTAAGAAACACACACATGCGTGCGCACACACACACACACACACACTACCTCAAGGCCACGTCCCATTGTCCTGTGAAAGCCATGAGGAGGAATTCCTTTCATGTGTCGTCTCCTGTCACAGTCGTGTCCTGACAGAGGCTTAGTGACACACGAGAGGCCTCGGCAGAATGTCCTGCTTTTAGTCAAATGAAGAGTCTGGCAGCTGCTGCATTCATCAAAATCAAAGGATAATCTGCTTTCCATATAAAATCAAGTGATGATTAACATTTTTTATTTTTTCAGAGAGGGGGGATGGGAGTGGAAATGCTAGCACCTTTAAGGAGACACTTGAGAGACACGGGGCGGGGAAGGTTCAGACATGGTGCAGCAGATTTGAAGTTAAATGAACGCAGTGAGAAAGCTGAGCTCTCAGAGCGTTTCTCTGTCTGCACTGATTTCTATATCATGACTTTAACCCTTCAGAAACCAGCGCGTTGATACTCTGAAATGCTACATTAATCATACAATTTCTTCAAGAGCAGCGATTCAGAAAAGATATTGTGGAAGTGATGTCATGGTAATTTGAGCACGTTTTGAATCAGATTGCTTGGTTGGAACCACTTGTATAATTTGAAACACTGTTCGCTGTTGTAATTTCTTGTGTCTGGTGTTGTGATACACGAGATCACTTTTAGAAGGTCTCGGACTCGTCTCGGAGTCAAACGCATTTTGACTCGGTCTTAAAGAAGCAGCAGTGTCTGTTTAACTGTCTGCTAACATCCAACTGCTGACCAGAAGCTTCAAATCCACAAAAACAGTGATGCTTCCTGCCTGAGCCGAGCCAGGTCCTTCAAAGTAAAAGCATCATAATTATAACATTTTTAAAACTTCCATTATAAAAGTACTTAACTTTCTTATATCCTTATTTATTACATGTCATTATAACAGCAGTGTATTCATTAATTTAACTTTATTGTAATTGCAGTGCATTTGGTATTTTTATTTTTTTTTTAGTAGTTAACATTACTTTAAAGGACATATAAAATATTGTGATATATATCATGTATCGCGATATAGCCTTAAAATATTGCAATATTATTTTTAAGCCATATTGCCCTGCCCTATTTTATATTATTATATAGCTAGATAGCTCGATAAATAGATAAATATATATTTATAGTTATAGTTATAGATACAGATACAGATATATATAGATATAAATAGTTAAATGTATAGTTATATAGATATAGATATCTATATATAGTCTTCTTGATTTGGTCTCGTCCTGCTTTGGTCTTGGTCTTGACTCAATCTCGTTCTTGGTCTTGGTCTTGTCTTGGTCTCGGCACACTCTGGTCTTGACAGGATATTAAATAGAAAGCCAGTTCTCTATTTTCCCAGTTTGGCTCCTTCAGTTATCAGGTGAGGAACCCCTCACGGTACCAAGACTCAGTATTTTTTATTAAGAGTGCATCGTTAGACACACGGCCCGTCCTCCTGACCCCGGCTCTGTGTCGGACAAGAGCTAATCAGGACCGAGGAAGGGAGCTGCTTCCTCCTTCACAACTCCCAAACCGACGTCTTCTCCGCCGGACTCCAATCAAAGGGAGCAGAGGCCATTAGGCGGCTCTGGACCTCCTTTTCTTTATAATTACACCCTCCTGGATTGACCCAGCACCAGCTAGCCCGCTGCTATTTGCGGTAATTAGTCCAGAATGTGAGCTGTCAACATGCAAAAATCGTGCCAGTAGGCCCACAATGCCGCAGCCCCCCCACCCACCCCCCACTGTGTTCAACAACAAGCACCTAGCCTCGGCCACTGGAATGCATTAACTTTCTCCCCTCTTTTTTTTTTCTCCCTCGGCGACTCGTGTCAAATCCAGGTCCCTCAGAACAAAATCTTAATAATTAACTGGCAAATTTTAACATGATTGCTTGTGACACACCTACTCTGGTAATTATTGCTTTGAGGCCATGTGCTAATGAAATTAATGCATTCATTGCCCCAACAAATTAGCATAACTCAAACAAATGGCCCACATTTGAGACCACGTAGCAAAAAGGGGAAAACAACATACAAGAAAAAAAAGAGGAGAATGAAATGGCTGGAATTGATTGTATGATGAGCTTTCACAAAGTCTTAATGGCTAAAGCCTCTTAATGTTAACCAAGGGTGATTGCAGTAATGCATTACAGAGTGATAGCAGCGCAAAATGATTATCACGATCATCATTACAGTCGCTGCCGATGTACATACACATCCCTCTGTGGACAAATATTAAATGGCCGTGCCACTGCAGACATTAAAATGTTATTATACAGATGCATTAACTTACTGTAGCAGAGTTCATATCAATATACAGCCGAGGCTTCCTGACAATCACTCTGAATGGCACCGCTGCCACTCGCAGCAATCACCAGTCCTGCCACTAACCCCCGTTCATGGCTGTTTGGACTCTCAGTGGGACGCCTCAGCCCGACATTAATAATTGATGACGATGCCATCGGTACAATGGACGGAGACAACTGCAGCGGTCAGTTGGAGAAGCTGCATAAGTGCCAGAAATGTTCCCTCTTAGGTAAAAAAAAAGAAAGAGCCGAGATGGTTGTGACGCCGAAAAAATGTGTTTGCCTGCAGCCAAATGCTGTCAGGAAAACTGAAGAAAAAAAAAGACTTGAATTTAAACAACAGCGAGTCACATTATTAGAGTCAGGTGAGAGTCTGCAGGGTAAAATGACAGCTCATGGTGGCGTTTCCAAAATCTTGTTTTGTGCAGCAAATCAGAATTATTTAAAGTTATCTTAAGTTTGATCCAATGCAAAATATTTGATAAAGCAATTCAGTTGTATTTAAAAACTATCGGGCAATCGATGTATGCAGACCAGTGACTGGATTTAAATGACATGAGTCCAGATGTAAGCGGTATCGTATAAACTCGAATGTTATCAATTTTCGGGTTTTGTAAAAAACAGAACCGGGTCCTAAATAGAGAAAAGAAAGAAAAAAGAAAGCACCTCAGTCCGGACCTTCTGATCTTTGACCCCGAACGCAGACGAGAACAAAAGAAGAACAACAACAATCAGCGGAGGCTTCCCCTCAGACTAAATGTTTCATTTAACTTTCATCAGAGTGTGTGTGTGTGTGTCTGTTCATGATTTCATGTTTAAAATATCCTAAAATCCTGAAAGGTCGTTGTCAGAGTAACTGTGACATTTCCTTCCACAGAGTGGATCCTCCCATACATACACACAGCAACAGACAGCAGAGATCACATTTTCAACCCGCCGCCGTGGAGCAAACAATGAATAAAACACTCGGTCGCCGGCTTCTGATGCTTTGACCCGCGGCACAAGCATGAATACATACACGACATCAACAGCATACTTCCTAATCTGAGATGGTTAGTAATGCGGCCACCTTCTCCAGCATGCAAGCCCATCTGTGATGACACATCAGCTCCGCCATTTCATACGAATAAACTCACAAACACACGACACAACGTGTTGACGGGAAATTAGCATTAGGAACGTACCACAGGAAAGCGTGATTAATTTCTGCTCATGAAATGAATACAGATTTGGTCATTACATGGCTTGTATCCTTTGCCAAATATTGTAATGTTGCTCCCTCCTCTTCCACAGCGAGTGTTCTGGCGCAATAATAAGGAATATAAGACAGCTTACAGCTCATGAGCAACACAACTGCTGGAAAATCAGCTAAATCACAGAGCAAAACAAAGACCTGATTGCTCATTAGTATTATGAATCTGCTCTGTTTAAATCTGCTCTGTGAGATGCAGCTTAATGACTTAAACGCTGTTTGTTTAAATGCTCGCTACCTACATTTCACACAGGAAGATTAAAAGAATGAGACATCATCACATCTCTCATTGAATTTTTATAATACCCTCTCTCACAACACACACACACACACACACACACACACATCAATACACTTACCTTGGCTTTGCAGATAATGCAGCGCAGCCTGTCTTCACTCCCACATCCCTGAAAGGAAACAATATTTAAAAGTAATTTAGTGACAGCGAAGCATCAAAACAACAGCATAAAGCTGGACTCGCTGCAGAATCACACGCATGACTGACAAATCATTTGTTTGTTTTTTGATCAATAAACTAATTATGTTTGGGAAATGTGATCAGAGTCCTGCTCAGATTTGTTTTTCAAGACCACGACCTGCAAAATCGTAACCACCCCTCCGCCCGCACGTATGACCAATTAGCACAGCGACCCGACCCGACCCGTCGACACAAGATCCGCTGGTCCAAACCCGAAACTGAAAATCCCTTAATAACAGGACATTGTTCAAATAGTTTGATGAGGCAGCACGTTCAAAGTCGTAATCATGAGCCATCTCACAAATGTGAAACTAATTTAATATATTTAAAAATGAAGGTTCTTTGGGATATTTAAATGAATATTATTTGCTTATTCTTAGAATACTGAGCAGCATTTCTTCACATTCAGCATGCATTCTAGTAACGCACCTGGGCGGCCTAGCATGCACCTCTTAAGCTCAAAATTGTGTAGAATCACACGCATGAGCGACAAATCGTTGTTGTTTTGAACGATATAGTAATATTGTTTGGAAAATGGGGTTACTTCTTTAACCCAAAGGTGTAAAAGATGCAAACAAACAAAAAGAATAAACAGACAAACAAATATTGTACATTATACCCGATATTGTTGTGCCCAATAATTTTGTACCTCTGGGCCACCGTAGATATAGTGAATAATAGATTGACATTAATAACAATCTAATAAATATAATGTAGAGACAGTTCAGCACTAATGCAGCAGCTCTAAAGCTAAACTCGCTGCAGAATCACATGCATGAGTGACAAATGATTTGTTTGTGTTTTGATCAATAAACTAATTATGTTTGGAAAATACAACTGCATCTTTAACCCAAAGGTGTTTAGATGCATAAAAATAAAAACGAAACATCCTTATTTCAGAAAACGCAATATTTCACATTTTTAAAATGTTGTTTTCTCTATTTTATTAATATGTTTTGTCCAATATTGTTGTGTCTTGCACCTTCAGGTCACAGTTTACAAAGTGATAAACAGACTTACAGAAGTTCTAAAACATGATTCAGTGAGAGTGAAGTATGAAAATAACAAGCTCTAAAGCTGCACTTGCTGCAGAATCACATGCATGAGTGACAAATGGTTTGTTTGTGTTTGAATCAATAAACTAATTATGTTTGGAAAATGTGATTGTAACTTTGACCCAAAGGTGTTAAAGATGCAAACAACAAAATAGGAACAAACCTAATTTCTTATTAAAAAAACAATATTTGACATTGTTGTGCTCTTTAAAATGTTGTTTTCTATTTTTTATGTGTTTTGTCCAATGTTTTTCCCACTGTATTTGTGTTTTGCACCTTCAATGCCACCATGCATGTAGTAATTAAAAGCTAGACATAAATAACTTGTAAAAAATAATTAAGTGACAGCGAAGCATCAAATCAGCAGCTCTGAAGCTGGACCTGATGTCGAATCACATGCATGACTGACAAACTGTTGTTGTGCTTTGTTCCTCAAAGCCACTGCACATAAACGAATAAATAGAAAGACATCCATGACAAGATGTTTTTTTAACGTGCACGCTCAACTTAACATAGCGCTTGACATGACATCCCCGCACACGAAACAAAAATAACATTGCAACAACCTTCAAGCTGCTGCAAACTATCTGAAGATGCTAATAACAAGAAACGCATTTGTACAAACACAAACTGCCAAATCCACTGCTAATATGCAAGGCATGCAGGAGCACATTTTGATAGATGTTAATGGCATATAATTATAGAGCACCGCTATTAGGCAATGTGATTTTATAAAGAGGACCATTGCCCCTGGCACTGTGGCCTGATTGCTGTGAGTGTTGGGCTAATGAATGTAAACCAAGTCTGTTTGCAGTGATGAGAATTATCAACCCATGAGAGACACACGAGTGTGTGTGGGGGTCTTAACTCACTCTTCACACCACTTGCAATTAAGAGGAAATATAGGCATGCACACACACACACACACACGCACACACACACACAAGGGCACGCCTGCTGACATAAACACACACACACACACACACACGTATGGAAAACATATCTAATAAATATCAGCATGTAAACACAAGCTCTCATTATGTTTTTCACGTGTTCACACTTTGCTTTACCGTCCACTGAATCAACGCTATATTTAGCAAGAAAGTTGTTTTTCTCACTTATTCTTTCCCTCCAACTGACTTTGTATTTTACAGAGTTCATACACATTTTTCCAATTATTATTTAATGACTTTGAGGCACATTTTACAGACATACATTCTCCTTATCACTTCTTTTTCATGACTATTTAATGGCTTTTTAAAGTATACATTAAATTATGCACTTGTGGACAGACATACATTCATTTAAAAAAATAATAAATTCTGAACAGGAGTAGATCTGTGTATTTACATATAATTTCGGAACAGTCAAATATATTTTTTAAGCATTTTGGTTTGGGGGAGGGGCATAAAACTTCAAATGGCTGTATTATGTATTTACTTTACTGCCCATTTTTAAAGAAAACCTCCTTTTTTTTCTTTAATTTTTTTCTGGGATTTCTAAAGATAAACATGACTTCCAAACCCGCAGGCCTGCGGACATTTTTGTATGTTTTTGGGTTTTTTTTCCTCAGAAAACATTTTGGCCATTTTTCTAATTTGATGATTTTTGAAGAATAAAATTTTGGCAAATTTTTAATTAATTTATTCATTTTTTACTTTTTGGTCATTTTTAAAGGAAACATGCCTTTCAAACCATGTTTTCTTTAAAAATCACCAAAAAATGACAAATTATAAGGGCTAGAAACTTAAAAAACAGAAATAATGATTAGATTTTCAAATGTACAACGGTCCTTGGACATGTCGTGTTATTGTTAGCTTTCCATGACTTTTCCAACATTTTCAGAGTATATTTAGTTTTTGAAAACTCTTCCAGGCCTGGACATTGCCGTTAACATATCCCATGACTTTTTCAGCTTTTTAATGACCGTATGATCCCTGGTTTTATTTCAGATGGATGGATGGGATTACAAATTCTGAAGAGCTTTTTTCTTTGCTACCATTCCCACAAACTTCAACAAATTGAAACCAGATGCATAAAAATGAAAAACACATTTATCTATCAGAATAGCGAGTGTACACCATTATTTTCCAAAACGCTGCGTCCTTGCTCTGCATTTTCTCAAGCCGCGGTTTGGTCGGGCAGTGAGACACACCAGGCCGCGCTCGGCTGGTGCAGTGCGAGCCATACAGTCCTCCCATGCCCTTGTACTCTGTGCTGCGAGGGGTTTCACCCCTCCAGGAATGCACTCCCTATAATGAGGGTCAGAGGTCAAAGTGCTGCCTCGCCTGGAGGCCGGGATCTCCTAGGCGCACTCAGTCACTGACTCTGTCCCTATATTTAAATCCTGCCTCAGGACATGTTTTTCAAAGGGCATCTCCTAACTAGTTCCTGGTTACTAATTAGTTTTGTGCCATGCTATTTGTCTTTGGGAACCTGAACAGAGAAGGGGGGGGGCACAAATGAGGCGGTCTAAAAAAAGACAGCGTATGGTCTGCCTCCGTGTAGATGATAATCATTCAGATGCTGCAAACACACTCAAGTAAGTATCAACAGTCAGTACACTTTTCCAGGACTTTTTTACGACTTTGAGGTGAAAAGAGGGAAAAAAGTCAAATCATTTTCGAAGCACAAGGGAGGGACTCATGTTTTTGGTTTTTTTTTTAAGTATTATTATTTTGGCTTAGGGGAGGGTCATACAGTTTTAATGGCTGTATTTAGCATTTAGTTCACTAACATTTAATAAAGAAAATATGTCTACCAAGTAGGGCTGGGCGTTATGGAAAAAAGTCTGATCACGATAATTTTTTATCGGTCGATATCGATATATGTCGCGATATACATCAAACCACTATTTCTGTCAAGCTTAAAGGTTCCCTTTGACTCCTAAGTGAGATATGAAGATATCATAACCAGTGATGCACGATAACGATTATTTTAACCAATACCGATAAACTGATAATTTCCAGCTTCTCGTGGCCGATAAGATACCGATAACTTGTTTTTGTTTGTTTTTCATTACCTGAGGGTATGAAAGGCTGAGATGTGGTGAGTGCAGATGAATTTCATTCTCATCATGTCCACTCATCATGTCCTCTCATCATGTCCTCTCATCATGTCCTCTCATCATGTCCTCTCATCATGTCCTCTCATCATGTCCTCGTCACACACACACGCACACAGAGCGGGGGGAGCGGACATTCGGACAGACCGGCGGAGACACCGGTGGAAAATGAGGGCGGGGTGGACATGGCTGGAATGCGTTCTATTGATTACATCTCATATTTCAATTGTGGAAACGTTACATCGTTATTGATATTGCTATGGTTTCATCGTCCAGCCCTACTACCAAGGCATGCTTTCTTTGGAAAGTTTAATTGTTTATATATATATATATATATTTTTTTTTTGTGGTCACTTCTACAGAAAAAAATTAGGAGATTTTTTTTTAGTTTTTTTAAAAAGGCATTTTGTTATTATATTATTATTATTATTATTATTATTATTATTATTAGTGCTGTTATAAAATAAAATTAAAAAACTTAACAATTTAGAAAAAAACATTTTGGGTATTTTTTGTCTTTAAGATTTTGGGGCAATTTTTAAAGGAAAGGGGCATTTTATCATTATTATTACTATTATATTTACCACTATTATTATTATTATTATTATTATTATTTCTATTATCATTAGGAAATTTGGTGATGTTTTTTTTTTCTTTTAAATATTTGGCAATTTTTAAAGAAAAACCTTAATGAATGATTAAATGATTTCTTGTAAAACTGTCAAAAAATCATTTTAGGAAAAAAAAAGAAAAAATGTTGGCAACTTTTTTTCTTTCTTTTTTTAAATGTTGGCAATGTCTTTTTCTTTATAATTTTTTGGTGATTTTTAAATAAACCCACAGGCCTGTGGCTTTGGAAGGTGAGTTTTCTTTACAAATTACCAAATATATTATATTATATTTATCACAGCCAGGTTTTTCATGACCTTACAAACCCGAACACTTGTGGAAATGAACACCAGCGCTGTTTTGTTGTGTTTGACTCCAGCCTATTCGCTGTTTAGTGACAACATCTGTGTGATACTGTTGTGGCTGAAATCAAATAAGGACAAAGAATTTTCCCTTTTTTTGGTTGGAGCTGCTCTTAGGAGTGGTAACGGTGCATGCTATCACTCCCAGCCGGCTGGCTCGCTCTCTCGCTCGCTCTCAAGTCAAATCATTATTGGATTACATTTTCTGGCTTCATAAAATGCGGTTAAGAGGCACTTTAGACATATGTGCATGACCTGCTTTCCAGAGATGGCTATCAGAGCAAAAGTGACAGGTCAATTGCTGATTTCTGTTCTGTAAAAGGGAAAGGGGCTCCCTACCCTGAGCACTCTAAAAGGTTGCACGCTCTCGCTCTCTGCTTCTCTCACACACAAAAAACTAAAGTAGTCTTGTAGCGTCGGCACACACTCTGAGCAGAGAGCACGGCTGTGTGTGTGTGTGTGTGTGTGTGTGTGTTTGTGCGTGTGTGTGCCTGCTTCATGAGCCTGAGCGTGTGTGTCTGTATATAATTGTATAGTGGGAAGACACACACTTAATGGAAGTGGCTCTTCACTCTGACAGCTGGGTGGTGCAGATGAAAGGTCTGCTGCAGCATGTTGTCTACCACTTGTGGAGTGTCCAAAGAGACCCGGAACTCGCAGGAGCGGACGTCTCAACGGCAAACCCTTCAACAGCAGCTTTATTAATATACAATAAACGCATGTGATAATAACTCATATTTTCTCTGTTTATATAGATCTAGATGTTATTATGTAGAGTTGCACTCATACTGATACTGCACAGTCCACAAGTGCGGAAGTGACAGAGATTGATTTAATTTTCAGTTTATCTGTTCTTCGGCTCTCTGCTCAGAATGGCTCTCAAACCTTTTATCCATAAAGCTGAGTGATTTGCAAGATAAGGATTTAAAACATATTGGTCAGGATTGATACAGCAGATTCTCAGATATCCTGACTTGTATAAAAACTGGAGACTACACTTCCTATAAGGAAATAATGTCTCCCTCAGATTCTCACCAACACTCAAAATGCACAAATTGAAATTGCAAACACAAAATATGACTACTGGAAACACGAAATTTTCAGAAAAATATTCATATTGTGCAAAACTGCAATGGAAACACTTTTAAGTCTTTTCTAGGTCACATGATGCTGTGTCTACGTGCTCGTCAGCAGGAACTGGCTCCCTCATGATGCAGCAGGAGCTACAAGAGCTGTTATTGCATCACATAACTCTGAGAAAGTTAAGCAGATCATCTGGAAGTTTTGAATCCACAATTCCTCTGTGAAACTGTGGACTACATCTCCCAGAAATCCCTCATACGTGGGGGCTCACCTTTTCATCACGGCTCCATAACACGCCTACGTGGCCTTGGATTGGAAAAAATGACGGCTAGCACGGTGGCTGCAATAGAAATAAAGCTGCTAATGTTTTGAACATCCATCGCCATGGTTACTGGGATGTTATCACCAGAGGAGAAGCACGCATCAAAATTCCAAATTCTAAACACTAACCGCAAAATTTTCAATTTCATTCTAAATGCATATCGGCTGCAAATATCGGTTAGCAGTCTCATTAACTACTAACAATCGGTATCAGCCCTGAAAAAACATCAGACGATATATATATATATATATATATTTATATATATATATGTGTGTGTGTGTGTGTGTGTGTGTGTGTGTGTGTGTGTGTGTGTCTTTGCTGACCACTTTTGGTATTTTATTGGTTTGTTTGTATGTATTTATTTAACTTAAAAAATGCTAATTAAACGAAAGAAGAATAAAAAGAAAATAAACAACATCCGTCCGTGCAAACAAACAGGCTCCTAAAGTTCAGTTTCACGTCATGTGACTTAAAATCTCATTTGCATACAGAGGAGGTTAAATGGTTTTGTGAGAAATTGCAGCTGAGGTGTAAAAAATCTGCAGTTAAATTTACATTTTCACATCAACACACCTCTTCACTTACTTTTTAACTTTTTATGTCTGGGAATACTTATACAGAGGTAATTATACATTTTTACAATTCTGGCAGCAGCAGCAGCAGTTTGCTGGGAATTAATGGAGGAAGAGTAATTAGCATGAGCAGCAATGAGCACCACGACTGAACACAGAGAGGGAGAAATGTATGCCTCCTACAGAAACTTACATTTCATTAACTGAGAGGAGTGCAGAGCGATCTTTTTGGGAGGTGCACTGCACAAACACCACATCAGTGACCGCTGTATCAATACAGCTGCTGGTTCAAGGAGTGCTACAGATGTTAATGAGCTACTCTGCGCTGGGTGACAGGTGTCGGGAGCATGATAGCTTCCTGGATTCCTGCCAGTCCATTATGTGGCACTTCTCACTATTTCAGCGGCGCTTCAACTGTATAACGATGACGTGTTATCATTGTTAGCAACCCTCATTAAAACTAATTGGTATTGCTATTTGAAAGGTGGCTCATTACCTTGAGGCAAACAGCAGCGTTTTGTCTCAATAAGGAATGCTAACATGGCAAACACTTTTATTCACCGTCGGAAGACCAACAAAGACATTTCTCCTCCTTCACACTCTGACAAACGGCTGAGGAGGAGGAGGAGGAGGAGGATGAGGAGGAGGGGGAGGAGGGGAAGCAGCCAGACTAAAATATCAAGGCTCCCTACATGGAAAGTATTTCTTACCTTCTGGATCCACGTGGACAGACACACGTGATGGGCAAGTAAATTCTTGCAGTCGCAGAAATTCCTCAGTGGGTCACTGGCTTGGAGTTCAGCATCCCTGCATATAAAGCACTCTGACGTCTCTGCAGAAGAAGAGGAGAGGATCGAGGTTATGAACGCTGTTTTCACATCGCGTCAGAGGCTGAAGTTAAAGGGTAACTTTGGTATTTTTCAACCTGGACCCTGTTTTTGTCTCTTAGGCCCGTTACACACAGCACTCGTCAGCAGCGCGAGCAGCACTTAACGCGACGTTTTTTATTTTGGTGCTCGTGTTATCAAGTTAGAGCGCTGCTCAGGCGCTGCTCAGGCGCTGCTCAGCTGCATCTCAGCTGCACCTCAGCGGCACCTCAGCAGCGTGTCAGCTGCACCACATCTAGAGCAACAAGACGTGAAAGAAAAAGAGAAAAAAGAGAGAAAAAGATGTGAAAATCATGTTTTGATGATTATATTGACTCTAAACCGCCTGAGATATCGGCTTGATTTCTCTCTAAAAGTGGAGGGTCATGAGCAACTTAACAAGAAATGGCCCAAAAATAAGCAAAAAAAAAAAGAAAGAGAAAGAAAAAGTTAAACAAAATACAAACAAACAAGAAAATTACCTCAAGAAAGTGCTAAAAATGTTTTTAAAATAAAGCATTGTATGTCCACATAAATGCTTTTGTTTCGTCTCAACAGTTTCTTCACCCAAAAAGCTTCAAAGACGAGTAACCTCTGCATCTGACCGCAAAAAAAAACGACGTTCCCATTAGTCAGTTAGACCCAAAAACACGGGAAAAGTTGAAGTTTAAAAAGTTAACCCGTTACATTTAATTGCTGGTGAGGAAATTCTTCATTGACACTGAATTTATTGTAGCTGTAAATTACTGTATTTTCCTAATATTCAAATATTCTTATAGAGCAACTTCTTTCCTCTTACAGCATTCAGCACACGGCGTGCGAAGGCTCCCTGAAGCATTCGAGCTTTATTCTGCTCCCAGCGGGAGAGCGGCGGCGTGAATCTGGTCTTTAAAGGTAAATATAGCAGGTTGACATTCATGACGAGACGAACACAGCGGTGCAGAGGCGAGAGCGACAACAGCAAACAAAAAAAACGGTTTTCTTTATCATTATTTTCAACTGTTAAAACTGCTTTGTTTTCTCTGCTGCAAATGGTGAATTTATTTAATCTAACAGCGAAATGTAGAAAATTATACATTAAAATTAACCAAATTTTATTCTGCAGAGAAAAAAATAAAGTATACATTTCTCATTCTCAAATATTGTCCAATTTCTAAAATAAAAACCCTTTGAAACCAGGTGATTCCTTCAAAAAGCAATGAGCAACAAAAGAAGAAATGACCCAAAAAAAGACTTGGCAAATGTGCTTAAAAATTCTAATAATTCTGTAACATATTTTTTAAATGTCATTTTGATAATTATATATGGGTTTTTCCCATAGTTTTCCCTCCATTCGCTCCTCTGACATTTTTTACTTTGCTTCTTTAAAACACTGAAACCAGAAAAAAATGGTTTGACTTCTTTTGAATACATGAGGAAAAATCCAAACAATACTTAGAAATCTTCTAAATTATGTTAAAATTATGTCACAGAAAGAAAAAAGTTTTTTAATTTTTTTTATTTAGCACTTTCTTAGGGTCTTTTTCTTCTTCTTGTTGTTTATGTTCAGGTAATCTTCTTGGATCTTTCTACTAATTTAATACATTTTTTTGTCCATTTCTTTTTAAGTTGATGATTTCCTTATCCCCAGTTTGCCGATATGCTCAGGTTTCTAAAGGTTAAAATAATTTTCTAAATCACAGATTTCTCACGGTTTTGCTCACTGCCATGTTTTTGAAAGAAATCAAACCACATTGCTCAGAGTTCAAAGGTTTAAATATTTGTGAAAGATATCTGAAAGAAAGAAAAGTCATGTGGCTCCAGGTTTTAAAGTGTTAAATATTAATTAAAGATCATTTTACAAGCTGGCTCTTCCAGATGTCCGAGAGAGTCATAGCTGCACATTTTCTGGGGATATTTTTTGTGTTACGTTTGCGCTGGTTTCCCATAAACAAGCACTTAGGATCAGTTGGAAGATTAAACTGACAGGCCTGTTTCAAACAGCCTAATGGCCTTCAGTGCATTTGGGTTGTTATTGATAAGCTGGAGGCAACATTGAAAATACATCTAATCTGACTCAATAAAGAGATGACACAATAAAGTGAATGCTGTCCTCCGCCGTCGTACAAACAGAAATGGGTCAATCTGCTTTGTGCATCCTGCAGTATAAGAAGTTTGGCTATTTTGGTGGCAAATATGAGACAGCTTCTTTAAAAATCTGCATTTCTACACAGTGGACTGATTTTAGACTGTGCGATTTACCAGAATTGCTATTCAGTTAGAGCAAAAACAACAAGCTGATAGAAATACAAATCACTGAAACCAAAAACAAACAAAAAAAATACCCCCAAACTTGACAGGCACTCGGAGAGCGCACACCCAAACCAAGGCCGAACGCTCTATCTTGCATTGTTAACAAAAGTGGAAAATATTCATGTTTCCACATCGTGATTCGGATCTGCTCCAAAAGTCAATCTTTCCTTGCAGATGCTACTCTTCCTCCACGTTTTATGATAATCAAGCCGATAGCTTTTCCATAATCCTGCTGACAAACAGACAAATAAACAAACAAAGCCCAAACTCGACCTTCGAGGTCAGAAAAAAACGTCTGAAAACATCTTTCCTAATAGAACATTAGTAGTTACTGACCAGCTGTTTCAGCTGATTAACATCAGTATCAGGTGACACAGACTCGGCACCGAGACCTGTGACTCAATATTTGAAGCTGCAAATAACTTCTGCAATTATGACAATAATCAAATTTAGGAAAAACATAAAGTAACAAGAGAAGTTTAAAGTAAAAAAACAAAACAAAAATAACCTAAAGAAAGTGCAAAAAAAAATTGTTTTTCTTATAAAATTATTATTTTATTTTTTTTCACCTTTCCTTTTGTAACATAAATTTAAATATATAATTAAGAGAATTGTAAATATAGTTTTCTGGACATTTTTCTCTCATTTTTACCATTTTTTAAATTTACTTTTATTTTTTATTTTTGCAGTTTGCAGGATATTTCTTACAAAGTTGCTCATTATGTTTTCCTGTGTTTTGAAATAAATCAAAGCAGCTTTCTCGGGTTTCAGATGTTAAAATGCTTGTGAAAGGCATCTAAATGCAGCAAACGAAAACTGATAACACACTTAACACACATGAACACAGAACTAAAAGACATTTTTCACTTCAAATAATGGATGAGGAGGAAGAGGAGGATGAAGAGGATGAGGAAGAAGAGGAGGATGAGGAGGATGAAGAGGATGAGGAGGCAGTAGAGGAAGAGGAGGAAGTGGAGGATGAGGAGGAAGAGGAGGATGAGGATGAAGAGGAGGAAGAGGAGGATGAGAAGGCATTGGAGAAAGAGGAGGATGAGGAGGAAGAGGAGGAAGAGGAGGATGAGAAGGCATTGGAAAAAGAGGAGGATGAGGAGGAAGAGAAGGATGAGGAGGATGAGGAGGATGAGGAGGCAGTAGAGGAAGAGGAGGAAGTGGAGGATGAGGAGGAAGAGGAGGATGAGGATGAAGAGGAGGATGAGGATGAAGAGGAAGAGGAGGTTGAGGAGGAGGAGGATGAGGAGGAAGAGGAAGAGAAGGATGAGGATGAGGAGGAAGAGGAAGAGGAGGATGAGGAGGAAGAGAAGAATGAGGAGGATGAGGAGGAAGAGGAGGATGAGGATGAGGAGGAAGAGGAAGAGGAGGATGAGGATGAAGGAGGTGTTAATTGTTAAGGGCACGTTGCCTTCACTGTAACAGCCGCGTTGGAGTGGCGGCTGAAGGAGGCCTGGTATCTGGCGGTGAAATGATCGGGTGTTTCCCGCTCAGTTAGGAGTGGACATAAAAGGTGAGCGCGGGAATGCATCGCGCGCTCGCTGCCAGATGTGCGGCCCCGGCCCCGGCCCCGGCCCCGGCCCCGGCCCCGGGCCGCGGGATCGCCACGGCAGCCAGCAGCTCTGACTGAACAGAAAACGCGCCAGTTTGTGCGCCGGTGATGATCCCGAACAGCGGCTTTGAAGCTGAATGTCGGACAGTAGCTCGGAGCCACATTTGTTGGTTTCATCGTGTAAAAACACGAGAGGCGGCGAGGGCGAGCTGTCACGAGGACGCGGATAAACTGCTGCCTCAGGAGCTCCTGTCTCTTTTGGGCCTCTCGTTGAACCGAAACGCTTCAGGTGAAAATCTATCTTCAGACGAGAAATCTGTTAATCAAAGGGCGAGTTTTTAATGTTGGATTCTGTGTAAGCAGATTTTATTACTGACCAGGCATTTATCTCAGCTCATATTAATATTTCTGAGAGGAGCTGCAGAGCAGAAAAAAACATTAACTTTGTTTCTCAACACACATTTTAGCTAAAAAAGGGCTTTTTCAAGACTTTTCATGACTTTAATGCAAATTTTAAAGACCATACATTCTCTGAAAAGACCATCGATACTCCTCATTGGTTCTTTTTCATTACTATATATCAGCTTTTTGAAATACGTACTCTTTTAAAGAAATTGTGACTATATAAAACTCAGGGACTGTTCATTCAAGCGCAGGAGCGGGACTTTGTTTTTAATTTTGGCTCTTGGTGCGCACAGTTTTAAATGACTGGATTTCGTTTTATTTTTTAAATCCTGTGGCAGGTTTGGAAGGTTTGTTTTCTTCAGAAATTTGGGCCAATTTATTTTTCTTTAAAACTTGTGAAATTTATTCCTGTAAACGTTTTTGGCGATATTTGAAGAAAACATTTTGGCAATTTTTTTTTCTTTAAAATGTTTGGTGATTCTAAAGAAAAAAATGACTTTTTTTGATTATTTAAGGAGATTTTGGCTTTTTTTTTTCTAAAGTTTTTTGACAATTTTTGGCAGATTTTTTTTTCTTTTAGAATTTTTCAGGGGAAAAAAATGGTCAAGTTTCTTTTAAAACTTTTTCAGATTTTTTAAATTTTCTTTTATTTTTGGTATTTATAAAAGAAACATGGCATTTTTACACACAACAATTTTGACATTGTCTGAAGAAAAAAATTGTCCAATTTGTTTGTTTTTTTTCCTTTAAGCATTTTTGGTAATTTTTTAAAAAAAAATAGTCAATCTTTCTTTAAAAACTTTTGGTGATTTTTTCATTCTTTAAAAGTTTCTGGTAATTTCTTAAAGAAAACATTCAGTGAATTGACATTGTGACTTTTAAAGAAAAATGTTGGCTTTTTTTTTTTTAGAAAACATTTTGGTATTTTTTTTTTCTTAAAAACATGTGCTTTTTTTTTTTTTTTTTTTTAAAAAAAGATGCCTTCCAAACCCACACACATCTTCAAAAATCCCCAAAGTGACACCATTTGTCACAGCCAGAAACTGTAAAAACAGAAATTGTAGTTGGATTTTCATGTTTCTGATGGTCCCTAAACACAAATTGTTATTGTACAGGTTTATTAAACAAAATTTCATGACTTTTTCAAAACTTGATGGGTATATTTGGTTTACCAAGACTTTTCTAGGCCTGGAAATTGGTATTTTCAAATCCCATGGCTTTTCCAGGTTTTTCATGACAATGCAAAGCCTCCTAAAAGTGAAAAATGTGGCATTTTGAGATGAATGTGTGGAGTCTGTCTGCCACTGGCTTCACCTCCCTGTTACTGACACCTGGCCTCCTAATGGAAGTCATTCTAGCGAGGCACTTTCCAAACACTCCTGTGTGTCACAACTCATATGTTTGCTTCCTTTCGTCTGCCTGTCGAACAATATATCAGCTTTAGTTGGTTTTCACTCATTGTCAAAATAACTTGCGGGTAATAATGGAGCCGTGCAGAGACACACATATAGAGCGTGACAGTCTACCTAACAGGCAGTCTGCGTGTTCCAACAGCCTGACCGAAAATATTTCCAAAGTTACTGTGATGGCAGGTTCACCAATTATACCCACAAGTCCTTTTTAAAATTTCATTCCCCCGAATCTGTACTGCTTTTACGATCATTATGGCGAGCCCCGAGGCGCTTCTGGAGCTAAATAACGGATGCACCGCGGCAGAGAAAATAACTAGAAAACAACATTACAACAGAGATGTAAACACGCGGCGCGTCAATCGCAGCCGAGCTGACACGTCTGCGTGATCTGTGACACCCGTAATTAACTGTCAGCGGTGTCAGTGCTCGGCAGCGTTTCACATGAAGGTGAGTGCTCCACTAACTGGCTGAAGTCACCCTCCACGCACGCTTTAACAAAACTTCCTGTGTGCAGCAGCAGCGGCGGCGGCAGCAGCTCCGGGCTGTGTTGTTTCCATACAGGCTGCTGATGCACTAAAACAAAGTTTGTCAGTTTTTGACGCTGATCTCTGACTATCACAGAGGAGAAGGCACCGACATGAACCCCGTCAGAGCTCTGTTTGCACCACTCGACTGTCTGAAAACGTCTTCAGCGGTGGGCTTCAGTCACTGACGATTTAATTCCCGGCTGCACGGTGCAGCACACAAAAATCATAAGACAGAAAAACGTCAGGACGGAGGCCGTAATCTCAGCAGAGGCATTGTGTACAGTACACTTTACAGTAAACAAATGGGGGAAAAGGCCAGATTGAGATCATTTAATTGTCCGTTGCATTGCTAACGACCTCATTAACAGAAGAATGATGGGAAATCAGCATGGTCCGGGCAGGGAACCGCCTGTGTGACAGCCATCTGGCTACAATGGGGGGTGGGGTTGAGTGGGGGTTGGGGGACTGGTAAATTAACACCGCGGCCGTCACGACTTGCGAGAGCAGGCCGAGAGCACCTCTAGATGGAAGCAGGGATTAGTGTTTTACCAATCATTAAAAATTCAACTTTTCTTTAAATTATGACATGTTAAAAGTCCGAAAATGAGAGTAAACTCATCCACTGAATGCTTCTTGATATTTTAACTGATAAAAAAGAAATAAGTGAAAAACAAGCAAAGGAAAATGGCTTGAAGGTGAATTCACTTGAAGTTTTCACAATAATAACCCAAAAAAAAGACAATATACTTTAACACTCTGAAACCTGGATCGACATCAGTATTCTTGTTGCTGCGTTCAGATGCAGGTTTTGCACTGAGGTCGATTTAACACTTTTAAATCTGAGCAAATTGTTTAATTTCTTTCAAAAAAAAAAACAAAAAACAGGGGGAAGACAACAAGCTACCTCACAAAACATGGCCGAAAATTTAAAAAAAAAAAAAAAGTCACAAGAAAATTACCTGCAAATAAGCACCCAAAAAAAAAAAGAAAAAAGGAAAAAGAATAACAAGAAAAAGTGCTGAAAATTTAAAAACATGAATGAATCTATTTAATATATTCTATTATATATTTTCTCATTAAAATATTTTTAATTATAAAGTTAATCTAATTAAAAATATACTTTTCTGGCCTCTTTAGGTGAAATGTCGTGTAAAGTGTGGGACACTTCTTGCCAGGTCGGTCATTGCCTTTTACCCTGTAATTTCTTTTTTAAGCAACCTAAACTAATTTGCTCGGTTTTTAAAGGGTCCTGTATAGCTTGTAAAAGGCGTCTGATGTTGATCCAGGTTACAAAACAAACGTTAACGACAAACGGATTCAAAGTGTTTTCTTCGTGAAACGTAAACTCACACTTGAGGACGACATACGTACCAATGAATAGGCTGGTGCACGACTCTGCTGCGGACAGTGGCCGGTACTCACTGCCCATCTCTCTTTTGCTGTGGCTGAGAGTCGACTACTTCCTCTCACTCTCTGAGCACTTCCAGATACCAGCTGTGTCTCCCACTTCCTGTTAACATTCCTCTGTTTGCTCCCGCTGGGTTTACATGGACATTAAGGGACAACTCAGCGTGTCAAAAGTCAAAGTTACTGCTGTATATATCTGCACTTTCTACGGCTGCACTCACTGTCAGCTGATCGCTCTGTTTTTGTTTTTGAGGAAGTTATGAAGAGTGGCGGCCAATCACGGCTGCACTGCGGAGCACGTCAGGACAGGAAGCCAGACGGAAAAAAAAAAAAGAAAAAGAAAAAAGAGAGAGAGAGAAAGCTTTCGGGTGAGCTCTGTGTCTGTCATGACTGTCTGAAAACAGATGTGTGTGAGAAAGTGGTGAACGTAAAACACCACATAGGTAGATTCTTTTTCAGCCGCGTGCATCGTTTTGTTTAACGGAAAATAGTTTTAAGATTTCATAACAAAGGAGGAGCTTTTAATGGAAGAGATGGCTTTCTTAAAAACAACACTGTGTTGCAACAAACCATCGTGCACACTCACTGCTGGGAAATGACTAACAGATATTGGAATTTCCCCACGCATCTTTCTGCATATTGAAGAAAAATACTAATGGAAAGTTCCAGAGAAACAGCAGTGACATTTATTTACACCTTCAGCGACCGTTTGTGAGTGTTCAGGGTTAGTTATCAGTCAGTATTCACAATATGAGATAAGTCAATGTCACTTTAAACTTAGAGATTATTTTCAGCCTGAAATTATCTTGTTATAGGTTAAATGCATCAATTCACCAAACAATTGCATGAGCTGTAAAAAGAAAATAAATTAAAAAATAAAAGCAATATCCATATTGGGACTATTTTAGACTTATTGTGAGCTGGAAATTCACTGATTAAACTAAAAAAAAACCAGTCTTGCCAAAAATGTTTGCCATATGCATGAACACAGCTAAAATGATCAAAAAACCAAGAATAAAAAGCATGTAAAATGTGCGAAACAGTCCCTAAGGCTTAAAGTTGTGCATTTTTAAGGGCAAGTATTTCTATATTTTTCACTTTTTTTAGTATTTTATTCAAATGTTATATTCTTAATATTTTACATATGAGTACTAATGGACTCGAACTGGGCTGTATGAGTGGCAGGCTGTCAACAGTCACTGGTAAAATTCCAGATATCATGAATCTACATGAATCAGCAGCTGGTGAGAATGCAGATGTTCTGCCTGCAGCTTTAGCTTCAGTTTTTTAGCACGTCAGCCTGTACACAGTCATCCTGTACGCAGTCAGCCTGTACGCAGTCAGCCTGTACGCAGTCGACCTGTACGCAGTCAGCCTGTACGCAGTCGACCTGTACGCAGTCAGCCTGTACGCAGTCATCGTGTAAGCAGTCATCGTGTACGCAGTCAGCCTGTACGCAGTCAGCCTGTACGCAGTCATCATGTACGCAGACATCCTGTACGCAGTCGACCTGTACGCAGTCAGCCTGTACGCAGTCATCATGTACGCAGTCATCCTGTACGCAGTCATCGTGTAAGCAGTCATCGTGTACGCAGTCAGCCTGTACGCAGTCGGCCTGTACACAGTCATCCTGTACGCAATCATCCTGTACTCAGTCGACCTGTACGCAGTCAGCCTGTACGCAGTCAGCCTGTGCGCAGTCAGCCTGTACGCAGTCAGCCTGTACGCAGTCAGCCTGTACGCAGTCAGCCTGTACGCAGTCATCATGTGTATATTTAAGACCATTTCAACATGTGTCTTGTTCTGTAATAATCCCACAGTTAAACTTCACACAGATGTAAATGTGAAGAGTGCCATACCTTCTCTGAAAAAGCACAGAGCTCCGAATAATAATAATAAAAAAAAAAAAACCTTGGAGAAGTTGGTGCGGGATAGGTCCACACTCTGCCTAATTAAATGGCACGTCTCCGACTATTCATGAAGAGCACTTATTAAAACAAGCATTCACATCCAATCCACTAGATAAATGACTTAACACCAAGTGCCATGAAGCCCATTAAATTGCTTCTTTAGAGATGGATCACGTCCAAACACACAATCAAAGGATTTGACTGGGATTATCTCAGATTAGAAACACTCAGGGACAAATGAGGAGATGACAGGATATCATACATTGAAAGGATAAATTAGCAGTCACATACCAGACCAAATTTGTGATGGCTGTTAGGGAATAAAGAGCGGAGGGGGAAAAGATTGAGTGCTAAAAAGCAAGGAACAGCTCTTGAGTTTTTAGTAAGCCCAGTGATACATGGCCAATGTAAACCACAGTAAAAGCTTTTCCCGCTCGCTCGAAAACCTCCTGCCATCTAAATAAAGTCCACATCGGGGGGAAGAATCCACTGCTGAAGACGGGAAAATGGACACAAAGTAACTGGTGAGAGATTAATCTGTTAGTTTATGACCTTATGGTGTGACTGACAAAAACATATTTTGTCTAAGAGCCTCTCGCACACCATCGCACCGCGCTTTTAGTGAGTTTTCAAGTTCACTCTCAAGTCTCACAAACATTTAAAGTGGATCTGAAGTCACTGCTCAAAGTGGAACTAAATCTACGGCATACAATCCTTGGATCACACGGTAATCTTGGAAACATATTTCGGTTTGACAATGTGGCTGACCGGCTGTTTTGATATTATTATGATGCTAAAAATGAACTTTGAAGGTTTTTTTTTTAGCTCTGTGGAAGCAAATTTCCACCAGTGTGAGGGAAAAAAAACAAAACCAAAAAGATCCTGTAAGTCAAAATAACGAGTTAGTATCTCGAGATAACAGAAAAACACTTTTAAAATGAGTTACTATCTCCAAATATTCAGATTTTTTTCTCAAAATAATGACTAAATATCTGATTAGAAACTTTAAGAAGACAAAAAAGTTTCTCAAAAAAATGAGTTAGAAACTAAAGATAATGAAAAATAATAAAATAGTCAAATAATATTTATTCTCAAATTCATGAGTTAGTAACTCAAAATAATGGAAACAAATAATAGTGTGGTATGAGAAACTTCAGAAATAATGAGTTGGTATCTCAAAATAATAAGAAACTCAAAAAGTGACTAATTTATCACAAACAGTAAGTATCTTAAATGTGAATCTTTCTTAAAATAATGACTTAGATTCTCAAAAAAATGAGAAACTTCCTCAAAATAAGAAACTTTTCCGATAAAAAAGACTTTGTTTATCAAAATAATGAGTCACGATAAAGAAAAACTTCCTCAAAGTAAAATAATTTACTCTGAAATTTATGACTTCGTAATTGAAAATAGTGTAAACATTTATCAAAATAGTAATGTGTTCTGAGAAACTTCAAAATAACGACTTAGTATCTCAAAATAATGTGAATTTGTCTTTGACTTATTTCATCTATTTTAAAATTAGTTAAAATAGTGAAAATCTCTCAAAATAATATTTAATATTTTTAATACTTATTTTATTCATAATATATTAAATATTCATAATATTCATATTTCATAATAATAAATAAGTATCTCAAATAATGTAATTATTTCTAAAAATAATGACTTAGTATCTCAGAAAGACAAATAACCCTGAAAATGATGAGAAATTTTCTCAAATATATTATAATTTTGAGATAATAAGTAATTATTTTTCTTGATATAATGATTTAGAGGATCTTTTTTTCCCATCACACTGGCAGAAATGGGCTTCCATAGAGTTTTTCTTCAGTCAAAAAGTAAAAAAAAAATAAAAAATTGATTGCTTTGGGTAGTTAGGCCTTTGGCACTTCCTTAAAAAACTGCAGCTCTACAGAATTTGCAACAAACCAAAACCTTTTTTTAACCAAACATGAAAACTGTAAGCTTAATTTTAAAATCAAATGTAAGAGAGCCCCTTTCATGCACGGCAGATGTTTTAGTCCCGCTCTAATCTGAATATTTAAAAGTAAAGTAAAGCAGGCCTAGTGCTGATAAAACACTTTTCAGGAGGATAAATAATGTAGGCAGTGGTTAATGTTAGCATGTTCTTCTTTGCATATTTTAAAGCCAATGAGGACCTGCGTTCAATCGCATTAAAATAAGACTTTGGCTTTCTCCCAGACGGCAATAAAAGGTATTTTGGAGGGTTTTGCGCTTTAAGGAAATGTGACCTGTGAACCCGTCATAATCTTCTCTGTCATACGCTCACTTGTCAGGATCTTTTTTCCCCCTTTGTGCTCGGACCGGTGGCGTGGACGGTCCCGTACCTGCGGCGCTGAAAAGCTCGACTCGTGGACTCTTTGATCTGCTTCATCGTCTTTAATGATGAATGATGCGACTTACAGGTCCTCTTTGTGCTGGATTTCAGTTTCTACTCTTTAAACTGAAGGTTCAGAAGTTCACTCACTATCTCTTAATCTGGAGCTCCATATTTGGTTACTGTATCTTTCATGAATTATTACTAGAGGCCGGAGGGCGATTAGTGCTGCTGATAAAGAACAAACATAATACATTTTAAACATAAACTGATTGTATCTTAACATTTACCATAAAGTCATAATATAAAACAAATACCCCCAATTAATTGGTAAATAAGCCTGAAAATCCCTCCATTGCACCTTTTATACATACATTTTGTGTTCTTTATATTCTATTTTTCCTTTCATATTTCATGTTGCCTCTATATTTTTATATATTATTCTATTTAAAGTTCAGATTTTTATTCTTCCTCTGTATTTATTATTTTGCACCAAAATGCCAAGTCAATTCCTTGCATGTGTGAATGTATTTGGCAGTAAAACTCGATTCTGAATTTTCTGATTATGATTCTAAAACTCGATAATAACCAGCAGAGGAAAGACCTGTGGTTAGAATTAAAGCATAAAAAACAACTCTGTTTCTGAAATGCCAGAGAAATTTCCTTTTTTTAATGTATGAAATCAATTCCCAGTTTGAATCACTTTATTTGTTTTTTTAATTAGAACATAGTTCGGGGGGGCACCCGACACCCTATCAGAGTCCAAATTTGGCCCGCGGTCCATTAGTTGAGTATTGGTGATCTATAACAATAAATAATAATAATAATAACAACAATAAATAATAATAATAATAATAACAATAATAATAATAATAATAATAATAATAATAATAATAATAATAACTGTCTATATATAGCACCTTTAAAAAATGCCCGTTCCGTTTAGTGATTTTGGCGTCAGACACTGATGCAAAAAGGCGTCTTTCACTGCGGTAGGTCACGCCACCAGGCAGCATCAGTTTTTTAACGTTGCCAGTAACAATGCAATATAAGGAGCTGGAAAGTCCCTACAGCGTGGGTGTATGGGTCCAACAAACCCTGGACTTTCCCCCAGGAGCCGGCTGTTTGCCTCCTGTGTTAATGTAGAGCCAAACCATGACGTCTTTTTAATAAACCTAAGCAGGTGCTTTTGTTACACAAGCAAATAAATGTAAAAATAAGTTGTTTTAAGGCCATTTTCATTTTGAGAAAAAAAAGACTGTTAGCATCCAACAGGCAGAAACTGTACCGCAGTAAAAACTGAAGTACACTTTGAAAAAACTCAATTCATCTAACAGGCGTAAACTGACGTAAACAGACGCAGGAGGGTAATTACACGTCAAATTCAGACGTAAACAGCACTGACCAAACCACGATTTTTGACGAGTTGGGAGGAGAACGTGTTGTTATAAAATGAAATTTGATTTCAGTTTGACTTTAAATAAATCTCCCGACACCATCGCCCGTCACACACACACACACACACACACACACACACACACACACACACAGTCTGTACTCTCGCGGGTGCTGAACGCCTTTGATCATTCCACTTGATCACAGCTTTAAGATGTCAGCTGCGTTTGAGATAGGGAGAATTTGTCATTGGCTGCTGCCAACTTTCTCTCTGTCATCCAATTTTACTGCCTTGATTTACAGCAGAAGCTGACAATTTGAGTGTGAACGAGGGCGTTTCACAGACACATAACTCCATATCTAACACCTTCTCATAAACAATAAACTGCTCAAGTTATTTTGTTCTTGTCTCATCCTCCACCATTAACAAGACTCCATTAACGAGCGCTGCGGGGAACAAATTCTGATCTTTCGGATTATTCACCGAGGCTCCGCTCGCCACCAAAAAATAAAAACAGTTATTGTCAAACAAAGTTCTAAAGCGAGGTCACTTTTTCAAGGTTGCGACACAGTTTAAATATTCAGATTTGACCGTGTGAAGCTTCGGGAGGTAGCGCATTCTCACTCCATTAGAGAAGGGACAAGCGTAATTATGAAAATGAGATAAGGGAGAATCAAAATGACCTGACTAAAAAAAAAAAAAAATAGAGAAAAAGTCCTCCAGTGCAGAACTTAGTTTGATTGATTCGGAGCAGATGAGCCCTGGGCTCCACTGCTGGCAGCCCAGGGTTCATGCTGTAATGATAGCTTTATAATTAAGATTAAAGACCAGAGAGCACAGACAAGACACTCGAGTGGTGTTGCGGGCTTCTGCGATGACACTGGGAATAATTGGAGAGAAGTATCTACAATCCCTGCGTCCCCACAGACTGGGAGACTGTGGGTATCACTATATGCAAACACTGGATGTGACTGACAATCAGAGCGAGCCCGAAATATCAAGATCGCTGAATTCTTCCAGACGGCGAGATAACTCACAATCTCTGTGCTGCTTGCAGGTCTGAAAAAGAGAGAGCCTGATTTATGTATTACTGTAGTGTATAATTTAAAAAATTGAAGCAAAAGGCATGTGTTAAACAGCAGATTATGTGCGATTATGATGATTCACTCTTTACACGGGGCAGATTGGGGAGCCATCTGGGCAGCAGTTATGACTGAGACAGACTGACTTCTGTTGCTAATGAGTTGGACAGCATGAAAAGAACAACCACATTCTCAACAACTTTCTGCTTTCTGCATTTGAGGAGACGTGAGACTTTTTGCTCAAAGATTTATATGTATACTATAAAAAATAACGCAAGTAAGGCCCTATACATACACAGATATTTTTTAAACTGATATGTTTTTGCTCTGTTTTAAAAAATATCCTGATCCACATACTGGATGGAATAATTTACAATTTTACAATTAAAAGCCAAAACTCCACTCAGGCATTCATAGAGCCTCGCAACCACCACAGTCAAAAACACAATCCTGCAAGTATTTCACTAAAAAAGCCTTGTGGTGACAAATGAAGGGATTCTATCCGCAGAAACAGTGTCAGGGGGCTTTTATTTTGAAATGGAAACAGGAAGTCTTGAGATATAATAAAAATGTACATTTATCATTTGGGATGTAACGATTCACTCAGCTCACGATTCGATATGATTCGCCACACTGGGCTCATGATCGTTTTTTTTTCTCACAACTTTTTTTTAAATACAAAATGAGATTACAGAAAAACTAAAAAATATATATATATTCTATTAATTATTTCAAACAAAATGTATACACAATACTGCATTTTCTCTTCTTTTCAATGCCAAATTAAAGAATTCCTTGTTATTTCTGAGGTATGAATGCAAAACACATGAATGCATTTCTGGACTTTCACACTGTCCCCTGCTGTTAAAAACCCTCGCTGGGACAGAGGACGCTGCTGAGGACAGGTTTGTCATTTGGGGGAACGTGTGTAGGCGGGGCTGACCGGAGCTCCTCACCATGATGCCGGCTCTCATGCTGCATCATCTTAGTTGTACTATTTGTGTAGTTCAACACCTTCTGTCAATATTTGCAGACTGTTTTTGTTTTTTCTGGTGTCTTCTCACCTTTATTACTTTCTGACTTAAGGAAGCTCAAATCCGCCACACTTCTGATTTGAAACTGGAGGGAGCCTCTTGTATTTTAACATCCGCTGTCGCAGAGCCTTTGCTTAGTCTTATTTACGTTGGCGAGCTGTCTCTAGTCTCGGACATGACGTAGGATGTTGGCGTGGTACATCAAGCATGCTATTCAAAGAAAGTATTGTGATCTATTTCTCATTTCACCAATTTGGAACATCTTCTTTTCTCAAATAATCCTTTTAACACATTCACACAGATAAACAATAACCGAAGTTGTGATAAGTCTTCATCATAAAAGGCTTTTAAAAAAATCTCAGTCTTGGGTTCCTAAATTGCATGTGAGCAAGAGGCCCAAATGTAGAGAAGATATTCATTTACAAGAATATCTGCACACGTGTAGACGGGGCCTGAACCAGAGTGAGAGAAAAATCCCCCGACGTAGACCTCCTTTGTTTAATAACATTTTCAGTCAGTCGTCTGCTTTTCAGTGTTTCGCCGCAGCTTGTCAAGGTTCATGTTCAAAGTGGCCATCGTTTCTCACCTTCGCTGACATCTCCTATCTGATGAGGGTGAAGTCGAGTCGCTTAGATGACTAATAATCATATCAAAGGTGCCATGTCATGCAGCAGATTTAAATAAGAGGGTTTGGGGGAGCATTTGCATGCATCTGTATGCCTGGGCTAAGAGGCTAATGTCATAAAGTACGGCGCAGACATGATTTAATGTAATCTGTCATGTCATATGCTAATCTTCAGGCCTCTCAGTAACATACAGCATGTTAGCACGGCAGATTTCAAGGAGGACTACAGTAAGTCAGAGGTGTAGTGCAGCACAGTAAAAGATTAACTACCGTACGTGTTTGTGCTGAACTTACTGAGCTGGTATAGTCAGTCTGTATATCAGTTACTGTAATTTTTGTTGCAGGAAAAATGGATTGAGATGAGACTGCTTGAATTTGCAGGGCCTGACTGCAGATTTATTTCAAAGCTCACTAAGAGAAGTACAAGTTGTCACCTACTGCTACCAAAATACTCCTGTCACTCTCTCCCAGCCCTTACTGAAGGTTAAATGAGGCATTTAGACCTTCATTTTTGGGGATATAACATTCAGCGCATCACCTAAGAGCCAGAAAAGCAGAAGATGGCTGTTGTTAAAAAAAAAAAAAGGTTCATATTATATCTCGCGAATTACTACACAATGAATTAGCGCCCCTACAGGTCAGGTTTAGGAAAAGAGCCGCAGTTAGGATCATCATGTAACACACTTAATGTAAAGTTGTGCAGGTTACGTTTAGGAAAGTGAAGATACAAAGGTTAGATTTACAGAAAGAATCATGGTTAGGCGTCTTCACAAAATTTACTTAAAGTTACGCAGGTTACTTTTAGGAAAGTCGAGATACATAAGTAAGAATCATGGTTTGGCCTCTTCATGTTAAATACTTAATGTAACGTTATATACTCATGTTACATACTTAATGTAACATTATGTACTCATGTTACATACTTAATGTAACATTATGTACTCATGTTACATACTTAATGTAACGTTATGTACTCATGTTACATACTTAATGTAACGTTATGTACTCATGTTACATACTGAAGTTTACATTAAGTATGTAAGGTAAGTTAAGTAGGAAAGGTAAGTTTGTTCGTTTGTTTAAGGGTGCATTCTTCTGATAAGTTTAGGTTTAATTACTTATTCAACGATATAAAAAGGAAAATGTTGATACTTTTAAACCTAAAGTAAAAAGCTTTTTTTAAGTCTGGCTTTTAAGTATTGCCTTTCTATCACAATTTTATGGTTTATGCTTTTTTGGTTTATCCATTTTTGCTTATTTCTTATGTTGTTCTTGTTTTTGTTTCTTCAAACAAACTTTAAAGCACTTTGAATTACATTGGAGTTGTTTGAAAGATGCTATATAAACAAAATTTGATTGATTGTTTGAGATTTTTTATTTTTTATTTTTATTTTTTAATAATCACAATTATTTAGTGGACCGTGTGAAAGCCATGCCTGAAGACATTCTGATCATTGCTTGGTAAAATGTACTAAAAACAGACTTTTTCATCATAGCCTGTGTTCTGAAAAAAAAAAAGAAAATACACATAGATGTTTGTTTTGGTTGATTTTGCACATGCTGCTTTATGTTTGATTCTGCAGATAAATCACTGATGTGAAGAGCTCAGATTTCACTTTAGTACAGTGAGATGCAAACTGAGCCGACGAGTCATAAACTGATACGTCACTGGTGCGTTTGCCCGTTCATCAGCTCCTCGATGTGACCTTTTCCTCTCTCTTTTCACACAAAGTGCAGTTTCCACACACTTTTATCATCGGCTCGCAGTGCACTCGGTGGGAAAAAAGAGCTAAATTTGGTCACAAGTGGCACCGCTGCCAACATGTCAAAGAATGAAAAATAAATTCATTGGTGGGAAATGTCAGGTACGAAGCTGTGAGAGGGACTTTGGAGGTCTGACAAGACACAATTACAGACCGACCCCCCGCTGAGGACCGCGCTGTGGTATTTTCATGTTGGTAGTCTCTCAAGTAAGCCCACAGCGGCGTGGCACACCCCTCTTTGATCTGTGTGGAGGGGGCGCCTGGTGCATCCCTCTCTGCTGCTGATATAGTGTGGGAATGAATGTCAGGACAAAGTCGGCAAAGGGCCGGCCCCTCCCGAACACGCTCCCGATGCACACAAGCATTAAAATGTGTAAACCTGCACAACAGCGAGCCTCCTGTCTGCTGATCTCTGCGAGGAAGGACGAGCTGCAAAATGTCTGCATCCAACACATCTGACTGTAATATGATGGGCTGCAAAACTAGCAGTCCGGACTAAAAACTAATTTTTCCTTCAGTCTCCTAAAAATATATTCTTCATATACTCTGTATGTCCTGATATATACAGTTTGTACTCTCATCTAATAATCTTTGCAATTATTCATAGCCTGCAGACAGCCTGATAAATTGCCTGTGGTAATTAAAATGATTAAGTGAGAAGTGCAAAATGGTAATTTATCCTTGCATGACAGAGTTAAGTAAACCTGGTTATAAAACTCGCCTAATTAGCTGTCGTGAAATAGAGCAGGATGGTAAACCAGTGAACAGGTAGTTACAGAGAGCAGGCGTTTGATTTCAGACCTGCCAGATGGTCACCTCGCCTTTTTTTCACCTTTACTAACTAAAGATCTTCATATGTTACCTTTATTCAACATTACATTTAACGCTGCCACAAAAAGACCATCTGTTTTTTTTGTAAACTGATGGCACACAAGCATGTATGAGCAAGTATGAAAGCAGATAATAACCATAACGATTTACACATTTTAAGCAACTTACTATATAATTGTGTAATTTAATGACTACTGAATACTTAATGCTGAAATTCAAATGAGACTGAGTTTATAGTGCTTACAAATCTTGCTT
The DNA here is from genome assembly GCF_026936395.1 of Plectropomus leopardus. Lineage (NCBI taxonomy): Eukaryota > Metazoa > Chordata > Actinopteri > Perciformes > Serranidae > Plectropomus > Plectropomus leopardus. The sequence continues at coordinate 37,169,632 of NC_142180.1, read as the reverse complement.
AAAAAATACATCTACCTTAATTTATAAAGATTTTAAACCCTGTCTTTACAATGTTAAATAATCAATGATGTCCACAAATTCAAGTAGAAAACTCAAGTACTCCATTTTTAAAAATTATTTTAAATTCATGCAAATATAATCTGGAATCAGTCCTCTGAGTTACCAGATTATCAGACTGCACTCTGTCAGTCACATGATCCAAGCATGTGCGAACGGCCTTTCTAAATCCAAAGCGATCGTCAAGGCTGCATCTAAACTTAAAGATGTATAACTCATATTCTAGTGTCCACTACACTAAAATTCGGATTTAATCTGAAAGTACAGAAACTGAGACATTTGGAAATGATGACGCAGGCACCCACGTTCGCTTCCTGACTGGGAATTTTGAGTCAGCAACCCAGACGTCACAGGAAAATGTTGGTATTGTTTTTAAAGTTTTTTTTTTACATATCATATCACTTTTAATTAAAAGAGTATATGAGCTGAGTTTGTTTGTTGTTTGGGGGGGGGCACCTGCCGAGCTGCAGACCACCGTTTGACACCAACAAAATATCTGACAGAAATTTGGGATGACCATCTCACTGTGTGACTGCTGTTACAACCTATGTCTACTGACCGACCAATAGAAAAGCAGCTTGAAATGACGCTCTGATCAGCGCGACACTGCTAGTGCATGCTAAATGCTAACATACTAATATATACGCCAAGCTCTTGGCTTCTTTTCCCGCCACGACCGCGTCCACATTTTTTTTATTCAGACTTTTTTCGACACACATACATGCCACCATAACGAGGGCTCGATTTGTTTGTTTACATTTTGCTCTTACCACTACATCGGTGTAGATGGATGATGCACGCTGACAATGTTTTGTTTTTGCGTACTGACGTCGTTGGACGTTCGTCGTAGCCTGCAATTCAGCAGGTGATGTCATCATACAGCCTACATACATCAAATCTGATGTAGTACCCAAGTTTATCAAGGCTTATGTCGCAGAGGGCAGAAATCTCACAGTCTGCAGGAGGCTGACGGACAGAGGGATGTCGTCAGTGCAAAGCTCTCTGAGGCAAACTGTGATTTGTGATAATGGGCTTTGTAAAAAAATTAACTTGACTTCCTGCCCTCCATCTGACTTTTGCACATCATTGGGATCACGTGACTGCAAACCAGCTATACTCATACACGGCACCTCATGTTAATTTCAGTAACACTTTTACCTTGTCGTTGGTCAAATCAAAGAAATCTCTGCTTTCACTTCTCTGTATTGCCGTTAATCCTTCGTGGTGTAGTACGAGCAGACAATCTGCCTCCTGTTTACACCGGCACAAGCATGCCCTGTGTATGTAAGTGGTCATGTGATTCATGTTTTCAGTTGTGTTAGTTTGAATGGAGGTTATTTTTGAAACAGTGCAAACACCTTTTTAAAATTTGTAGATGCTTAAAGAGAGGTGGATTAATGTCTGTTCATCTGCTCTTAAAGACACGGTGAAGTGGAAAATACATTTATTATATATTATATATTACATTTATATATTTACTATATTTTTTTGTCCCTTCGTCAATTATGCATTCATATCTTCTCAAATGCTAAATATGTGTCCAAAAAAAAATCATTCATCAAATCAGTGTATTTTACATGAAAACGGATCCTGTTTTCTCTTCCTCTAAAAATAGTAAAGTATTTTAATATTTGTCATCATTTATATTCTGTCTCAATCTTTCCGGCCTCTCCTCAGCTAAGGTTAGCCTGTCTCCTCCTGTCCTGTCTTTTATATGGAGTTACACTGTAATGCCGACAAACAGCATGTCGCAGCCAATGCACGGCCCTCAGAGACATGCACAATAACCTTTCCCAACATCGCCCATCTCAGCACGAGTCTGTCACAGGCTCGGTAGCATTGCATGTGACATTACACTCTGGGGCAAATTTCTCCCAAATATGATTTGAGATGATTGAAAGCTTTTTGATTTTAAAGTGTATTCTCTTAAGCTAAGTGCTCTCAGAGACCATCAAGGAAATTTAATTGCCTCACTTAGAGAAAAAAGCAGGTTTTCTGACCCAAACGATATCAGATCTTAACATCTCAATAGAAACACATGGAATTGGATGGTCAACTGGGCGCCTAATGTCATTGGGAAATGCAATTTTCTGATGGCATTTCCTAAGTCTGTCTCACCGAGAACAAGATTGATCAAAATCTTAATGAGCCATTTTCAGAAGTGGACTTTGGCTTTGGCTTTATGGTAGATTATGGAGCCAAACAACCATGAATGTTGACCTTATAAAAGGAAAGTTTCTCTATCTGAAAAACAGTCAGCCTGACGTGACTGCGCACAGTACAAAGGATTAAAAATCGGGTCTATAAAGGGAAGAGCAGAAAATACAAATTACATAAAAATGTCTACACACACACACACACACTGCTAACCAAACAAATACAGAGAATATAAGTATTTTCGGTGTATTTCACAGGCTTAGACACTGATCTTTTTCTTCCACCATGCTCAATTACACCTCTCTGAACAGAGCACTCTCATTTCCCACAAGCTCCCCAGCATGGTGTGCAGTCCAGACTGGCCAACAGCCTGCTGCTGGACAGTCATGGTTGTAGGTAATGCCAAGCTGAGGTGGATCATCCCCAACCTCTTCAAACAGGATGGAGAGCCGAGAGTCCAACACATAAAAATAAACCTGACAGTCTGAACGAATATTAAGTCCAGCTCCACTCAAAACTCTGTTTTTCTTCTATTTATGTCCTGACCTCGACTATACTGTCTTCTGTTCAAAGTCTGTCACAAGAGTGTAGGGCAACAGTATGGCTTTAAAATAATGTCTCAATTATAAGGCTGTATCGCAATACATGATATATATCGCAATATTTTTAAGTGTCCTTTAAACTAATGTTTACTAAAGTACGACGTCTATTAAAGACGGCTATACCACATCCAGAAAAGTATGGTATTACATTTGTGAGAAATTTATTATGTTTGTGGGATTTTCACATTAAAAAGTGGCAGATTTGTATTAGTTTGTGGGCTGTTATTTACATTTGCAGGTGCAGCGAGATTTGTCTGTTGACCCACTTAAATGCTCTCTGGGAGGTAGGAAACAAAAAATGCAGAAGAGAGGCAGCAAAACCTCACCGTATGATGCAAACTACGTCAAGACAAAACTATGTTAAACAAAATATTTGCATCAGTATGTGGATTTTTTTCACTTTTTGAAAAGTGTCTGTAGAAAGACTTTGAAGATTCTTGTATAAACAAGGAAAAGAAATATTCAAGCGTACGAGTACTGTTCTGCTGTATATGGGGCAAGGGCACAGCTCTTTCCATCACACCAAACATTCATGTTGTTGATTTTAAGTAAAAGCAAAGAATGTAGTTCATTCCAACAAACCACTCAACACTCTCAGTGCCATTTCACTTTCTTCAACTTGGCTCAGCTTCAGAAAACAGGGACTAACACTGATATGTCAATGTTAGCTGATGCTGTCATTAAGGAAGTGCCTGTTGCATGTATGGCTGATCATATTAATTTATTATTTTGTGTCTGTCACAATCTTTCTAAGATAAGCTGATGGTGATTGTGCTGCATGTTTGGACCTCTGCTTCTCCCACTTTCTTTAGACTACGACAGAGATTAAATGAACATTGAAAAGCTGCTGTCTACCTGCATACGCACTAGGTTTTGGCTGATGTGAGAAATTTCAAACTGTCCAAAATGTCCAAAATGAATTCATTAATGCAACTCTGTTACTTCATGTAAACAAACAAACCAGAGACGTAAACGTGTATGTTTTTTTTAAATAGTGATGTTGGTTGGAAATTACAAACAGGACGGGTAACAGCTATTAACATTATCTTACCTTTCTTTTAGCGATGGTTGTCTACCTCAGCAGAAACTTTCAGCTTCATGTTGATCTCCCAGCAGCCAGCTGACACTGTGTTTAGGTTTCTGTAGTGAAAAAAGGAGGTTTTGTGTAAATATTTCCTCATTTCAACCTCATAAATCAGCCTGTCCTCGTCCGCTACGACGCTTTCAAAACGAGCGACAGATATAAATAGAAACAGTGTCTGATGAAAGTTTAGCTCACACACCTGCAGCCAGTTCTGCTTCAAATCCAAAATGTTGCCATATCAGTGCAGTCGTGATCTTTTAAAGAGACTTGCACAGTCATCTCCTCTGATTCCCCCAAAAAGCAAACAAAGATACAACATGCGCCGCTCTCCTCCCTCTACTGACAACTGATCTCTGCAACACCCGCTGCCTCAGCTTCAAAGTAATTTACACATAACCTGTTTGACACTAGTTCCTCCGTTAGGAAGTTTACAAACATGATATTACATGAATCATGCTCTCACATTTCTTATTACTTAATGCAACTTAAGTTGGGTTTAGCATTGTAGTAAGATTTTATTTCATTTTTTAATTGCCAGAACATGACAAAATAACAAATGCCAGTTCAGCCTGTTTACATAAAATCAAACCGGTTTAAGCTCGTCCACCAGACCAGACTGACAAAACTGGACACCGATTCAACTCTAATAGACACATTTCTTGTCTTTGGTTGGCCTAAAATAACAACCAAACACCTTCATGTAAGAAAAGAATTAAAGACAAATGGTTAATACTTCAACTGTAAGCGGGTTTCCATTTAACCCTCAAATTTTGTAAGCTAAAATTGCGAATATAAATTACACCTGAGAGAAACATGTCAACTGGCTCCCTCGTGCATAATGCAGCAGGAGCTACAAGAGCTGTTATTGCATCGCAAAACTCTTCAAAAGTTGAGCAGATCATCTGTAAGTTTTGAATCCACAATCCCTCTGTGAAATCGTGGACTATCACCTCCCAGACATCCCTCATTCCAGGCTGCTCTCACATATAATCGCTCGCATAACACGCATACGTGGCCTTGGATTGGAAGATTGGAAATAATGACGGCAAGTGCGGTGGCAGCAATAGAAATAAAGCTGTTAATGTTTTGAACATCCATCACCATGGTTACTGTAAGTCGCATAACATCACTCAGTTGAAAACGCTGTCATCTCACAATAATGTTTAATTTTCGAAAATATCGTTTAAGTTTTGCGCAAATCTGTAATGAAAACTTGCCTTGTGAAAGAAAGAGCTTTTGGACAACACACACACACACACACACACACACACACACACACACACACACACATGCACACACACTCACACACACACACTATGAGGGATTGTTGTTGTCCAGCCACTAGTAAAGGTAGGCAGCGAGCTGAAGAAGAAGCAGCTTTTAGCTCGATCTGATGAGAATCTGTAGGAGTGCTTATCCACTCTGCACACTGAGTCCAGTGGCTTTCTATTCCATGTCTGGCAGCGACTGAACGTTGTTATACAGTAAGAGGACGACGAGACGGGCCAATGCAAACAACATTTTGGGGACTGGGAGCCTGGCTGATGAGGGTCAGAGGTAACATGCAGTAGTACATATGGTCTGCTTTGGCTCTGAACTGTTGTGTGCTGGCACAAATTGGCGTGCAGTGCAGACTCCGCCCCTGCCAGCATACTGTATCATCCAGCAAACATTGCCTCATTGTTCGCCCACAACAACAAAAAAAAATAAATTTTTAAAACTCCCCAGTTTGGACTCTTCAGACACAGAGATTTCTACACAAGCTACTGCAAGTTTTGGTTCCTATTTACTGAACAATAACAGCACACTGCTTCTGCATATTATTTGTAATTTAGTCATTTTATTCTATTTCAAAGTTCAATAAGTCTACGACCTTTGATTGTCCCGCTGAGCCTGTTCAAACTTTAAAACTTGAAAGAATAAAAATTAAAAAAAAGAAAAAAGAAAGGATTTGTCAAATATTTGTATTGGACAGCCAAACCTAATTCTACTGACATACTTTTAAGTTAGGACTTAACAAGTTAGCACAGTGATACTGTCTAAGCAAGCAGCGCTGCTCAGGCACAAAACATGTAGAGAATAAAAGAATAATAAATAAAATACATAATAAAGTAATAAATAAAAGAAAGAATTGCTTCTTTTTAATTCAGCATTTCCTGTTTCTGTTTCAAAATAAAAGCCCTCTGACAAAGTTTCAGTTGACAGTTGTTAAAAGGTTTATTATTGTAAAATATAAACAGAAACAAGTGGAGTATCGGCTTAAATTGTGGAGTTGCTGCAGCAGCTATGCAGTAGCTCTGCAATCACAAAGCTGTCTGTGTGAACACAGCACACGAACGGGTCGCAGCAGCTCAGCAAGGTAGCTGTCACGCACTGCTTATGCAGGCAGTGTGGCCCGGGCGTTACACTGTGTTACAGTCAAAGTCAGAGATCAAAATTTACTTTTTAAAATTTCGAACAAGTTCCTAAAAGCACACAAATCCAGATGACAAAAAACTTTGTGCTGAACAAGAGACAGCAGAAAAAACAAAGTCCACACATTAGACTATGCTCCCATAAATATTTAATTTAATTACCACAGAGGTGACGCTTCAGACTACACACCCTTCATCAGAACATTGAAAAATTTCCAACTTCCAATCTCCAAGAAAATCAGGTACACAGCGCCAAATGTAAACATAAAACATGGCTGACGGGGAAAACGGCATTTCTTTAGCAGCACACAACCGAACTCTCAGCCTCCGAGCCTCGTCGCATTTAAAAACAAATCAGAGAAGAGAAAACACATTACTGTAACCAGCTAGCACACCAGCATCAGCCCCATGATTTTACTCACTTAAAAACAATGTATCAACAAAGCACTATAAATCCAATAATAACTTTCTATTGGTCAGATTCACATTCTGGAGACAGTGACCCTTTAAAACATTAAACGTCCCATCACTGCAACCTCTCTGCACCCTATAAAACCAGGGGCAGGATTCATGCTAACAGCAGACTGCTGCGTTTGTCAGCTGTATCAACATTCATTTTGTGAGTTAGCCAAGCTATAAAATCAGACTGTTGTCTGTTATCTGGAAACCGTGCAGCGCGGGCTGCTGTCTGTATGCTCTGCTAAAGATGGTTTCTTTGAGAGAGAGAAAAGACACTCTCTGCTGTTTTGAGTTTTAAAAAGTTTTCTCACCTCAGAAGTTCTGTAAGAAGAAATGCAGATGGACGGACGGATGGACGGACATACAGATATAAATATATACATATATGTATGTAGAAAATACTAGAAACATCCTAAAAACCCAGACGTCCTAAAATCTCTGAAATGATGCGTACTTAAATTACAAAAAATGTCCTACGATCACTGAAATGTTCTAAAATCCTACAAACATCAACATTTCTCAAAAACAGATTGTGAAGTGCATCTTCAAAATCCACTCTGCTGTTTTTAAACGTTTTCTAACCTTTAACGTTCTCTCCATCTGAATACTGACAGTAGAAAAGAGAATCCCTGAGTCATATTTCACATTAAAATTTTATTCATCTCAATCAGGATCTTTGTGCTGCTTTGTTGTTTGTCCAGAAATGATATTGTCCTCAAACATTAGTTTAGCAGCCAAAATGAGGCTGAGCGCTGTCAACAGGGTACGAGAGGATACTTTGGATGATGCAAAGGGAGTAAATGGAAATATCAGAGGAACGTGGTGATGTGAGGAGCTGCAGCTCAATCAGCACTTTAAAAACAAAATTTAAAAGTCTGTAAATCACTGCTCAGCTCTGTAATATCTGACCTTGAATTCTCACCTATAGTCTTTATGACTTGCTTTATTTTTTAAAAGCACTGTGGTCTGCTATCGTGTGAAGCTTTGTTTTGTGTCTTTTGTGGTATTTATATGTATAACTTTATACTGTGTTTGCACTCTGTACTGTTTGCTATTGTGTTGGGTTTTTTTCACCTGCAGGGACTACAGATGCAAATTAGCTTCAGACTACAACTGCTGTACATACATTTGTGACATTCATGTTTTAAATCATTATTGGTCCCTTTGAAATAAAAATAAAAAATAAAATAATGTTTTGGAATACTGAGAAAAAAAACCTATATCATTTGATAATTTTACCACAATAACCAGTAGCCCACCAGTTAAGCCGACTGCACTGACTTTCTCCCCAACAACCAATCATCCGCAGACCAAACAGACCAGCTGATTTTAACCAGTAAAAAACTTTCACATGAAAAATAAAACTAGTGTTTTTTCAAAATACTGCTCGTTGCAGAGGGCTGATGACTAACGATGCAAAAACGTTAATGTCCCTCGACAGCAGGTGTTTAGTTTCACCGCTCTGAACAACTATACATATTGTATTATATTATATACATAATGTAATATATATAGATATTATAGATAATTTCAGGATGAATATGTATGATTTTTTGTTTTATTTTGTTTGTTCATTTTTCCTTAATAGTTTTCTCCTTTATAAAATTATTAGTTTTAATAACATCAGCAAAATTTTGAATTCCTAAAATAATAATAATAGTAATAATGCCAGTACTACTACTAATAATAATATAAATAATAAAAATAAAAATAAGACCAATAACAATAATAATAACATACAATACTTATAATTTCTTTACTGTAATAAAAATAAGATAATCTTTATGTCTAACATAAATTGCCTATATAAATTGTGATATTTTATCATTTTGTAGTATTGGTTAACTACACGTTTCATAGTTTGGTTTATCGTGGCTGTTAGCAGCGGCCTCTTAGAAAAGTACTAATGGACCCATCTGAGCTCTGCATTTTTCATCAATTACTCCACAACTGAAGTGTCACTATTTGATGTCACTGAACGGACAGCAGCTCCCATAACCCCAAACTAACACGGCTGCTCCAAACTACTGTGTGACACTGAAGAGGGAACAAATAACGAAATAAAAGAATTAACAAGTGACAAAATACGACTGTAATATCTCCTGCGCTGGTTTCCACAGTCGTGGTTTGAAATATTTCGTAACTCTGTGGTAAAAAGTTTTATGACAGTTTTTATTTGTAACAACATCATATTGATCTGTGCATTATGATGTTTACAGACATCTCTGGAGATAAAGATGAGCAGCAAAGTGCAATCTAGTCAAGCTCATCACAGACTGTCCTTGAGGCTTTGAAACAAGATCCATTTAGATTGTATGGCTGAGTAAAGGAATATGGCCTATAATATCTGCCACGGCTTTGTAGATAATGATCAAATGAAGAGGTCTTAGGAAAATAGCTTGAACCCCAATGCTGATTAGGATCCAATTATAGGGTGAGAAAAAAACTCTAATTAACTTTAGGATGGTGTGTTTCAGACTCCAACTTCACATAATTTTGTGATTTCATTTGATTCTGAGGAGAAATGCTGTTTTCTTCACATGATTAATTGATGATAATCATTCAGAACAAAAATAATTCAATGATCGTATTAAATATAGATATCTCAAGTAGCATTTCAGCTCAGCTGCCAGGACAAAATGTTGGTGCTGTATTTTTCTGCAAACCATGTATACGTTACATTTGTACATTTCATACACATCACATTAAAGTCTGTAAATTGGTGTAGATTGTAGCTGATTTTGACCAATGACCAACAAAACTGGTTGTATTTCCTGGATGTTTACATCACCCAAATGTGTTTTTTTTTTTTTAGTAACCCGTCAATGTCTTTCCACCAAAGACTGTGTGGCAAAAAGCCGGTATTTTAAGTTAAAACATAATATTCTCCTAACCATAACTAAGTGGTTTTGGTGCCAAAAACTAACCACAGGTTTCCTGAAACATTAGGAAACTAGAGATGCTCAGATTTGGAACAAACTTCCGATTCCCTTCAAATCCGCCAAGTCAGTTCCTCACTTTAAAAAACCCACCTGAACAGACTGGCATTGTATAGCTTCATATATGTATGTACATGTGTATATGTATTGGTTTGCATATGTGTATGTGCATTTATATGTATGTTTGTGTGTATGTATATGCATGTACACGTGTATGTATGTCTATATATACAGACAGACAGATACAGATGTGTATGTGTGTATATCTATGTATGTATAAATATCCTAAAATCCTTAAAAATGTCCTAATTTTCTAGAAATGTCCTAAAATCTGACAAACATCCGAAAGTCCAAAATTTCTCAACAACAGATTTCGAAGTGCATGTCAAACTATGGAAACATGGCAGTTTTAGGATTACTTCTGAATATACACTGCACATAGTTGAAATATCAAAATGGTGTATTATTCATAATAACAAAAGAATTGAGACAGAAATAAACATAGTTGACACGAGTAAAATATCTCTGAAAAGCAATAAAAATCACAGAAAAACAGATTCCTTATTGATAATATGAAATGGAGGAGGAACAACAGGACGAGCACCATGCTCCTTTAGAGTCATCCCAGGACTGTAAGGCCCACTACGGAGTTTGTTTGCCACGTCGTAATGAACTTGCCTGATTCAGTAAAAGCGAGCTGCCGCCGTCACACTGTGACAGCAGAGCTCACAGCTGCCTGGGAAATAAGATAAACTATTAGCAGATGAAACAGAGCTATCGGTTCCATCTCACTTGAATCAGGAACTTGTTTGCCTCCGCACAACCTTCAGGAAATGCACAGGGCCTCGGCTGGTACCCCGAAATGACGCCCAGACACCGAGCGCAATTAAGCCCCGCGTGGCATGGGCAGCCATTATGTATGAAATCAAATTACCTTCATTAACCTGCCAAGTTGGCTGAAGGCGTCACTACCCACTGGTTCTTTCTCCGCCCTCGCCGAGGAAGATGAATGACAAACCAAAAGAGGTGTAGCATGCTGATATCCCTGTGGAGTTCTAATACAACATCCCCTCCCAAAATTTTCTAATGCATTCATACTCATGGAAACCATTTCTGCTGCCTCCACCACGTATGTTTTAATGCTGCAAAATGAAATGCATGGCTTGAAAACAATATCGCACCGTACGAGATAATTAGCTCTCCTGGCTTGACAAATGGGCCAATACCTATGTGCATGCATGCTTTTGAGCGCTGCATATGTCGCCTTCATGAATAAGCATTGTGCTGCATCCCCTGCTGTAATACATATATTTATCGCCATAATTCTTAATGCCCGAACACCGGCTGCACAGGAAAATAACACGGCTAAATTGCACCATAGTGACAAATAAGGTACAGCGAATAAAGATGTGGGATCATGGACGAGGCTGACGGCCACATCACAGTGCAGGGCATTTTTCTTTTTTAAAAAAGTGCACCGACTTTCTACCACTGACCTCATTTTCCACCGTGGAGGATGTCAAACAGTGTTGAATCGACACTCTTAAAGGGAGAAAAATCTCCCCCACAAATGGTTATTTCTCATAGGAAAACACGGATCAAGTTAACAACAAAATGCAATCCTGTCTGGTTGGGCGCATAATCATTTGGCCTTATGTAAAACTGCCGGCAGAGGCACCGGGGGAAACTGATATTTGTGGTGACTGGCTATCAGAGGCAGCATCAGAGGTAAGTGATTCTATTTAGATAGATAATAAATATGCGGTCATGGGGAACCTATATCCAAAACCCACATAATGACTTTCTGCTGTGGCTGGAGGAGGAGGCTGCCGATCAGTCTTTACAATATTTACAGCAATTTGCTCCCCTTCATCCTTCTCAGTGCTAATTCTATTTCCTCTTCATTACGGACACCGTGTTTTTAATGAGAGAGGCCTTTTCCCAGTCCAAATGTCTCCTCAATTCTTTTATTTATCAATCACGCGGAGGCTTTTAGGCTGCAGGCACGCGGTATCACATGGTGAAATCAGTCTTGAATTCCACTTAGCCGATGCACTGACTGATTGGGGAATTAGCTTGAATGCTATTTTGAGTGATGGTCATGTAACAGTTCTGAGAGAACAAAAGCATTAAATGCCCTGAAACTTAAAGGGCATGCGCTACAGCAGTGCTACTCAACTTAAGGCCTGCGGGCCAAACGTGGGCCCTGACAGCATGCAGTGTGGCCCTCCAACCATTTTCTAATTCACAATAAAAATGAAGTGATTAACACATAGAAGTGCTTTTGTACTTTTAGTCTCCATGAGGAGCCAGAGCGCATAAAACAGCATCAAAACAGAGATGGTTTATTGAAAGAAGTACCAGTGGAGGATCCCCCACAAACCTCGACCTAGCTAAGACCCTAATGTCCCAAAATCCTAGAAATGTCCTGAAATCCTAAAAAAGCATTAAAATCCTTAAATGTCCTAAAATCCAAGAAACGTCCTAAAATCCAAGAAACGTCCTAAAATCCAAGAAACATGCTGAAATCCTGAAAAATGTCCTAAGATGTCCTAATACAAGAAATGTCATAAAATCCTAAAAATCTCCTAAAATCCTTGAAATCATCATAAAATCCTAGAGACATCCTAAGATCACAAAAATGTCCTTAGATCCTAGAAATGTCCTAAAATACTACAAATGTTCCAAATTTCTAGAAATCTCCTTAAATCCTAGAAATTCCCCAAAAATTCCCCATCCTTAAAAACATCATAAGACCCTAGAAATATCTTAAAATCCAAGAAATGTCTTAAGATTAAATGCCCTAATATCCTAGAAACATGGTAAAATCCTAAAAAAATGTCCTAAGATCCGAGAAATGTCCTACTCTTAGAAATGTCCCAAAATCCTGGAAATATCCTGAAAGCCTTGAAAAATCCTAAAATCCTTAAAATCACAGAACATCCTAAAGTCTAAGAAATGTTCTAAAATCCTAGAAACCTCTTCGGGTCGTAGAAATGTCCTTAGACCCAAGAAATCTTGTAAAATCCCATTAACATGTTAAAATCCTAAAAGAAAATGTCCTAAGATTTTATAGATGTCCTAATCCTAGAAATGTCCCGAAATCCTACAAATGCACTAAAATCCCAGAAATTTCCTAAAATCTGAAAAATGTCCTAAAATCTGAAAAATGTCCTAAAATCCGAGCAGTGTCCAAAAATGCGAGAAACATGTATGGGGCTGCTGCGCCTGGCCCCCAGTCTCCTGTCATTTTGTAAAGGGCCCCCGAAACAAGTCGAGTGTCCCTGCTCTATGAGTCTTTTTCAGATGCAGAGGTCACAAAGTGAAGTTACAGACTGAAATGCTTCTCATTAAATTTGGACTTTCATGCTTATTTATGCAAATTCCCTCAAACATTTTGGACGCTTGATAACTAATACATTATGTATGAAAGCCGGTGATGCTTTGTCTGAACTGATTTATTGCTTCTAACACATTTTGTGCTCATGCCACCTGGAGCTCTGCGATGTATCAATATAATATAATATCCTCAAATGAGAGCAGACATTATCGGGGATTTTGGCGGTGTTAATATTGTGATGTAGCCTAAATGTTTTCTTTTCCTGCTCCTAAAGACTGCATTACAGTCAATGGATCAATTTTCCTTATTAGACTCTTCTGGCTGAGTGAAATGGAAAGCGAATCCTTCTACCTGCTTCGGCATTACATCCACATTCCTAATGATAATTTCAAAAACCCTTAATATCTTTTGAAAGCATCAATAGCCATCCCCTAAATATCAACACATTACCGATATGAAGATGGTAATATTTGTGCTTTTTTTCCCAGTATTGTTTCAGAAGTGAAATGTATGATGTGTGATCAGTAAGCCTCCGTCTGGACATTTTTGTGTGAGAAAAAACAGGATTTTATAGGCAAAAATGCTGAATATTTCTGTAATGGCTTTTGTGAATAAAGACAGCCCACCTGCAGTGTGCCACTGCACCTGTCTGCAGGTAACAGCTTAAGACCTAACAGAAAATAGATATTAGTGATGAGTACTTGAGTACTCGACTACTCGTTTGGATGTCAGTATTCACTCAACATGTTGAGTACTCAGCACTGCCATTCCTACATGTGAATATGGGATTACAAGAACCCATCGTAATACTAACTTATCTTCTGCTTTAAAGCTATCAGAAAAAAACAACAAAAAACAGATACATAATATAATTTACAAAATAAGAAATTACCAATGTTCTTTAAAAAAAATCACAATCTTTACAAATCTAGTTTATCCTGATAAAGAACCTGCTTTCTCCAGGTTGTTGTTTTTTGGGGGGGGGGGGTTTTTTAAGCATTTTTTTCTGAATATGCTGATTTTCCAATCTGACATGAAAAAGGTATCTGAACGCAGCACATGAGTAGTGATGTCAATCCAGGTTTTAAAGGGTTAAGGCCATGTTTAGACTGATGATCATAACATCTGTGTTTTTGTCTGTTTTCTTCTTTCATAAAGGTGTCTTTGTCTCTGAGGGTTTTTGGTTTTTGTTATTTTGTTTTCTTTGGTTTGTTTCTTCACTTGTTTGGTGGCATGTTGGTGGTTTGTGGTGTGTTTGTAACATGGTGCCTCTTGTGTGTATAGTTTAAATGTTATAAATATAATTTAAAATGTATATATATTTGAATTCTCAATGTATGTACAAATTAACTTGCCTTGCCCTTTCGCAGGTCTTTGTGAATGTAGTCAGAAATCTACAGTGCTGTTACATTAATAAATTATCTGTCATTTAATGTGAGTGTGTGTGTGTGTGAGAGAGAGAGAGAGAGAGAGTGTGCAGGTGTTTTTCTGTGTGTGACAAGATATTAATACAGTACTTCTACCGTCTCCTCACATCTCATTTCACTCCTCAAATGAAGCTCTTCAGAATCACGGCAGACATGCATTACGGTAACTAAAGGAATCCTGGGTAGTATGTCATTGATTGACTCTAATAGGTTACGGTAAATCACATTTTTTTCCCCTCATCAATTACTCTCATTTATTTAGTGGACCATAACTCTATTTGTGAATGAAAACCTTATTCAGAAGACAAGAAAAATTAGCTGGTGGCTGCTGGATTGTTGGAAAAGGAAGAAAATGAGGTGTCTAACCCAAAGTGACATTTACAAATTACCTGTTAATTTCAACTGGGTTGAGGGATGATAGGACTGAATTACACTGACAGGAGGGTAACCGGGTAATGAAAGCCGAGTCTGTAGTGGCTAAATGGGTAACCTGCGCGTGGAGACGCGGTGGGTTTATTCCGTGTGAGCACCTGAAGTGCTCTCAGCGTCTCATCTGAACTTTATTCTGTCCACACCCACCTGAGAGGCCGGCGCCGCCTCACAATCTACTTTTGGTCCAATTAAGCGGAGGCCGGATGATGAATAGTTACAATCAGGCTTGTTTTAGAGGCCGGTGCTCAGGAGGATACTAACCATGCACGGAGAGCGCCAGAGAACGTCCGGGGTGTCAGGGTGCAAGGTGAAGTGGCGAGACTTACAACGGTGTCACCTTGCATCCGTCCCCACTAATGTCTCCTAAAAAAAGTCTCAGTGCTGAGACAACACGGCACAAAAACCGGTGCCCCCTCCTCCCCTCCCTCGCCCGTGCCCCGAGCAAACATTAGGGAAGAGAAAACAGTGCCAAGTGGAAACGGGTGACATTTGAATTGAATACCTCAATAATGGATGCAATCTCCCCGTAACCTCCATTTAGCTGGCAGAGCCGAAGCAGCACAAAATCAAGACAGGATCCCTCAGGTCAATGGAAACAGAGGACGTTGGTTAATGATGCCTGTACTGCTCTGAAAGCATCGTGGCGAGATGCACGAGGGAAGATAAAAGCCCTCCAAACTATTAGCAGTGGAGAGGATGTAAAAAGTCCAACAGTTTTTCCTGGAATCTGGATTTTAAACATAAACAAAATTCCTAGTTTTGTGCCGTCATTTTAAACGGATTCTCTCGCAGCGGTTTCCTCAGACCGGTCCAGAAGAAAATGGCACTAAACGTTTCATATGTAGCATATTAAGATTTCTAAAGTGACGTAATATATGAGCTGACTTTGTTATTGGAAGGTGGAGGCATGACACCTGCAGACCACTGTACCAGCTCAACGAATACCAAAACCAGCTTGTTATTGAGAGACTCATCACCGTTTTTATTTATCATAGAGACTCCCTGATGTTCTGCGTCTTTATCCCATAACACTATTGATACTTTTCTATTATTATAGATTATAAAGACGAGGCGATTTTAACTGAACTGGTTTTGCTTTTATTGCTTAACAAGTGACGAACAAAACATTTACAGCCTTCAATTAATAATGGAAGAAAATGTGTTGGTGAAAGTGTTGGTTAATTTCTGTCACCTTCAGTCGTTTTTAGTGATTAGAATATAAATTATTGTCGAACGTCGCGTCATTATTCGGCCAAATAATAGAAAAGTATCGACAGTGGTATCGATAAAGACTCAGATCATTCAGGAGTCGTGATAATGGTATCAGTATCAATAGAAATTAACAATCCCAAATCCTTGGGGGGATTATTAACAAACAAGAAGACGATGGCAAACGCACGCACCAGAACCGACCCGTTAATAACCTCAGTAGAGTCAGCAGCACAAACACAGCTCGGTACTCCGCCGTTGTTGTCATTGTCGGCTTCATATTCGTGTAGGCTCGTTGTCTGAAACGTAACGCGCATGCGCCAAGTGCGGCTGTGAAGTCACCGTTCTCACAGGATCTGCACATCGCCAGTTTACACGCTGTTTTCAAAAATGACACCCTGGAACCCGTTTCAGAAGTCATTTTCAGGCCCTTGAAACGCCGTTATTGTGTGAACAAAAGGCCAAACCATGCAAGAACCACTGCAGAGTAGACTGCTCTTAAGTTTTAATGTATCAACTAAATTAAGTACAGATGTGAAGTACCGTTAAACTTAAAATAAAAGCCTAGTCCCAAATAAAGGCCCAGTCCTTTTTACTAGCCCGGTGTGGCCATACTCTTGACCAATAAAGGCCTGTCTCAAATACAGGCTCAGTCTGGATACCAGAGTGAGGGAAAACTGTCCAGTCAATTATATTCATAATTATATATATTTTTTTTTTAAATACATAAATATTCTAATTTTATTTTTTATATTATATTTTTGTAAGCTTTTTTTCCAGGTGGGGGGGCAATTTATTAATTTTAATTTAATAAATTAATTTTAATTTTCGTGTACTCACAGATTTCTTGCTAGCCTGTGGGTCTTTTTTTTTTTGATTGATGCCAGATTTAGCTATTAGCTAGTTTACATCTGCAGTCCCTGGGCAGGTACAAACAAAAGAAATTTCTTCTTTCATTGGTTTAACTCATTTTTTGGTTTAAATTAAGCCAATCTGCCCATTTTTCAAAAGGCTAAATATACAGTTTGGCTGTATTTCCCATCTTTGCTGAGCAACAGTTTTGTGTGACAGGAATTAAAAGCCCGTCCCATATAGACGCCGGTCCAAAACATAAGCCTGCTGAGTTCAGTGATTTAAGCAAATAATAGTCAAGGCTATTGATCAAAGTTTGAAACATACCTTGCTAATATTTTTCTGGCGGCTCGGATGAGTTTCCTCCACATGAGAGAGAGCAGGAAAGAAACAGTGTTGGGAAAAGAGATAAGGTCAATTAGGAGTGTGCACTGATTTGCCTTACAAAGGTCACTCGAGTCTTCGCAGCAATCTTACTATTGTAGGAAACTGGCTGGAAACTCCTTAACAATCTCTGCTGTGGCTGTGCAGCGCGCTCAGCTCCACCCTGACCTCTTTAGAAAGGCCGGCCCCGGCTTCTCCCTCACTCTCGTCTGACCGGAGAAAACTAATGAGTGCGAGGCTGTGGGTAAAACCTAATGGGGCTCAGTAGTTTTTGCTCCGGGCTGACTGCTGAAAATGAACATTTAACCACAGCTCCAGTAATTGAAAAAATGACAAGCAGTACATACAGGCCATCGCCCCACACAAACACACACACACACAGAGCGGCCAAATTATTCTGATTATTTGCCACCTCCGGATTAGAAGCGCCTCTCCACACTGTCACTTACAGCACCAACCAGCAGCAGCGTCAGAATACGCAGGAAGGAGCAGAGATGTGGAAGTAACATCAATTAAAATGAGACTGTTAGCCTCTAGTTATGCCAGATACAGAGTGAGTGCAGAGGAGCAAGGTCTGGATGGTACACGGACTTCAGTGTGTGGAAGCAGGCGGCGCAGTAATCAGCTCGATCCGAGAGGACGAACCTTCTCAGGAAGAAAAGCATCCGCACATGGCTCGCTCGCTCGCACTAGCTCTGCTCTGAAGAAACTAAATGTAATGTTAGTGGGAGTTTTGCCTCGGCTTAACTTTGCTCACAGCTCCACCTGCTTGTCATTTATTGACACTGACACTTGTGTCTCTTCAAAGTCAAACTGCATTCATGTTTGGTGTGCGATGATGTCACCTTTGAACCCCAGAAATATTAACTGTGTGATTTACGTCCAGATGCAGAAGAAGAAAACGGTTTCACGCTCTAAACTAAGAGGGAAATGACAGATTTATACCATCACTGGCTTTGATGCCTCAGTGTGTGTGTGTGTGTGTGTGTGTGTGTGTGTGTGTGTGTGTGTGTGCGTGTGCACGCATGTGCTTTTTTCATTGTTGAACTTTGCTGTCGAGGTGGAGGGCTGTATTTGTGTGTGTCCTCCCATCATAAGTCCCAACATGAAATCTGGCTTACCTATCTGCCCGAATTTGCTGGTATCTCTAAAAGTTTTTTGGGAGAGTAATTTATAACCTTACTTGTAATTTTTTTTTTTAACTTTTATTTATATATATATATATATATATATATATATATATATATATATTTATATATATATATATATATATATATATATATATATATATATATATATATATATGTATACTGGTAACTTCTGATGTGTTGTATTCAGTATATTCTTGCATAATGTTGTTTTGATTTTGTTTTTTGTTTTATTCATAGAGACACGTTGGAGAGTCAGAAGGTGTTTTCACACTTGGTCCGTTTCGGCCCTCTAAGCGGACTCCGAGCGATGACTCTGCATTTTTAACGCCTATGACAACACTCCAAACGAACTCAGACTCCTCTGAAGCGAGCCGAACTCGTGGTCTGAGTTCAGATGCATTAACATGTACGCAGATACATAAACATGTACGCAGCACTGTCTGCTGTTGCTGGCTGTGGTGGAGCTAAATTTGGACTTTCTACAAAGCTAGTTTAATTTACATTTATATTCCTGTCACTCTTTTCAAACTATAGCTGCCAAAACAAGTTCAGTGAAATAGAAAGTATAACATTTCCCACTGAAATGTAGTTGGGCTAAGGGATGAAGCTGCATAAAATTAAAACACTCGGGCACAGCACAAGTACTGTAGAATTGGCTCACTGTACGGGCGGGTAAATACACGCAGGCAGCCTTCTTTAAGCTGATTCACACAGGTCATACGTGTATGTTAAACACAAATACGCCTTTCTAAAACTTCTGTTAAAGGTGCAGTGTGCAGTTTGTACTAGTATGTGCCAAGCGTGTACAAGAACTATGGTGGCCACGAAAACATCAAAAAGGGAATGGCTCTGGCTAAAACCAGTGTTTGGTTTGTCTGCTCTGGGCTACTGTAGAGACATGATGGATTGCATGGAAAAGGCGCGCTCCGTATGTCGTTATAAATGGGTCATTCTTGGGTCGAACTGGGTGAAATGGCTTTAAATTATTATCGCAATATTTTAAGGCTATATCTCAATACTATTTTTTTTAATGTCCTTTAAACTAATGTTTACTACTTAAATACAAAATTATTGAATGAACTGCAGTTACAATCAAGTCAAATAAAGTAGCTACTGTCAGATACTCAAGTTGAATACACTACCGTTATAATAACATCTAATAAAATACAACTATAAGGAAGTTAAATTTCGCACTTTTATAATGAAATTTCAAAAAGTACTCTTAATTATACAAATCGAAGCAGGACCTATAGTGCTTTTATTTTGAGGGACCTGGCTCATCTTGGGCAGAAGTCTTTTACTTGTGGACTTAAGCTTCTGGTCAACAGTTGGATGTTAGCAGACAGTTAAACAGATACTAACAGCTCTCCAGTTCAGATATTACCAATATTTGCAGGTTGCTATGGTGCTCTGTGGTCGCAAATGTGACTAAATAGTCGTGATCGGAGCTCTGCAGATACAAACGCACACCTCACCTGCTCAAACTACTGCAACTACCACTGTTTCCACAGTGCCATTAAACATGATGATTTATTCTCTACATGCTGGAAACAAACTAACAGCTCTCCAGTTCAGATATTAATCGTATTTGCAAATTGCATAGTGCTCAGTGGTCGCAAAATGTGACTAATTAGTCACAGTCTTGAGCTCTGCAAAAGCCCTGCTCTGTGTGTGTGTCTGTGAGAGGCAGAGAGCTGCGAGAGAGCGAGGGAACCAAAACGCCAGTAGCTTTTAAAAACAACGTGACACGTTTACACTTGATGTTTGCAATGTATTCAATTTATATATCACCTGTGGAACCAGCCAAGAGCCCTCAAGTATATATCACAATATATCACACACCCCTAGTATGTAGTTATATTATATTTTTAGGTAATGACAACACAACAATTTTTAGTTTCAAGTGAATAAACACTAATAAAAACATAGTTATGAGCATTATATCTGCCATTATCTCCCCTAAATTCCCCACACTAGACCTTTAAATACTGTGTAAATAAGCTGTATATGTCATTGTTACAACAAATAAATTCCAGAGGATGTATTTCGTAAGTCAAATGATGTGTGCTTTAACTTGTTATTGTTATTAGTCAAGGAGCTCAGGAACCCTCGAGCGCCTCAGGAGGTGGTGATGATTTTAAATCTATGAAAAAAATAAAAAAAAGACTGATTAAAGCTAAATTATTATCTCAGACATTAACCAGATTGAACACGAGCACTGAAACCATGATCCATCATAATAGTTGAGCATTATCTTAAATGTCCAATGGCTATCCCATTTATGAATGTTATGCTTGATGGATGATGGCAATTAACAAAATGTAATCTCCAAAGAGTTCTCAGAAATCTCCCCCCGACACTCAAACACTCGCCCATGGAAAAGGTAACGCTGTGTTTGGTGCGGCGTCCTTCAAGAAATCAACCACATCGTTTTAATGCTGCAGCCTGAGTTTAAAGATTATTGTGCTTTCAGTCATTTTTTAAACATTATCTGAAGCCAATTTGATTGCTAAACTGAGATATCCGTCTCCCTTTGGGTGCAATTACCAGCAGTTAACGGGGCAGCTTCACATCTTACACCTTGTTCCAATACAACAGCATTTTTTCAGTCGGAAACAAGAAGATCTGTGTTCCTCTTCATACACGCTCAGCCTACAAATACACCAATTTGCTAATTGCAAATTGCAAATCGCATTATGTTTTACACAACTGTTTTGGAATTGGGGTTCTACCTGCTTTAAAAGAAAATCCAGAGGTCAAAAATAATGAAAAAACAGAGATCATTTCCAAAATTCACAACATGTTGTTATCTAACAAAATATCACGTTATGAAAAAGACGTTTTCACTGTGGTTCCCATCACTTAGCCTATATTTCCCATCATGCTTAGATCTGCAATGAATTCATTTGTTGTCAGAGTTCATAATGTGTCTGTTCAGAACATGCTGGTTTATGCTGATTTTTGTCATCGTTGTGTCAATTTATGGTTTATATTATTAGTGAGTTGGTTTGAAAATTTGAGCTGTATTTTGGTTGTGGTAATTTGAACATTGCGATGTTGTGTGATTCACGCTGTGTCGATGTGATGCTGGAAAGTCATAGTTTGCGAGTTGGGAAGTCGTTTTCTGACTTTGTTGTGTTCATGTGCTTTGAGGTCGTAAAGTGGGAACAACATGGAAGCTACAAAGAAGACGGGTTACACTTTAATGCTAAGAGTGTTTAAACAAGAGCTTGATAGAGGTCTCCAGTTTATTCTTATTTTTATATATCATTTAATTTTTATATATTTTATATAGTATATTTTCATATTTAATCTAGGTCACTCTAAATTAACGGCACTTAATACTAATACACTAATATTACACTTTAAATGTGATCAAAAATTGTTATTTAATATGTGAATTAAGAAAAAAAACATTGACGAAACATTGACTTTTGCCCGCCATGTTTATGTATTTATGACGTCAAGTCGGCAACTTATGTTAAAAAATAACGTTATTATCAATGTTAGTATACTCGTCTGGCTGCTTTATAGTTCAAAGTTTGCTTGCTTGCTACAGCTAACAGATACATATATCAAAATGTGCAACTTCTAAAAGTAAACAATAAGTACCCAAATATATATAATATTTTTACTTTTGACACCATGCTTTCTGACATTTCTGCTGCCCTGAAACATCACGCAAATGTCACAACTCTGTAACTCAGGTATTATCAAAATTTCCCAATTTCCCACTCATGATTACAACTTTGGAGTTCATGTGCTCGTAACTCGCAAATATGGTAAATAGCATATTTTTACGACAATAGTCATATCATTTCTGTAAGCGCAGTGGTTAAGTGGTGGAGTCATAATGTCAGTGATGAGAAAGGTGTGCCGTCATGCTAATTTGAGCACATTCTAAATGTCTTACTGACCAATCAGATCGCTTGGTCGCAACTCCGTGTTGTGTAATATAAACGTTCACATTAGTCTGGCTGTAAACTATCGCTCTCATGATGACAGTGCATCGTCGCTGGTTATTGCGTGGTCACTGCTGCATCCATCTTATTCAAATCAGGCTTAGACACACAAACACACACTCGGTCAGATTCATGCAACAAACATAACGGGCATAATTACAGCTTTTTTTCTGAAATGGGGAAGTTGTTCTGCAGATGCATTTTTAAATAATAACCCAGGCATCTTTTTCATTATTCCACTTTCAGAATTGACCTTCTTTCCGCAGCACTCCACCTGTTTTCCCTCTCCTCCCACTTCATTGTAGCCTCTTCTCTTGGCCTCTGCGGGCTCTTCATTACCACAGCGTATAGCTGCTGCTGCTGCTGCCCTGACTGCCTGCTGTAATGAGGGGGTGGCTGCATATGGACACCAGCTAAACGCAGACCTACAACCACTAAACATGTTAATATTTTTTTAAAAATGCTTCCGAGGTAATGAGAAGTCAAGTGATTGGGTGTTGGCCCCACACGACATTTGATAATGATTCATTCAAACGCTTTTTGAAGCCTGCACTCGCTCCTCCTCCTGTCAGCGCTTTCATGTAGCACGCTCCTCATTCATAACTGTCAAGAACCTACTCATCTGTACCCTCCGCTTATTTGGGTGAAAATCACACATAAAATGTATTTTTCCACAGCGGAGAGGAGAGAGGAGAGAACTAATCTCGTGTCTTTTGACACTTTGCTATAATGATTTTTTTTGGTGAGGGAGACAGTGGGGGATAATCCTTGGACGGATATGAGCCTATCCTGCGTCTGGTAAAAGCAGGAGATGCAAGTTGACTTTCAGATGTACCCTCTGGCTCCTGCAGCCGTTGAGGTTGGGAGGAAGGGGGGGCAGCGGGGTAAAGAAGAGGTAGAAGACACTAACAAGTTCATGCAATATTAATGAGGTGTTGAGATGTGGGACATGCAAGGCAAATCGGCCACTGTGTATGCAGGAAAATAATATCTTACACGAGCATGAGGGTAATTAATGGTTACAAAGACAGAAGGGCTGCAGCAGCATGTAAATGTATATTAGGTATTATGTTTATTATTTTGGATCTTATAGCTACCGAGATATTATCAGCCCTGACCTGGGGCGGATCAGGAAACGTCTTTAGTGTGTCTCAGAAATGACCTGAGCAGTAAATTGGTCTGCACTGTCAAATAAAATACACATTATTTTTAAATATTTATATAGAACTGAGGAAAAAGACACTCATTATTAGTATTAGTATACATTTTATTTCAGTAGGGTCAAATACTGCCAGATTACATTCAAAGAAGAAATGTTTCTGTTGAGTGTTTAGAGAATAATTTAATTTTTACTGTCTGTATCTAGATTTTTTTTAATTATCACACCTTTCTATTTGAACTGCTTGGGGCAATATTTGCTTATCTTCTCTGAAACCCCATTTTTTTACGCTCCTCCTGCTGCTGCCAGCATTAGTAAATGCTAGATCTTTTTTTTTTTACACTGGTAGCTTCTGATGAGGTTTTCGAAAGAAGCTTTGTACGTCTGCATCTGCACTCACAGGTAACAAGGTGTTCTAGCCACAAAATAACAGCACCATAAGTTAAAATTATTCATTGTAGTTTTCAAAAGCTAAACGCCAATAAATATGAATTGAAACAAAATATTTTGTTAAATAAAAACATATTTTGAATTTTTGATATGACTGCATCCATATTTTTTCAATGAATTCAAACTTTTGGACTTTATAATGCTCTGGAGTTGGAGTTATTGGAAATGTGGAAGCTGCCACCTCTTTTTGGGGGGGATTTGGCCAGAAAAGATAACAACAATATCTAAATAACTGTAAATAATCAAATGTGGTTCATTCTGTTTGAAAACGCTTCCAGGACATAATGTTTCATTTTAACTCAGACCGTGACCTTTTCCTATCTGACGTGAAGACAAACTTCTCCCAACAGCCTAAAAACTTGGATAAACAACAAGATATTTTAACAAAAGTATAAAACCTGGCTCATTAATAACTGTCAAATATCACAGACAAAGCAAAAGTCTTCTGTAAGTCATGCTAACGTAATTAGCATAAGCCTATGACATTTTACATTGTATAACTTAGCTTAGAGGCTAGCAGACTTTTGCTCTACTCATAATTGAAGCAGTTTACATGTATTATTTATGCTTTCTCTGACTCTCCGCTGATTTAAGTCACTGTGTCTCAGCACAGAGCAGCACGGATACATTTCAGTCTTTATGCACATTTTTTAGGTTACGGTTTTAAAACTGAGCAGCTAATGTTGCTGCAAGAAGTTAGTGAAGTGAGATGTCCGGCAGGTACGTCGTGTTTCCTGAGTACGGCTTTTGTTTGAATGACATGTGCTCTGTCTGTTAACACAGAGTTTCTACAAAAAAAAAAAAACATTTCCTCACTGATGGTTTATTCCCCAGTTAACATGTTCTCCTCATC
The DNA here is from genome assembly GCF_026936395.1 of Plectropomus leopardus. NCBI lineage: Eukaryota > Metazoa > Chordata > Actinopteri > Perciformes > Serranidae > Plectropomus > Plectropomus leopardus. The sequence continues at coordinate 37,144,701 of NC_142180.1, read as the reverse complement.
GCCTTTCTCTCAGCTCGCTATCATCTGCCTGACGCTGTGAGAAGGTGAAACACAATTTCAAAATAAAGGCACATCTGAAAAAAGATGTTTTGACTTTGCATTGATGTTACGGGATTGTTGCTCATTCAATCGATATATCGATGCAGATCGATGGATCATCACACCACTATCTACAACATGAGCTGACTTGACCAACAACAGTCTTGCAAAAGTAGGTCAGCGGTCACAATAATTAGTCCAGCTCTTCATTTGAAATGTATAGATGATAAAGTACTGCCTCCACTCAAATTCAGCATCAAAATGAATTCTACAGCAAGATTTCCTGACGCTATGAGTATCTGTGGAGAAGATGTTGCAGAAGAAAGCACTGCAACACTGCTGCACGTGAGAGAGACGGTCCCAGTGGGAGAAATGAGACCATCTGCCCCTCTGCAGGTGACTGTCCCCGGATAGAGGATGGAGTTAAGCTGAGGCAGCGAAAGAGAGCAGCGGGGTAAACTGTCCTGCTATGAAGCTGCTGTTGCAGGCGAAGCTCGATAATGGCCCTCTATGAGCCACCGTACAGCTGCCACTTGTTCTCTGAGATCTACGGTTGTTTTCAGAGTGTGACGGTGATACATTTCATTTAGAGCTGACCGAGTGCCACAGCAGCCACAGAGACGCTGCCGCCAGTGCTGAATGACGTCCTCCTGTGTGTCTCACCGGGGGGGACACCGTGGATTTGTCACTGGCTTTAAAAGGCCAAGAGGGCCACATGCTGGGACTAACACATCACAAAGAAGCTTCATTTTCAGTCATGAGGTCATGAAACTGCCTCAACATGTCGATATTTAACAATAACACTGCAAAAATAAGGCTTAGGTGAAACAACAGGTATAATTTACTTTATTGCTTATATGGACAAATACCCTGAGCTCAGGTATCACAGTGATGTCTAAAGAAGGTGTTCATTTTTAAGTCTTAGATTTAGATTTAATTTAGTTTCAGAGAATGGTAGTTGGTTTGAAGCAAAAAATGTAGTCTTTTTGTGTTTTGTTTGAGTCAAGATTTAGTCAGAGGAACTGAGTTTTTAATTTAAGTTCCATTTTAGTCAATGTTTTCGGCATCTTTTTTTCACACAGTTTCATGATGCTGCAATGGATTCTGCTCATCTAGGCTGAAAATGTGTTACTGACTCACAATACTTCTTTCACATCCTTTAAAATGAAAAACTTAAAGTTATTTATTACTACTGTGCATCACTGATATAACTGAGGTCTTCTGCTAAATTCAACATCATGTTTCACTTCACAAAATTGTGTTTAATAAAACATCAGTTATAAAAATGTGTGTTCTTTGTCTTTAAAAGGATACTGCACTTTGTTTTTCTCACATGCCTCCAAAATGAACAAAGAATCCAAAAAAGGGGAACATTTTTCATAAATCAGAGCAAGGGAAGCTAATCGCTAACACAATTTGTTAAATAGGACAACATCCAATGCTTTTGTTCGTGTCAACACAGTCAACTATTTCGTCCCAGCTTTACTGGTCCGTGCATAATGGAGGGAGATTTTGCTTTATTTTTCTTCTAATTTTTTTACATTGTCAAGATTTAGTCATGAAATAAAAAACCATCAACAAATCCTTATTTTCATGAATTTTGATGACAAAATTAACACATTTTGAAGAGTTCTACTTTGTTATAAATGCCATGCTAGCATTTTCTCCCCCCAGAGTGCCTGGAAAAAAAAACCTCACCACCTCAGCCTCACCCCTGTGCACTTGGCTCAAAAATACACTGCTCCAGCTCCAAATGCTCATTATGCAGATACGTAGCCTGAGGTAACGCAAAGCCAAACAACCAGAGCAAATTAGACGATACTATTCTGCAGAGTGAAGACACTACAATTAACATCTTACTTAACTACATTACTGTACTGTTCGGATCAAAGGAGTGAGGGCTGCGAGATAACCTTGTTTTGCTTTCATGTTTAGATATGCCGCTTGGACATATAATGTATAATCTGCCCAGGAGGAATTAGCTCACCTAGCATCGGTGCGCGCGCAAACGTCGCTGATAAGGACACTAGGGCGATTTGACATGCTTCTGTTGTAACCAGAGTTTATCAGCAGTGTAAACTAGGACAAACCTGCACCACTTCATCCCACTAAAGAAAATAAGGTGCAAATATCTGTTCAAGTCGCTGGGTAAACACATTAAAGAAAACAACAACTACAATTAATTAGGCCAGGATTAACTTATGAAGATAATTAAAGTTACCCTGTGGAGTTTTCATTGTAAACAAACATGGCTTTGTTTGCATTCAGCTGTGCTCGCCAAACGGTTTGTGTGTACCCTTAAGGCTTTGCAAACATGCTAAATGCATTTCATATCCCACAAAACATTTGCAAAAGGCTTTTTCAATGTTATAAAACCTGTATAGTTATAGCAACTCTGTTTTTCTTCTCCTGACTGGCGCAGTGCGACATTAAAAGTCCAGTGTGTAGGATTTAGGAAGCAGAAATGTAATATGACATAATGCGTTTTATTTTGTGTAATATCAGCTGAAAATAAGAATTATTCTCATTTTGTTGCTGAGAATGAACCGTTTACATCATAAACGGGAGCGGGTCCTCTTCTACAGAGTTCACCATGTTGCACCACCATGTTTCTAAGTGCTGGACTTTAAAATTACATAGCGATATATTAAGGCTATATTGTAATTCGGGATGTGATCCGGTGATCACAACAATCACAGTAAAATTTCCTGTCGGATAGTAAAATTATTCAAAATTTTAATTATCACGATGACCATGTGTGATTACCTTGCTTTTAAATCGCAGTAAAAAGTGTCGGCAGGGTCGGTCAGACGATTCAAATAATAATCTGAGACCGTCAGCAGCAAAAACAAACACTTTCGGTGGACGTTCACTGACTGCGTGTGCGTGCAGCCTGTTTTGCCACAACTGTCTGCAGCGCTCTGTCTCTATACTGGACCAACTCCAAAAATTGAGACAAAAAAACTGGAAAAATACGAAAATAGGATCCAGGGAAAAAAGCTACCCTTAAAATCACATAAAATTCTGATGTTAATGGGCTCATGCTCATCATTATTCAACAAAAATAACAATAAAGTGATATCCATGTCCTGTTTTATGAAGTTTGCTCTCATCAGGAGTTGGTGTGCAATTGTGAAATCAAGTAATGATTAAAGAGAGAGAAAAAAACACATATCATTACACTAATTTCAATTAAGCAATGCAGCAACACTTAAACTGTCTGTATGACAGGAGCTGATGACATGACAACATGAGTCCTACCTTCCTCTGACCACCTGGGGTAAACAATTTGCTAATTTCTGTATTAGGAAGGCACTCGTCTCTATTGGCAAACTGTGGATTTGATTTTCATTTCTCACTCTCACTCTTTTTGATGTTCTCAAGCCAACGTCTCTATTAAAAGACTCCATTAGCTAAAAGCTTGTTTCTCTCTACTTGCTGTAACCTACTGTTCCCTATTTGACTATTATTATCTCCAATACATCAACTGTGACATTATTCTAATATGATAGCTTTTAAAAATGTCACCCCAGACATCTCTGATAACAAGAAACCCATTTCTCAAAACAGAAATCATCAAATGATGTCTTGATTGCATCATAATGACAGAAGGAGATGAGCGTGTATTTGGTAAATGGAACATGAATCCACAAAACAACAAACCAAATGCGTATCAGCCATTGATGGAAACATCTGTGAATCATTATGCAAACTTAGGTTAATTCTTTAGAGTTGGATTCATTAAGGAGTATTGTTAGTTTCAGTGGCTGGCCCTTATTATCATGCATTTAGGAAATGAGGCAAATAGAAAAGGCATAAGAGCCCAATCAATAGCTCTTTTCATTTTGCCTTAATGGCCCCGTCTTTTTTTCCCTCGTGGACTAAAAAGAACACAGGGGAGGTTGGTGTTACAACCATAAAATGTAATTTCTCCGCAGGAAAGAAAAAAAAACATAATAATGCCTCCTATCCCCTTTCTGCATATTTCTATAACATTCTGCAAAATTGAGTATGGATTTAACATCAAAAGGTTACATTAATTTTTCAAATGAGATATTAAAGTCAATATTTCAAGCAGAGGATATTTCAATTCCGGGGCTTACATGATAGGGGCTGTGTGCTCCGATGAGCTGGCTGCAGGCATGGAGAGGTTTTTTCTTCTTCACTTGCTATAAAAGTCAAACCCTAAAATCTTAATGTCAAATATGGAGGGATACACAAAAATCCAAAAATAAATGACAAATAAAGGGAAAACCCATCCGTGTGTTGTATGAAGTATACATATATGAAGTATACATCTATGTAGTATACATATGTCCTTGTGCTATAATAATTGGGCGATAATTTTTTTCATATCAGTCAATATCGATCACGATGTCCACATGAATTGTACAAAAATAATGCTGAAAATAATGTGTTTGAGTTCTAGTGGAACCATAGAGAGGAACATTCCCCAAAATGTCAGGAAGCAGCAGCTACAGAACAGTCCCTAAGTAACACGTGTCCTCTCATCATGTCCTCTCATCGTGTCCCCGTCATAAACACACAGAGCAGAAGGAGGGAGGGGGGAGACAGCGGCCGCTTACACTGGTGTTCAGCGGTTGCTGTCAGCAGCGAGCACCCTAATAAATGAAAGCGGAGCTGACATTCGGAGACACTGGCGGAGACACTGGCAGAGTATGAGAGCTATTCAGGTTTCAAAGGGTTAAGAAGGGTCATCAACATTTTGGTCAAAAATATGCTAGAATAGGGCTGGGCAATATGGCTTTAAGTTAATATTGCAATATTTTAAGACTATATTACAATCCATATCATGTATATTGATGTTTTTAAATGTCTTTTGAACTACTGTAAACTACTCAAAATTCAAAATTATTATTTGAGCTGCGGTTACATTAAAATTAAATTGAGTAACTAATGTCATATAATAAAGTTCAATACACTACCGTTATAAAAACATTTGATAAAATACGGTTTTAAGGAAGTTAAATAAAGTACTTTTATCAGCTCTCCAGTTCATATATTACTACGATTTGAAAGTCGCACCCGTGCTCCGTGATCGCAAGATGTGATTAACTCTGCAGATACAAACACACGCCTCACCTACTCACGCTGCCACCACTACCACTCATTAAGTTAGACTGTTACTGCAGTGCCATTAAATGTTATGATTTATTCTCTGTTAGCTGGAAACAAACTAACAGCTCTCCAGTTCAGATATTACTAATATTTGCAAAACAGTCTGGAGCTCTGCAAATGCCCTGCTCTGTGTGTGTGTCTGTGAGAGGCAACACGCTGCAGGAGAGAGGGAGGGAAAAACAAAAATGCTGAAGCAAGGCTCATGCTGGTAGCCAAAAAAAAACCCCAATAAAACATTTTATATTTGATATTTGCGATAGTAATTTTATACATCACACGTGGAACAAGTCACAATACATGAAATATATTTGATATATCGCCCACCTCTGATTAGGGTTGATGTAGTGGAGTCTATTAGAGAGGGACTCCCCATAAACACGCCTCTCAAAGCGGATATCACTATGTACGAAGAGGTCCATTATATACTGAAGTTCTGTAATCAAGTCCAAATAAACTGAAATGACGCTTGTGAAAGCCCAAAGCCAACCGCTTTAATGCCAATATTATTCACCGTGGCCAAAGGCGCCTGATTTAATGGACTTGTTCTCGATCAGCCCACTATTGTCTGAAGAGACATGAATTAATCTTGTTGAGCAAAGCAGAATCACTTCTCTGCTCTCCCACATTAACAGCTGTATTTTCAATATGGCTCCAACTGCCTAATTAAGAAATAGGAGCTGATTCCAGCAAGAAGTGATTCAAAAAGAAAGTTTTGCCTCCTTCCCATCAGCGGGGGTATTCTAGAGGGAGCAGGTCGAGGGGTGCCCCTCTTCCCAAAATCCTCCACGCCTCATCCTTCATCTGCGGCTGCTCGTCATGTCCCGTCACCGGCACAGTTACACCTGAACACTCTGCTGCTGCCAAACACCTGGCTCCATCTCCCACTGTCCAAATGAAAAATAAGCATAATCTGCCTTTCTGAGTATCCAGCAAATGAGGGATTTCATGACAAATTGGGTGGAGGTTTATTATGCAGAGGGGAAGGCAGAACAGAGACAGAGAGGGGCTAAAATAAAGGGAGGCGCAGTTAAAAATGGCAGAAATTGTAATAATGACTTGCAAAATTTGGCTTGACTGTGTATTTAAAGACCATGCCATGTTTTGGTTTTTGTGTATGTGTTTGTGCTTGAAAGAGACAATCTTTACATCTACATATTACAATATTGACAATGTACTGTGTATCTAACAACAATTTGATGGCAAAATATTCAGCGACAGTAATTTTCACATACGTTTGCGGCAGAACGGAGCACAGTGTGGTGAGAAATACGCGCATCATCCTGAGGAGAATTGAGATTCACACTGCAATAGTAAATTAACTGCCTCAATAGCTTGATGGATGTGTTTCTTAAAACTTAATTAGTGTGAAGATAAGTGGGTGTTCAATAAACGTCTAGCAGTTGAATACAAGTGGCGTTCAAAAACATTTCAAATCGCATAAAGCTGAGAGAGCGCGGCCGGAAAACGGTCAAGAAGAAGTAAGAGGAATGAATACAAAGGCAACTGGGCTGTCGTGATTGGTGTACTTATATAGGGGTGCATGATAGTATTTTAACTTAACTTAGGATTCCAGAGTAGGCTGAACCTACTTGTAGAAAGCTAAAAGCATCTTAAGAAGCTCCAGTATGTTTTTAATAGACTTTTCACCCTCTGATAAAAGATGTTAAGATAAGCAACTATGTTGAAATAAAACAGGAAATAGGAAAATAACAACTAAACCAGATACAAAAACAAAATACATATTTGATTTGAATAATTTATCTGCCTGTTCTGTCATCATTTCCCTCTTTTCTCCCTTAATTCTGCAACACATGCCCCTTTTCTGCTGTTCTGTTTCCACCTTCCAAATCCTTTTATCTTTTTGTCTTTTCAGTTTTAAGGTTTATGTACATTCACAGACAGATGCATTCACAGGCAACCCGAGTGTACACGAGTTTATGTTGGACTATATTACATCGTGCTGTAAACACAGCTGAGGCCATTTCTCCTAATGATTCCCAAACGATCGCACTCCTCAACCTGATCTCCAAAATACTCCAACTCACCTAGACAACAGGTGAAAAGGTGACAAAAACAAACATGGTATACAGACAGGTGCGATTTCCCACATATTTCTGGATTTATCAGCCTCATCTAAACACACAGATGCATGCACGTGTTCATGCACAACAGGAAAACACACTTTTCTGCTGCAGTATCTGCATATCCAATACAAAGCACATTTACGTATATAGCAGTGTGCTAGTCTGAATGACCACTGTGCTTTTCACTACAGGCACCGTTCACACTCAGTCACACACTGGTGGTTGAGGCTGCCATACAAGGTGCCACCTGCTCATCAGATATCATTCACACACACACTTTCACACCAATGGCAATGCTCTCCCTCCTGAGCAACAGCTGCCCCAACAATATGTCACATATTAAGTCTTCTGTTAACTTTTGATTTTTAACACATATATTGCTTTTTAGAAAGGAAATTGTCCAGGCTGATTTATTAGCTAAGAAACTAAGTCTGAGGTAATTCAGCAACAGTAGGCAGGTTTACATCAACCCTCAAATTGTGCAAAACTGTGAATACGCCAATTTCAAATAATCCGGTTTATCGCAAAAAGTTTTAACACACAGAAAGGGGTATTTCAGGTGATTCGAAAAAGCCATATTTGGCAAAACTGAAATGGAAACACTTTTTTCGCTTTTATAGCTCGTATGAAGTGCCACACCAGGTGGCGGTAATGTGACTTTATGGATGCCTACCGCCAGTAAAACAAAAGAAGAAGAACAACAACAAAGTCACATGACATTCAACAAAACATGGCTCAGTATGTGTGGACAGTGGAAGATCTTCTTCACCAGATACCAGACAAAGAAATGACGGCGATATTAGATTGGCATTTCTGAGTGGCTGCAACAGAAATAACCCTGCCAATGTTTTGAGCATCCATCGCCATGGTTACTGGGATGTTATCACCAGAGGAAAGGCATGTAACATAAAGAGAAGTCGCATAATGTCATTCCATGGAAAAGCAGTCATCCCGCACCTGTGTTTTATCAAAATTTTGAAAATATAGCTGAAGATTTGCGCAAATCTGTATTAGAAACCCGCCCAGTGTGGCTACCATCGTGACTTGCAACTTGCTGTATATGATGTTGAACGTTTCAGTTTTGATTAAACATTTGATGAAGGCATTTAAACAAAATTTTGTGTTGTACAAAGTTTCTTATATTACAAATTCTAAATATTGGCAAAGACTTTCACTTTTATCATGTATGCATCGGGTCCAAATATCAGTTATCGGTCTCATTAACTACTAATAATCGCCACCAGTATTGATCCTGAAAGAAACAGTCAGTCGACCTCTACTTTAGAGGATATTCTGATTTCTCTGCAGCACAGAGAGCTGACGTTTAGATCTTAACAGCATTCTTGTGCACTCGCTCTTAGCAGCACTTTGGGAGAAAGTGTGTGTGTAAAGTGTTAAATGGACACACTCTTAAAAAAATGCACTTAACTTGAAAGGTCAAGTGTTAACAGGAAACATGGCCTTGGTTTTATAGACCACAAAACAATGAGGAAATGTGAGGAAAACAAGCTCCAAGTTAACTTCAGAGCGCATGCAAAGCATCCTTTGTTGTAAGTGACCAAAGCAGATTATTCAGACAACACTAATGGAGTTAAACAAAGCGGTGGCAGCAGAGCCTGACAGAGTATGTAACGTCTGTTGAAAACCTAAACACAACTGGAGATGAATAAATATCAACTTAAGGAGGGCCGGGGACAGACAAACAAACAACAAGGGGAAAATGGCTTCACTCGCACAAAATGGGACATTTAAAAAAAAAAAAAACTGCTGACATCTAAAAGGCAATTGAATTTGCATACCACAAACTTTCATCTGGGGGATGTGAAGAAAGACTGCACCACAGGAATCATTTAATATTTAATAAATTAGAAACAGTAGCTATGGCTAATTAGAATTTGCACATTTACAAATCAGCCCTGATAGCAAAACAAATTATGAAATATAACGCTGCTCTGTGGATTACCGAGGGAAAATCAGATGATAGACAAAGCAAATGGAGTATCACTAACAACATACTGTCAGAACACATCACACAGCTAATCCAGTTAGAGGGGGGTGCCAGAGAGGCTTTGCTTTAAAATATTGATACGCTATTCCGTAAAAGCTTTTTTTTTCCTTTTCGCAAGAGTACATTCAGTCTAACACTTGCTTATTGCTCATGGGTCATTAGCCTCTCATCCTCTGCTGCTTGGCCAGTTTGCTTTGAAAGAAAGGCTTGTGATTAAACGAATGTGTTTGCTCTGGTGCTCCATTAGAGGAGGTCTGGATGCTTGCTTATATTACGGGTACAAAGGCAGGCAGTGTGTAAACTGTTGTTGTATTCATTATGAGATTACTTCCTGGTGCGATGGCTTTTGGTAAAAGCCATGGATTTCTTGTAAGGGGACTCGACGTGCACTCAGGGGAAAAACATTTATCAAACGATAAAGGCCGAGGCCGAGGCATATTCAAACTTAAGTAGTTATAGAGTAGATGCCATACAAAATCTACATCAATAAAAGTCAAATAAAGAAATGTGGAGCGGCTCAGAGTGGATTACGGCTATTCTGCATGTCAGGCTCCGGCTTTTAACATAAAGTGAGAGCATATTTATCATAATGTAGCAAACACATAATGCAACACTTTAACTCCATTTTACTCCAATTTGAAAAATATTCGGTCAAGTTTTCATTGCAGTGAGGTTTGAATTTAGTGTCGACACACAGCGTCTGTCTGCCATGTTTCTGCCTCCAAACATGGTTGTTTTTGACCCATCACTGCGTTTTTGGCTGGGCCTTTGCCATCAAATGAGTGTTTTTTAGTGAACTGTTGATTCTTTTCCTGTGGCTTTTGTTTCTCCAACATTGATGCTTTGTAGCAACCCGCTGCTATGTTTCCCGTGGCTTTTGTGCCACCAAACATGGGTGTTTCACAGAGACCACTGCTGCATTTCCAGCAGCACATGTGCCACCAAACGTGTGTTTTTAAGCGCCCTGTTGCTACGACTTCAGCGACTTTTGTGTCACCAAACATAGGTGTTTTGTTGAAACCCATCGTTGCCTTTTCAGCTACACGTGCCAACAATCATGGGTGATTTTTAGCAGCCAATCTCAGTGTTTCCAGCAGCACGTGCCACTGAGCATGGGTTTTTTTTAAGCGACCTGTCCCTAGATTATCAGCAGCTTTTTTGCAACCCAAACAAGAGTGTTTTGCAGCAATCTGTCACTACCTTTTCAGTGGCTTCTAACCAAAAAACATGCTTTTTTTTTAGCAACCCATCGCTGTTTCAGAGGTTCTTTTTGTTTGTTTGTTTGTTTGTTTGTTGTCACTGTGTTTCCAGCAGTTTTTGGGCCAACAAACGTGGCTGTTTTAAGTCATGATCTTTACTTTTTTGGGGGCAAAAACATAACCACAGTGTTGTCGAAACATAAGGAAACTTACAGTTTCACATATCTGCAACATGATAACACACACGTAACATATCTGTGGTTTAGATGTATTTATTCATCATTTATTCTGGTGATTGGGGTCGAGCATGGTAAATCACAATCCTGAATTTGCACACCCATGTCACTGCAGTAGATATGCATCAACTTGTTCTATTTCCAGGCTTCAACACACATCATGTCACCAGAAAAGCAGCAATTTTGCATCGACTCCCCGGCCTGTTGTACCTTACTCTGCTGCTTCCGTCTCTGTGTGTCTACTGTGTGCTATTGACGTCAACTGAGACACATCTAACAGTGCAACCGTCCCTGACGCAGCTGGTGTGTGTTGTACTTCAGGCTGTCCTGATGGGTCACTGGGTTCAAGCACTTAACATATAAGCCTACTTGCAGCGCTGTGATAATGGCTCTTAATTTGGAACATGCTATCCTCTAACTCTCTGTCCTCTCTGATCCAAGGGGCTGAAAAATTTATATAAAGAAAATTATCAGCACATATTATTTTACATATATAAAAGCAAAAACCAAATTCTTGTTTCCATCATTCTCCAAAGAGTCTTTATTATTCACCTTGTTGTATTTTTTATAGGGCTGTTAAAAGCAGAAAATGCATAAGAAGAAGAATTGTTGTTTTATTTAAGGCTGCTGTGGAAACCTTTTGACAGCGGGGGGTCAAATAATGCCCTTTGAAAGAGAAATGTGTTGCGACATTGTCAGCCTTAATCTGCAAACTCTGTTATGATAGTCTGCTCTGATAGGTTAGAGAGGGGAGGGTTATAAGAGAACCACAGTTTACATGAACCATACGTTTACTCTTTCACATATAGAGATTTAAAAGAGAATGTTAAAAATGACCCAATTTTAAAGTTTTCTGTCCTCTATAAAGAGTTTTTGAAGCGAGTAAGATAGTTAGACCTGTAATATTTTGCTAATGGGATGAGTTTTTCCAGACTTCATTCATACACACAGTTCTTTACTGTCTCTGAGCGTCATCAAGAGGCTCTGCTGAACGCCGTAGATTCAGAACATCACAACATCTGAAACATTTTACGATAACGTAAAACTACATGCTGCCCGTGTGTCTGTTCCTGAGTGAAGCCTTCAGCTGCTGGGTGTTACAGATTTTTTTTCTGTGGTACGGTTCATTTTCAGAGAAAGAAAAAGAAAAGGAAAACATGGAAATCATTCAGCAAAACTTTTCCCCGTCTAACAGTAACATGATTTTCCAGGACAATGAACTTTACTCTCATTTCCGAGCTGTCCAGTACAATATTCAAGGTGTTTCCACTTTCCAATAAGTGTGGGAACACTGTGGAGTTCAGAGCAGGAAATACCAAGAATTCATTAAATACATACATTATTTGGGATCAGTCTGAGGACACTTACATTTTTTTTAAATGTTCAACTTTATTTTTATTTCTGCATTTCTAATACTTAAATTTAAATAATGTCAAAATGTACAGCAAACCAATTTTTAAAGACAATCTGCAACATACAGGCAATGTTAGCAGTGTCTCAAAGTGAATATTTTAGGAATTAATCTGTTGTGCTGCTGTATCAGATGACATTAGAAAAAATGGAAAATGTCAGTATCTTCATTTTAGTATGAGCTAAACAATAATCAGTGTTTATAACAAAATTATATTCAATCCCTAATCAATCCAGATATGAATTACATGCACGGCTCAAATTTAACAAGCATTATTCTGCACGTGCACGTGGTATTTCAAGCACTGCTTACATTTCAATGTTTGTTGAATGTCAGCTAGGAGTGTTAACGATCCATCAATCTGTATCGATATACTGAATCAATGAGCAACGATCACGAATCATCGATGCAAAGTGTAAACATTGATCCATATCGTGCTTTTTCAGACGCACGTTTATTTTGATATTCTGTGTCACCGTCACACAGCATCAGGCAGACGATGGCGAGCAGCTGAGAGTAAGACGATGAGAACGTTATTTATGCTGAAATAGTTTTCGGAGAAACACTGTTAACAGACAGAGCACGTCACAGGTAAACAAAAGCTGCACTCAGGAAACATGCCGGACATCTCACTCGGATAACAACATTAGCCGCTCTGTTTCAACAAAGTTGGACTGAAAAAACGTGCACGCAGACTGAAATTCATCCGTGCTGTTCTATCACGAGACGCAGGGACATAAACCAGCGGTGAGGAAGAGAAAGCAGAAATAATACATGAAAAAAGGTTAAGTTATGATAGAGGAAAAGCCTGCAAGCCTCTAAGCTAATGTATACAATGTAAAATGCCATATGCCTATGCTAACAATGGTAGCATGTTGTATACGTGGGGGAAACATGACTTACAAAAGAAGGCTGTTTTGTCTGTTATCCTCAACAGTTACTATTGAGCAGATTTTTATACTTTTGTTAAACAATCTTGTTTTTAATTACAACTGATGGCTGCTGGGTGCAGTTTGCTGTCAGGGCTTTCAGTCAGAGAACCCTTTAGGATAAAGATCATGGTCCGAGTTAAAGTGAAAACATTTTTTTTTTTTATGTTTTCTGGCCAAAAGTGGGAAAAAAGGAGTGGCAGCTTCATCTGTAACTGACTGTATTAAATAAGGAGATAATATTGGCTCATATCAATCATCGGTCCCTAAATCTAATCTAATCAAAAATCCTATCATGGCAGACTTTATGATATCAGAAAATGTCGGATCTTTGTCCAAAGTATCAACATATGGTATCATGATGAAACCAGTGATTTACATTATGTCAATGTGAGAGGAGACTGTTATTTTAAAAATTCCTAAAATCTCTACTAAACAGGCCTATCATCGAGGATGAATGCACCATCCTGATGAATATTCATGAGATAATCTAAAACTATATTTTAATATTTAATATTTTATTTTATACAGATATGTAACTGATTTGAACATGATGAGGTGCCCCAGTATCAAAGTTCGGATTTTACTGGAGGTCTGACATGAGCAAATCAAGCCTCACATGCTGAATATCATTACTCTTCCCCTCTTTTTGCTCGTCCCTCCCCCACACTGCTTTTCCATGTCCCAAGCTCCAATCTTAAAACAGGCACATCATGCAAAGTTTATGAATATGTACATGTTTGAAAAAATGCTCTAATTTCCTGATTTGACCTATTTAAAAAAAAAAAAAAAAAACATATGATCTGAGGCCAGTTGGCAGTTTGCCACATTCGGTAAAGAATCAAATATTCTCTTGCCACAGCTGAAGCCTCATTGATGTTGCGAAATTAAGTTATTTTCTTTGAAGTTTGCAGTTTAAACGACCACAGATCAAACTGCTTAATTTAAAAGACAAGAGGTCAGTCAGTCACTGGCAACTCACAGCGACTCTCTTTCGAACGGAGGAGGTGGGGGTGTCATTTGGAATCACAGACAACATCCATTTAAAAGGGCACACTTATTTGATTAGCAGCCATGATGGGAAGGCCCAGAGAGGGCACGGCATCCTTGATCAAAAGGGAACAACTGGCCGAAATTAAGACAAGTGCATCCTTCTCGCTGCTGCCACTGTGTCCAGGTAAGCAAGGAGATAAAGTCATGGTTTTACATCTCAATTTTTCAGCTATCTTTGAGCAGCAAGATCTAAATTTGACGACAATTTCCAACGTCAACAACCAAAACGTTTAGTATTATATGTAATTTAATAGAAGTAGGTTAGAAAAAAAGTACATTATTTTTATTAATTTATTTATTTTCAATTATTTTTACAGAGCCCCTAAGGTCCCAAAAATTGATTGATTTTTGTAACCCTTTGAAACCTGGATGGATATCATAAATATATATATATATATATATTCTTTTTTCAGCACTCTTTCTTGTTTGATTTGAACTTCTTTTGTGGTAATTTTCTTGTAACTTTTTGCTCATTTTTGGGCAATGACTTTGTAAATAGGTTATTGATGATGGTCACAAAATGTGACTTAACAGTGGTGATCGGAGCTCTGCAAATACAAACACACACCTCAACTGCTCACATTTCCTCCATTACCACTCAAGAAGTCTGTTACTGTTACCGTAGTACTGGTACACGTGATGATTTATTTGTTTTTATTTGATGATTTATTCTCTGTAAGATGGAAACAAACTAACAGCTCTCCAGTTCATGTATCCATAGTATTTGTGCTCTATGGTCACAAAATGTGACTAAATAATCACGGCCTGTAGTCCTGCAAAAGCCCTGATTTTTGTGTGTGTCTGTGAGAGAGAGAGCCATAGGAGAGAGAGCGAAAATCACCATGCCAGCGGCGTCTGACAACGATGTGACAGTTAAAACGCGACAGTCATTTCATGTATCACGTGGAACAAGCCGCGATACCTTGACGAGTATTTTCAATGTATCACCCACTCCTACAATATATCATAACATTAAACTGCAGTACTTAAAGTCACAAAACATATTGAATAGGCACTCTTGTATCATGATAAAATTGTATTGGAAAGTCCGCGTATCTTTCGAGCCCTGTAATTCAGACAGCATCAACAGCTCAACATCAGTGTGTCAGCGCTTATTTCTGTTGATGCAAACTAAAGCACGACTTCCATCACAGCTGCAGATCTCTCGGTGATGCCAGCGACACGGATAGTGTTGTTAAGAAACTGTATGTGAAGTAGAGAAGATTATTTTGCCCTTCATGTGGAGCCCCTCCACAGGCTCGAGCTGCCGGCTCCACCCCTCCATCCCCATGTGCCAACACGTCAATCAGCTGTAATTGCCATCCTGGAGGAACAATATCAGGCCGCGGAGCTCTAACCACACAGATTCATTGCAACACCTAATCTGCTAATGAGCTCAGCATGGCTATTTTCAGCATTGCCGCAGACATCATAGCCATTGCTGAGGAGGCCTGGCGCGGCTTCCAGTGACAGCAGAGGACAGTTGGCCTGTTGGAGGAGGTACAAAGCAGACCTCAGCCTGCACGCTTCAGGACAGCACAGTCACTCCACATCCTGTTTGGACGGATACGTGTGATCCCGGCACATCACAACTTGCTGCTTAATATTCTGACTTGCACGGACGTTTTTTCATTCCTTCAGATGCCGCATGGAGAACGTCAAATATCTCCACGTAATCTGGGTTAGAACTGATACTTAGTTTGTGTTTCCTCAAACCCACAACATCATCGGCGATGGTGCAATCAAATTGGATAAATAATACATTAAATAATGGGCCAGGAAGACAGTTTCTTTGTTTTCCAGCAGCTCTCTGGAGCTCTAAGTTTTGCTGTTCAGAACAAGAGGCAAGAAGAAAAAAAGCAACACAAACAATCCTTAATGGAACTGATACAAGAGGCTTTTTAATTATCTAACTCAATCAGCTAAAGACCAGTGGATCAATGAATCCCCATTACACTCCCCAGCTCTGTGCCCAGACAGCAGCAGTTTACATCAGTTCAAACAGCGAGGCATGCTGCAGCTAAGTGACAGATTACAGGTTGTGGCTAATCTAATGCGGCCACAGCATTTGTACAGAGTACATCTTTAATTCAGACTGCAAGCTTCTCTCATTGTGACCATGTCACTTAACTGATACGGCCTCTCTGAAATATTTATTGTCCCCTGCAGGAGATGGGACTTTACGTTTTGAGGGTGAGGGAGTTTTATCTGCGTAACTTACATTATGGGACGGGGAGAGCAAAAGAAAGCTGATCTGATTTCCTGGTTTTTTTTTTGTTTTGTTTTGTTTTGTTTTTATCATAAATAGACCGCGAAAAATAAACAGCTTATTAAAGAGGGGATCGAACAAAGAGAAATTGTTTAAGGGCTGGGACACAAACCATGTTTTAACCACCTGGAAAACGTGAGGTTGTGCACTGCATGATACACACTGCCTGCGTGAACATATGAGCGTCGCCAAAACTTTTTTTTTTTCCAGAGCAGAGCAGCCACACTGTTTGCGTGAGCAGAAATGCTCACGTCTGTCTCAGCTGCCCGTCAGCCGCGGCACATCTAGAGAAACGGGGGCTCGCTGATTTTTTCCACGTCGTGCGTGCAGATGTCAGCAGAAATAGATGGTGAAAATGGTGTTTTGATTACTATATTGACTCTTTGCCACGGTTTACTAGTTTCACTGTCTTAATCTGTCACACAGATGAGGAAATACAAACATATCTGTTTTACTCAAACTGTTCAGCTTCCGTTTCAAAATAAAAATTCTCTGACAATGTCTCTGTTGACAGAATCCCGTCAGTTGTGGACACAAGGCATTTTATTGTGAAATATTTGCAGGACCGTGTTGTTGATTATGCAGGAGTTTGCACAACTTCATCAGTGAGTGGAATTTGTGCTCATAAATATGGAAATAAAGCGTCACAGCAACAGCGCTGCAAAATATAAAATACGCCTTATGAAAACATCATTTTGGAAAAAACTCCCATTTATTGCAAAAAAGTTTTGATGCCATGAGCTTGCATTTCAGGTAATTTAAAAAAATCCATATTTTTCAAAACATTTTTGGCTTTTCTAGGTCACATGATGCTATGGCTACATGCTCGTCAGTAGGAACTGGCTCCCATGATGCCGCAGGAGCTACAAGAGCCGTTATTGCATCACATAACTCTGAGAAAGTTTAACAGATCATACAGAAGTTTTGAATCTACAATTCCTCTGTGAAATCTTGGACCATGACGTCGCAGACATCCCTCATACGTGAAAATTTAAAACAGATTAACACAAGATGACAAATAATGTAAGATGCAGGATACAAAATAACACTATAAAATAATACAAACAGACCAAAACTAAAAAAGCAATAAAATAAAAAAATAAAAAAATAAATATAATAGGTAAAATAAATATAAAGACAAAATAAAAAGACAACATCACATAAAAGTAATACTATAAAAATGGGTTTTGAGAAGTGATTTAAGAGATGTGACTGATTCTGCCTCACAGGTCGCTCCAAAGCTGAGGGGCCCGGATGGCAAAGGTACGGTCACCTATACTTTTACGCTTCGACTTAAAATTAATTCTAATATCATTTGTATAATACAACACAGTCTGGCTTTTAGTGCCAGCTCTATGTGTGCCGACAGATATCACTGAATTATATTTAATTTCTAGCCGTCTAATGCATCTGGACCAAAGTCATCCACTTTTAAAACTTTGCTATATAGATGTCTGTTATTAAGTGACGGTGGATCCCACTGGATTACATTAGGCTTGAATTTCCGTGTGTCGATTTTGAGTGCCGAGTATTTTCATCTGAGGACTGTTGAGGCCCAACACGTCGATCATGTTTGGATTGCAGAGAATTCAATATTTCTCCAGGAAATTATTACACCCCGACATACACACGGACGTGCCAAAGCATTTTCTAAAAACATAACTACATGACTGAGATCTTTAATGTGTTTCTCTGTGGATTCAAATTGGTTCTTCTGGATTGGGAAGAATACAAAATGACTGGAAGATTAAATCAAATCAGAGTCAAACGCTCAGACCGTTTTATCGAGATGACAAAGCAGCGGGCGGCGCTGAATGGGCATTGTTTGCTCGTGTCCTGCCTCGGCGCGGAATTCGTTTCTCATATGCAGGCGTCCGCACAATTATTTTGGGTAGTGCCAATTGAATATCTGATTGGGGTTATGAATTCAGGGGATTAATTTCACTGCAACAATGCATCAATTGTTTCCAGTAAGAGACGCAGAGGCGGTGTTGTTGTTCAGTAAACTGATCATACACAGAGAGTACTAATGCTTCTGTGGTGGAATCCATTGATCTGCTGTCCCCCTGCATGCTACTTTCCTAATGATATCTGAGATGCCACTGTTACAGAAACGGAGAGCAGCATTTCCCCAGCCCTCCAGAGCAATTTATTGTGGGAAGGTAATAATAAGTCTATATTTGAAAAAATGGACTGGATGAGCCCCTGTCTGAATGTGGGCTGTGAGCCTGAAACCACAGCGGCTCACGGTGGCACTGCGAGTCATTTTCAATTTTTCTTCAGATGGCGACGTCAGTGACTGTAAAAGAGCCGTTTTAAAGAGAAGCTGCAGAGTATCTGTTCAAATTTACACCGACTCTTCTCTGCTTTTTAACTTACTCTGTTGGGTTCCGAACAGAAATTATTGGGGATGAAGGAGGGATTATTTTGTAAAAAGCGTTATCTTCTTTTTTTAACCCTCCCCTTGCGTTACAAAAGACTCCATTACCCATCGCCCAAATATCTATAACAATACATAAATGGCAAACCTGACAAACTGGTGAACATACAAGACACTTTCATGCTGCCTTCACGTGCTCCTCTGAGATAACGGATTTGCGAATTACGAGCACATGAACAGCCCTCCAAAATCACAATTACGAGTGAGAAATTAGGAAATTTGGATGATACCCGAGTTGCCGAGTTGTGACGTTTGTGTGAAGTTTCAGGGCAGCAGAAATGGTGGAAAACATGTCAAGAATTGACAAAAATGATATATTTCATTACTTGTAGTGGTTGTTTCTACTAGTAGTTTAGTTGTTATTTTAGTTTTTGTACAACCTAAACCAGTATAAATCCTAAACCTAAAATCAGGAAAAAACAACACTCATGATATTATGATATTTTAAATCTAAGACGATATCAATTTAATATTGATATATCACCCAGCCTTATGCTAAGGGTAGATGTAATAAGCTTAAGATCCAGCCTAAACCTTTTTGGTCTATATTTTTTTTGATTTCCTTTTAATTAAATGTCTTTTTTTATTATTTGTTAAATGCATTCCTTTTTAAAAAAAAATGTTAACAAGGACAAAAATGCATTACTAATAACTAACTAACTGATGAAAATATATATGAATTAAATGATACAAAGTTATAGATTGATGTGTATGAGATTCAATGTGAGACTACCCCTCAAATCATTCACATAAGTTATTTTAAAAAAGTACAGAGTTGAATTAAAATGAAATCCATCTTTGTGGGTTAACTTTAAAAAAAAAAAAAAATCTCAAAGGGAAAAGTAAATTTAACTGAACTCATCAGAAAATGGAGATGAAGTCATAAACTTCCTGTATGAGATACTGGTTGCACAAATTAAAATGTTTTAGCCAGTGCAGTTTTTCATTAATTTATTTGCAGTTGTGTTGATACAGTTTTAAAAAAGGAAAATGTAATAATGTGTTTGAGGTAGCAGCCAAGTCCAGTGATAAATATAAGAGTGCCAAATGAGTTCTGGGGAATTGTGAATAGTGTTTGTAAAGCTGATAGACTGTCATGTTTTACTAATACAGTCAGGGATTTGTCATGTTGTGTAAAATGTAATAAGCTACTAAAACCACAATCAGGAGATGTATTTCCGAGCCTGTTCTTCCTCCCCTGGGTGCAGATGTCAGTGGTGCATCATCAGCCGCTGTATGGTAAACATAACACTGAAACAAACCACAGTCAAGTTTCTGCACATTGATCTTCAGTCATTAGCTATGAGCTCATGGCGCCACTCAAAGGCCAGCACGACTCTCAGGGTAATATAAGCACGTAACTCCACTATTGATCCTCATACGCCTCCTTTTTGTGTCAAACACTCTTAATAGAGGGTGTTAAAAAACATACTGGAAGCAGGAAAAGTGGTTTAACCAAACTGAGACCTTTGTCTGCGGAGAGACTGAAGGTTAGAAATTCCTTTTGAGAGGGCGACAGATAAACAGGCAGATTAATAAACTGAAATTTCAGTCTTATATTTTGGAAAATGGGGTTATTTTGTCATATTTTAGTTGTTTTGTTATTGTTGGTTTTATTCTGATTTTAACCAGCAAAAATGTAACTCACACAATTTATGAATGTCTGACAGCTAAGCAGCTCTGTGGGTATATGCTGCCCGGACAGGTCCGGGCAGCATATACCCACAGAGGTGTCCTACTCTACTTTTAAATGCCACAGAAAGAAGCAGAACGCCTGCCAACACGAATAACAACAACACGAGGAGGACAAATGTAACTGCAGTGACGGCTCAGCCTCAACTAGCCAAGAAGAAGAGTGTTTTTCTGAGGCAAGTGCATTTTGTAAATTCTTTGAAAAGAGAGTGCCATGTTTACACTCTGCTGCAAATAAAAAACAGCTAGGGATGGGGATCGTCAATTTTTTATAAACTTTTTTATTCTTATTATTGATAACGATACCATCAGAGACTCTCCAACTATCCAAGTCTTTATCGATACCACTATCGATACATCTGTATTATTTGGTGGAAAGACGAGGCAACATATATATATATATATATATATATATATATATATATATACACTTTTTTTTTTTTTTAAGATATATTGTCAGAGAAAAATTGTCATTAGTGGGTTTAATTTTGTATGTAAGATGATTAGAGCTCATGATCAGTTTTTACTATCCATTTATCCATTTTATATTGCTTGGAAAACAAATTTCTAATCCAATCAATTACTGCATTGTATCATTTCTTGCCAAAAACTAAATTTTCTTTTTCTTTATGTTGCATTTGAACACACCAATATGACATTTTATTTACCTTTGCTCAATATTCATATTACTGAGCCGAACTTGAACACATCACAATGAAACCTTATCCAACCTGGTTTATTTAGCTGACTAGTTTTTCTTCTGCCAAATTCGACTCAGATTTCAACACTGGATTTTTGGATGCCGTGCAGCAACAGCAGACGGATTTGGCATTATTTTAAACCGAAAGTCAAAGTTCCTGCGTTTAGGTTTAATTTGATGCACAATGTTGATGTGTTCCTCCAAGGACGTTGTGTTCCTCCCCGTGCAAAAAAATTATTATGTAACATAAATTGCATTTCATTTCCTCCTGATCTCTAGTTTTGGTAAAATGTAGCCAAACTTTGGACCTCTTTGCACATTCAGACACCAGATTTCTTCTTCAATTATTTTAATACCTGTTGATTGGTAATTTAGTTGTATTCAAAAACTTCATTAGATAATTGATGAATGCAGACCAATGACTGGATTTAAATGACGTGACTGGAGTCCATATGTAATCTTAAGTTATTGGACTCACACGCCTCAACAGCAGTATCGATAAGCTCAAACGTTCGAGATTTTCAGGTTCTGAAAAAAAGCTGAACCAGGTCCTCAATAGAACCGGGTTTTGATCCCCATATCCTGAAAACAGTGCAACTTTTTATACTGTTTTATTCTTGGTTGCTGTAGATCGCAGGTTGTAAAGACTGAGGAAGAGCAATTTGTCTCGAAACATCGCTAAGTTTCGCAGAATAAAATTTCACATTTTGGTTTATCTTGCATCCAGCAACGACTATGGGATGTGCGTGTCTTTTTTTGAATCTCTTTGTCAAAACTATGTTGTTATAGTTTCCGTTGACAAAATGAACACACAGAGACAGTAAGACAGACAGACAGACAGACAGACAGACAGACAGACAGACAGACAGACAGACAGAGAGATAAAAGATAGACAGATTCCAATAAGCCTTAATGATTACCAGTAAAAATAAAATAATCCAAGTGGGTTTTACTTTAAAAAGAACTGCCAATCTAAATTAATGCAATAAACATCAAGGCAAACCATCTCTGAGCATCTCCAATAAAAATTTCCTTCAGTGAAAAGATAATTGGATGATTTCCTGAGTTCCTGAGATCTATTATAGAAAAAAACACTCACTTTCATTACACCAGACTTTGACATCATTTCAAGTTCTCATTTTACAAAAAAAAGTGAAACTGGAATGGAGCACAGTTCAACCCCTGGGCTAATAGTGGGGCCTTTTATCTGCAGCAGAAAGAGTGTCTTTTGACAGAAACAGCACCCTGAGTCTGGAGTGAGGAGGAGGAGGGAGAGTTCTGGGCATTGTCTCTCCAGAGGACACTAATGGGTTTTGGTGTCATGTGTTTTTCACTCAACACTTGACACATGGAGCCGTTCTCCTTCAATCACCCCACTTTAATGTCCATTACGATGAGGTATGCCCAAGTAACGGGCTGACTTTTGGTCACTTGGATTGTCCAAAATGAGAGTCTATTTTAAAGCTTTCCCTTCTTTTCTTTTTTAACATTCTTTCTTTGCATCTTTTGTCTTGGAAACACACAAACTGTATATGGTGTGTGTGTGTGTGTGTGTGTGTGTGTGTGTGTGTGTGTGTGTGTGTGTGTGTGTGTGTGTGTGTGTGTGTGTGTGTGTGTGAGACATGATTTTGTAGTTTAAGAGTCAATGTCTGCCTGTCTGAATAACTTTGTGTCTGGCCATGTATGTAAGTAACAAGAAACTATTGCTTGTGATTCCTTTTCAAGGCACTAGACTGTCTAATGAACCCTTGAATGCCAATGAGGCCGAGGGAGGAGGCTTCACAGTATTTGGGGCAATAAAAGATGCATTTTATCTTAAAAAAAAAAAACAATCTCCTGAAATACAACTTCTCCTTGTCCTTACCTGGCACAATTTAAATTATTGCTCCATCCCGGTAAAGTAGGACACTCCATACCTCCTAATCCATTAGCCAATTAATTTGGGGAACTAAAAACATTGCTGCAGATTTCTGCCGTGCAGTTGTCGTAGTTCTACTAGACAGAGAGCACTCGGGGGCAGTCCCTGAAACTTGAGTAGATGATTAAGTGCATTTCTGCTCCAGAGAAGAGATTATGTCTTGTGCTAGTGCCCGAGTCAGAGGATGGAGCACGGCTGTGGAACTTGGCGATGGTCGAGGTACATTGAGATAATGATGTACCTGTCCTCAACAATAACGCTAATCATATCTCACCTCTAGGGTATCGCTTTAAGGTCAGAACAAATTCACTACCATACATTAAGTCCTTGTATTGTTTTAATGAAGGTGCACAGATTCCCTGCTGCCACGCGTTGCACTTACACCTCAAATACCCCGTGTGTATAAATGCCTCCAAATCCTAATTCTCTTCTCACTTTGCTGAATGCTGGAATACAGTACGCCAAACATTATGAGTAAGGAGATAGTGACATATAAGACCGCAGGCTCATTTTTAATGAATGTGAAACCTGGTTTACACTCAAACCGCAGAGTAGTGCCCTAAAATTATAGCCATGCAACACCTTTCCACTCACGAGGGCAGCGGCAGCACTCTGAATGTATGGGGCCGCTGAAACGAGCATCTGTGTCGACGCCAGCGCCTGATGGGAGTTTTTCATGGAGGGAGCCGCAGAGATATATTTATGTTTCTCCCCCCATTACCAGAGCTTTAAATAATAAAGTAAAATAAATAGCATCCATTAAACTGATCACATTGTGCTAACTCAAATTGTGTTTATTATGCTAATGGTACATGAAATTAAGAAAAAGACCTTGATGCCAGTGGATTTAATTAATGGGCTTTGGGAAAGGCACTGAGACATAATTCATTTCTGAGTAAGTAAGTCTCATTTGCAGTTCCATGGGTCCTCATGCTGCTGATTGCCTGAGTTATTCTTGCAGATGTGCTGCTCACAGCATGTCCCTCCATTAGAAATGAACACCTCATTATATAAACTACCTAATTAAACATAATACAGCTCCGCATTGACTCATTAATGCGTAGCCCTCTTTTCTCTGAAGGAAAGAATGTGAGGGGGAAAAAGGGAGAGAGACGGAGATAAAGCAAATGAGAGATAGAGGAAGAAGAAAAGGCTGTGAACAGTGCAGGCGAGTCCACTCCAGTCCCATCGCACAAAATGGGATCTACATCCTTTCACAAATTTCAGCCATTGTTACAAACACAATAAAAAAGTGATGAAAACACTGGTTATAGGTGTGAACCAGACTGCTGAATACTGTTTTTACTCTCCAGATAGCTAATTATATTTGGTTAAACACCGGCGGGTAACATTACAATGTTCAGATGCACTGTATGTCACCTTTGCATTAACGACCAAAAGCTAAAAACACCGGCCAACACAAGCTCTCAGTTACAAGAAAAGTCGAGAGAAAAGGAAAAAGGCAGGCCAAAAAGGAGATCAATGAGTAAAACCAGGGCTGCCCCCCCCTCTGGGGCTCCATCACCCCTAAAACCTAAAACAAACAGTGACTGTGTTACCCTCAATAATTCAGCACTAATTAAAAAAAGGCACCCGGATGTACAGCCATTTATACAACCTCAGTGCTGCAGAGTCATCAATCGTTGACATGCACACACCGCTCCATTCAATGCTTTGCATGTGGAGTGTGAATATAATACAGCTACAGCTCCAGTCGATACCATCACAGCACGCGGGTGCCGATTCGATATTTCAATTTTAAATTCAATTCAGTTTTGTTTAAAAAAGCGCATTATCACAAATCACAATTTTCCTCAGAGGGCTTTACAGCATATGGCATCCCTCTGTCCTCACACCCTCAGAGCGACAACGTAAAAACTGCCCCCAAAAACATTTTAACAGGGAAAAAAATAACGGCAGGGACCTCAGGAAGTGCACCTGAGGAGGGATCCCATCACGTGCAATAGATGTGATAAAGAACAACAAAATTACAGTAGATGTAAAAATGATACATCAGAGAGAGAGATGCACAGCAACAATAGTAGTAACAACAACAATAATATACAACCATTGTAGATAGAATAGCCATGAAATATTTATAAATGTAAAATATGATAGCATGTTTATTACATGCAAATACTGTAGTTTATATATGTGGCAATAACAACCATATGAGTATAATAATAGAGGAGGTCGATATGTATTGGGAGTAGTGTGGTTCTATGAGTATTGCAAATCAGTATTAGTATTTATTGCCATTGTTTTTGTTTTTTTAACACTTGATCAGGGGAAAAAAGGTTGAATCATTTGAAATAACAGCAGTATCATATACTGCAATTAAAAGTTTAATAAACTATTAACTTTATGACTGTTATTTATTCCAATGAAATAAAGCACTTTGTGTGAGAGGTGCTCGTTTAAATAAACTTATCTTACTGAATATACACTTTTGGAGATAAACTTCATCTACATTTAGCTGTCCTTACAGTGATTTTCATACATTGATGTATTAGTACATCAACACTGAGCACCACTTACTGTTTAAACTTCACCATTTTATCCTGTTAGACATTTGTGTGAAATGTTGTCATAATTAAGGTTATGAATTCTTGACTTATGGCCAAAAACATGTTTTTTGAGGTCACAGTAACCTTTGACTACCAAATTAAAATTATTTCATCATGGAGTTCAACTGGATGTTTGTTCCAAATTTGAAGAAATTCCCTCAAAGTGCTCTTGAGATATCATGCTTACAAGAATAAGACAAACAAGGTCACAGTGACTTTGACCTTTGACTACGAAATATAATAATTTCATCATTAAGTCCAAGTGGAAGTCTCTACTAAATTTTAAGAAATTCCATAATGGTCTTATTGAGATATCAAGTCCACAAGAATGGGACGGACAGACGTATCGAGACTTTAAGAGACGTACGTATGTACAAACGCACAGATGGACAATCTTTAAATATAAAAAAATATACTTTTTGAGGTAAACTGTCACATTCAGCTGTCCCTGCAGTGTTTCCCACACACTGATTTTTCTTTTTTCTTTTTTTTTTTAAATGGGTAAAAATAGATTTTGTAAAGCTACAGTTTACTGAATCACTCAGCCCTTCACCTTGCTCTCTCTACCTCTCTGAGAAAGTTAGAGACCCGGGCAACGTGTTTAAACACACGAGCAGAAACAAAACACCACCCACCAGCCAGAATGACTTTCTTAATTTACAGCTAAACAGTACACCAAATTACGTTTTTTGTAAACATTTGAGGCCAGAAATACACAGCAGCACAATGTTGATTCATATTTGATCAGTGCTGCTTAGTTTGACCGCAGATCATAACAGTGATTGACTTATTGACAGCTGTGTTAGACGCCTCGGTTCTGATTGGTTATTTTGGTCGAGTCGCAGTAAAGAAGAAACAGCAGAGAGGAGGGACATGATTTTCTTGTCATTTTTTTGCAGATTATCTGTCTCTTGTACTTCTTTTACAATATAGTGAAAGCTCCAGCAAATACAAAAACAGTATTTATTTATTTATTTTTAGAATGTTGTAAAATGCGTTATTTATGTTAGCATGACTTGCAGCATCAATATTTTCAAGCATGGTGTCCACTCTGTTGCTGCCTTCTGTGCCTCGTCAGATTTTTAGCCGTAATTCATTTTAATACGCATAACATAAGTCATGTCAGTTATTAATTTTTATTCAAAATGCATTGATTTATTTTATGCAAGTTGCTGCATGTTTCTGTTTGTATTTCATCCACAAGCACAATGCCTGCACTCACATGAAAAAGGCTTCTAATAAGAATTTACCCTCCTAATTATGCTGCAGTTATGTCACAGCTTTATGGGGCAGTTATGCCCTATGGTGTTTTCAAACGTATAACCCAACAACTTACCCTTGACTATAAACCCGACATTAAAAGTTTCCACATAGTCACAAAGACAATTCACAACAATTGCGAATGCAGATAATTAGTCTGCGATTGTTAGAAATTAGGCCATTATGAAAACTGCAGCCACCCCCGCTGACAACTTCACTCCATGATTAACTGTTAATAATGTTGCCTTCCTGCAAAAACACTGCTTCAACTGACTGTGTTGCATCCACAGCGAGCCCAAATAGCAGTACAAAGAGACAAAAGCAGCCACTAAGGCTTAGAGAATACATCCGCATACTGTATCTTTTCCTTTAATCCACACAACAACGTGCCTTTTGTTATCATTTTAGCAAAATCATCCTGGATCAACAGAGGCATCACACCAAACCAGCGTAGCAGAGGTAATCATCAGACACACCGATGAATTTAAAGCAGCATCTACACATATTTATTAAAAGTCTGTAGATTTTAAAGAAAGTCACAACCAAAGAAGAGCATCAAAACATTTGGAGAAAGTTTTCAAACCACATTTGCTGATAATCTCCACCACTAATTCATACGCTCAGTATATCCAGTACATGTACACAAAGATGTTCATTTGCTAAATTAAGACATTTTAAATAGGCGCCAAAAGACTTTGAGATACACATCATGTAGCAAATGTCACATCATGGTTTTAAATCTGGCGAAGCACATTAATAACATGTCCTATATTTCTCTTTTCAGTCATATTTGCATGTTTCTTCAAACTTAAGTCATTAACATTAATATCACTTACCTCTTTTGTCAAGAGATGCAGTTTCCACTGTGACAGCTGGCTGCCCCTGTAAAAACAACAGATTGTTAGTGGATTTCTTTCACAAATATAGTCAGATTTTTTTTGTGAACCATTCAATTAAAGAGGATATGATAATCCGTCATTAGTCCCACAATGGGGAAATTTGCATTGTTACAGCCAGGTGTGTACAAGATAAGCAAGGAAAAGAACAATATACATTGTAAAAAACTAAGTGCAAACTCACCAATTAAAAATATTTACATCAATTGCACATGGAAAATAACTGCATTTGTGTACAGTTTTAAAAAGAGCTACCAGCCACTATGACAAGAAGAACAAAGGCACCCAAATTTAAAGTTTTAAGTTTATTCTTGGGCAGCAGCCTATAGTAACCATAGTTATTAGGAGGAAGTGAGGCGACGCAGTATAGAGAGCGACTATGTCTAGAATAGAATAGAATAGAATAGAATAGAATAGAATAGAATATTCCTTTATTGATCCCCCATTGGGGGAAATTCCAAATGTTACAGCAGCATGAAAAAAGAAAAGTGAAATGTAACAAAGAAAATAACAATAACAAATAACAATAAATAAGTAATAAAATAAGTATGTACATAGAGGAAATAAGGTATGTACACATAATAATAATTAAGTAATAGAATAGTATGTACACAAAAGTCTATGTAAGGATGAGGTCAATATGGATGAAGTTTGGATGTGGAGTGACGGAGTTTAGTCCAGTTCAGTGACAACCAGAAACAGCGTTGAAATCGCCATCACCAAACCCACCAGACTCTTTTGAAAAAGTCATTTTTGTGAGAATAGAGCCAACATATGTTCAGATTAAAACTGGGTGAAGGGTTAATTTCAACCAAAACAGAGTTGGGGATTGTTGGAACAGTAGAAAGAAGAACAAAGATGGTTCTTGTGAGCTTATTTTGTCTCTGTCAGCCTTGAATGAATTGTGTTTTGGGATGATAAAATTAATTTATTTCAATTGAGTTTGGTGAGTTTAGCTGTGCCAATTTTTGGGCCATTTCTGCACTTCAGCCTGTTTCACCACTACCAGCTGCAGCGCTCTCTCTCAATACTGGACCCAACTGAAACATTGCTGTAACCATTAGTCTCTTAGCTATTAAAATACTGAACTTATCCTTTGACATAGCAAAGAGTCATTTATTTTGCTCATTATACTTTCAACATTTAACATATAATATTAACTCTTATGGCCATCAAAAAATTAGGAATCCCTGTTTTTTTTCTGTTTTGTTTTGCTCTTACGTAGGAAAATTAATTCTAAAGACAAAGATAATCTGCAGAAAAAGGGTAGCAATAGTGAAAGGAAATGTGCCAGTGAAGCTGACGTGATGTTATTATATTTCATGCTGTGACTGGCTGAGTAGCCTCAAGATACAAACTGCATTTGTAAGCGAGATGATTTATTTTACAGCAAAACTACAAAAAAACTTACAATATATGAAGGTGTAATCACAGACCATAACGTGGACGTAAATGTTGATAACATTTTTGTGTTGTTTTAATTACAGATTGTGGATTGTGATCTTTATATGTACACTTTTATTAGTTGTGTTTCTGCTCTGTATCGGGTGTTTTGAGAATGTTGCAGCGAGGGCCTCTGGTCATTGCATGCCAGCCTTTTCAATGTAATGCAAGACCTTCCTGAAACTCTTGAGAGCTGACAGTGCTTGACGTGAGCTGTGTTAATTACAGTAATGGCACGCATTCTCATTAAGTCATTGTTTACGTATCCCGGGGCCTTATGGAGCCTGAGTGGTGCTCTGGTCTGCTCGAGCACCGCCGCCTCGCTGGTCTGTGTGGCTATGGCCTCGTTAACACAGACAGCTGTTCCTCCCAGCCACAGCCATGGCTAACATGACGAGTGGCGCCGGACATGCCGCTGAACACACCCACTGCGGGAGCAACTGTCAGAAATAGAAGTATCCCACAAGGCAGGAAACGTCAATGAGTAATCAGCGAGAAAGTGCTCCTCGGGTTATGTTTTTCAGGCCCAGCCCCCAACCCCTCCATGAACCAGCCGCTCCCCTTCACAAGACTGTTCATGAGGCTGTCTCATGACCCCGTCCTATCGCTTTAATTTGGCGGAGGTTCAGTTGGTGTATAATTCCACCAGTAACCTGTGGTGACGAGAGCCGTGTGCGTGAGATAAAATGTGTCACAGGAGTCCAGTGAGGTTTCTCAGAGAGGGCACGCAGCCAAAACGGCGAGGGTAGAAGTGATGCTGCAGGAGGCACAAAAGCAACATCTAAAGTCTGTGTTTATCAAATTCAAGTCTGGACTTTAGGAATACTTCATCACCGAAATTATCATCTGTATGTCAGTTTTTCACCGTGTTATGTATTTTTTCGCATGCCTTCACAGTGAACGAAGAATGCAAAAAACAACATTCTTGATGATGTGAAGTAAACAGGGACTGTGTTTAACAAAAGCAAGACTAAATGAAGTGCACTGAGCGCTTCTCTAGTCTTTTGACCATTCAAAGCGCTTTCACACTACATGTCAGATTCACCCACTCACACATACATTCACACACTGGTGGTCGAGGCTACTGTACAAGGCGCCACCTGCTACTCAGTAACCATTCACTCACACTCACTCACAATCAGTCTGGGGTTCAGTATCTTGGCCTACTTCAACATGTTGACTGGAGGAGCCGGGGATCGAACCGCCAACCTCCCGATTAGAGGAAGACCCGCTGTACCTCTGATTCACACCTGCCCCTACATCAAAACATCTATTTACAAACTCTCACACAACTACTTCAGATCAATCCAAGTCTGATTTATCTGGCCGTATGCTCAGAACTTCACAAACACATGCAATCGTGCTAAAATCCCAATATTTAAAAAACGTTGGCATAGACAGACCCATGCACTGACGTTTTGCATCCGTCTGCGTGGTCGAGGGAATGTCTACACAACGCACGTCACCGAAACAAACAAACAAACATGGAGGCACTGGACAGCGATTCTGAACATGGAGATTCAGCACAAGACACTGACACTGCTGCTGTGTTTTTCAGCCACCGGCATGAGACTCGCTTCTCTCTCTCTCTCCCCTGCAGCTCTCTGCCTCGCACAGACACACACACAGAAGCAGGGCTTTTGCAGAGCTCTGATTGTAGCACCAGTGCAACATGGAAATCTTTGCAATCTATGAACTAGAGAGCTGTTAGTTTGTTTCCAGCTTGCAGTGAATGGATCGTCAAACGACAGTTTAAGTTTAACTGTCTGCTGACAGGAAGCTTCAACCACAACAAAAACACTTCTGGCCAGAGCTGAGCCCTGTCCTTGAAAATAACAGCACCATAGGAACTGCTTTGATTCATTTAATTATAACAATACTTAACTTTGCTTATCAGTACTTTATTCAACTTTATACTTTATTTTATTTAACATTGTAACATTATTTTATTAAAGTTTATTACATCAGTAGTTCAATTAACTTTATTCTATTGCAGTAGCTACTTTATATTTAACTGTAGTTCTTTTAATAACTTTGTATTTTAGTGTTTGGATTTCAAAATATTGAGATACATATCATGTATCGTGATACAAACTTAAAATATTGTGATAGTATTTTAAAGACATTGTTTGGTCTACAAAATTTGAAATAAAAATCAAAAATACCCAACAAACTTCCCCAAAGGCTGACATCTTTAAATGACTTGTTTTGTCTGACCAACAAAATCATTAAAAATATTAAAATTACTATTACTTAAAACAATTATGTGATAGCATTAGACAAATATCCAAATAATGAGATGGATTCAGATTAATTTTAATTTTCTTTCAGTTCCTAATCATTTCTGCATGTAGCTTTGAGGATCATGTTGGCAGATGGTCAGTTAAACTGCTCTGGTCCTGCAGCGTGAAAGAGCAGCCACAAGCGTAGGTTTCTGACAATCTGGTTTCCCGCACCTATTATGGGATCAATCAGCATCAAGTCATAATCTACACCTGACAGTTTTCCCACAACCTAAAATAGCTAAGCAGTATCAAATACAAGTTTGCAGAAATTGATTAATGCTTTCTAAATTGCATTGCAATATTCAAATTTCCAACTTATCATGTCAGAGGAAAGATGGCAGCGATGGCTCCCAGAAATGGGGATTGAAATGTCTAATAAGGGAACACTGCCTTTCCTCTGAGTGTGTGAACTATAAAAGCTTTAATTTCCCTATCATCACTAGGATCTAATACCAATCTGTGTTCTTTATTCGGCCCGTCTGTGTTGCTGCCAGACAAAGCCTTTGAAAAGCCAATTCCTGGGAATTAAAGAAAAGAGATTAAAATATCATTAGGTGCTACATAATTGAATGTCAATTTTGAATAAACTTGACTTCAATTCCTGGTCATTAAAGTGAATGTGGTCTGCCTTTTTCCAATCATAGTTTTGAGCCCACAGATGAGAGAGAGGTACGAACTTCAAAATCATTAAACTGATGGGAGGATGTTTGGCCTTGGCGTGCCAGACTGCTTTGATTCTGGCTCAGAGCAGAGGGATGAGCAGCTGGAGGAGAGATCAAATTGAAACAAAGCTTCGGAAAATTGAAGGAAACATGAGCATAATAATATTTAATAATTAAATTCTCGCAAACAATGGCAACCGAATGAAGTAATCTGCAAAAGTGTGCAACATCATTTGCATAATTGACACAGTCCCCCCGTCTCCCTCCTGCAAATGAATGATGAAGACAATAAAAGATGTTGCTAAAATTGGGAACAATAACAGCAAAATTTCATCAAGGCCCCCATGCTCTGATTAATCTGCGCTTGCAAATCAGTGCAGGGGGAAGAGAGAGAGAAAGAACTGCAGAAAGGGGGGTGAGATTGGAGGGGGGAGGCAGGTGATTAACAACAGCAGGGATTGCCGCCGTGGACAACGTGCCCTGTTTTGCTCGGCTCGAGGGGCACCATACGAACCCCTCCACACAGCTGCTGCAGGCGCTGGCTAGCTGGATCATCCCCCGAAAGCCTGGATGAGAGCAATCATTTGTATTGTCATTAACCCCTCGTGCACTGCCTCCATGCCACAGCATTTAGAAACCCATAATTTCACTCCTCAATTCCAAAAATGGCTCGGATGATCTATCAGATCCAATTCAGATGCCTGGGATTTTAGTATAATAGGATTTTAGGCAGTTTCTCCAATTTTAGGATGTTTCTCGGATTTTAGGAAGTTTCTTGGATTTTAAGCATTTCCAGGATATTAGCATGTTTCTAGGATTTTTGTGTAATTCTAGATTTTAGGATGTTACTCGGATTTTAGGATGTTTCTAGGATTTAAGAACACTTCTAGGATTTTAGCAAATTTCTCTAATTTTAGGATTTTCCTCCAATTTTAGGGTGTTTCACGGATTTCAGGATGTTTCTAGGATTTAAGAACAATTCTAAGATTTTAGCACATTTTTTGGATTTAAAGACAATTCTCTGATTTTAGGATGTTTCTTGGATTTCATGACATTTCTAGATTTAAGGACATTTCTAGGATTTTAGGAGATTTCTTGTAATTTCGGGACATTTCTAGATTCAAGGACATTTCCTTGATTTCAGGACGTTTCTAGGACTTTAGGACCTTTCTAGGATTTAAAGACATTTCCTAGATTTTAGCCGAGAGAGCCCATTTCCGAGATTTCTAACATTTTAGGACATTTTTGGATTCTAGATTTAGTGGTGTCTACTGGCGAACTGCAGATTGCAACCATCTAGAACTTTTCTCTTGACTAGACTAACTTCAGTTTTCATTATTAAGGAGGTTTTCATCGGGAGCCGAATTATCCACAGAGGTCTCTTCCTCTCCAAAACAAACAAACAAGGCGATTAAAACAGCTATAGACACCGGATAAAGCAGTTTCATGTTACAAATCATTGAATCTCCGCCGCAGTTTGGCATCTCAGGGACGGGCTGCTCACCCACATCATGCTCACCCTTTTTCTCTCATAAGTTATTATGTGCATCATTGTTTCTGACCCAGACACTTTGGAGGTTTTTACAGTGAGCCAAATTATCTGTAGAGGCCTCTTCTTTTCCAAAACAAATAGATATGGTGATTTAAACTTATCAAAAACCAAATGAAGCACTTTCAGCTTAAAAATCCATGAATTTCAAATGCCATTAACATATCGCTGCAGGCAGGCAGGTTTTCACTGGAAGCAGCATTATCCAAAAAGGTCGCTTCCAAAACAAACAAATCTGATTTAAACTGCCAGACACACTGAAAAACGCATTTTCACAGTACAAACAGTTTAACTTTGACGCTGCTCATTGCAGCTGGACTAGGAGCAAAAACATGAATGTCCCGATCTAGGGTCAGTGTTTGGTTTGTCCATTCTGGGCTACTGTAGAAACATGGCAGTGCAACACATCTCCATAAATGAGGACATGCTTGCAACATAGATATAAACGGCTCATCCTAAGCTAACAAAAACACAACAGTTTTTATTTTAATGTGATTATACAATAAAGAAAACATACTTATATACATATACATAGTCTGGCGAACTGTCCAGGGTGTACCCCGCCATCCGCCCGATGACAGCTGGGATTGGCTCCAGCCCCCCCCTTACGAGGACAAGCGGTTACAGAAAATGACTGACTGACTGACTTATTTATATCATATCCCATTTCTGCCAATATATCCCCCTAAATCTTACACACTGGTCCTTTAAAAAAGTTTCATGACATGAAAAAAGCTGCCAATATATTGAGTATGATATCACTTTATGTAATATTCCTAAATGTTCCTAATCTTTCTCTGCTAATTATTTGCTATCTGAGTGCACTGTCATTTTTAATTATTCAGTACGAAGGAAATGCATTAAATGAAAACCATAACACAATGAGACCTATTTTATATTCAGGATTTCTAATTAACGGTTTCTCTTTATACACATTTTGTATCTCTCTGATCATTTAGATAATAACTTTCATCATCATCTTTTGATGTTTACAAAATACAAAAAGCAGGCATCATCTAGATTTATGCCGCATATTCGGCTCCTAATAACATTTGCATTTACTAGTCAATTAACTTGATTAAATTCATATTACAAGTCTGATTCAACTTTGGTTGCAAGAGACGGTTATTGCTTGGTGAATTAAATAGTGGCACGGCAACATGAAGCAACAGAGGAGAGGAGGGGGGAGATTGTCAGGTTGTATTATGCTGTAAACAGCAGGAATGACACATTACAAGCCATACAAAACATGTAAAGCATGTTTCTCTCAGGCAGATAAGTCTGTCGCATATTTGCATTGTTTTTTTTGCAAATGCTGACAATTTACATTTAGTCAGCGGGACTGTCTCTTGTCCTCTGCAGACTTTAGCTCTGCTGAAAACATATGTTTTCACTACATTCCTCCCCAGCATCACCCCTGACTCTTTATTCCCTAAAGCAACCACTATCTTGTAAATTCAGTGCAATTAGTAGCCTTAACATACCCAGAGACACTCATTTGGTTTTAACCTCCTCTGTCCAATTAACAAAATGTAGGTTGGAAAATAAATGGCAGACGCCTTAGCAAATTAATTATGTGTCCACCAAGCTGTTAGCCCGTGTGCACAGAGCAGGGGCTGGCAATAAGAGCTGGGCACACACCGCCATATGGCCTGTGTGGGAGCGGACATCGTTTGGGGGGGTGCTGTGGTACACCCCTTACATTCTCACAGATATTTATGTCTCGCTCACAATGGATTTATTACATGTTGTGAAATGCTGCAGAATTAGTCTAATATAAACATTATTATGATAATTCATTGTTTATGATGGTTAGTGTTTGATTTTGATCCATCTGTGATCCCTCGAGACATTTTTACTTTCTATTGTCAATTTAATTCTACTGCGACATGGTTTTAATGCTGCTCTAAACAACGTTTTGTTTGTTTTTTTTTTAGACTTCCTGGCCTTTGAAAACTACTCCTCTGTTACAGTAAGAATTATTAAAGGGGCTTTCTCCCAATTTCACACATAAAGTTTACTTAATTAATCACAAGGAGTACTACAAGCCTGTGAAAACAGATGTATGTGTGGCTTTGAATTTTCAAAGTTTGCAAAAATGTGCATGTTTTCGTTGTGATCAGCATCTCTACGGCTCGCTCTGTCAGTTGGTGTGTTGGTCGGTCGATCAGTCTACAGTTCGCCTTAGGAGGTTAAAACTTGGCACAGATGTCAACTGTGTGTATGCGAAGTCAGGTCACACAATTAATCTGATATTAATAACAACCTCGATTTTGGCTTCTCACAATGAAATAAACTTTATTAAGTAGGATATTGATGTTTAATATCTGCGCTCTGCTCAAAGAAAATTCTGCTGCATATCAAATCAGGCGCTTCCTAAACTAACGGCCAGCCCATTGTGAAAGTTGCACCTGAAAACTAACAAAACCAAAGTCATGTGTTCATCGAACATCATTATCTGGAAGTATTTCAGATTTGGGAGAGAACAAATGACATACAAAGAGCACATGAGACTTATGTCTTTGCGTGAAAGACAAGCAGAATAATGTTAACTTTACCTCACTGAATCATCCGGCGACACTGTGCAGCACGTCACGGTACCATGACCACTGTAAGGAAAACACAGCAGTGGATAAGTATCCATCATCTGCTAAAGACAGTGAAAAAACCAAAACAATCACATTTGATTTGTTGAAGATACATGTTCATGTATTCTATTTCATTTGGTTGCATTCTGTGATTGCAGTTATTTTTAGCCAATGTTTTGGATACAACTGTATTTATACTTTGCTTTTAGAAGATTATTACAAAATGGAAGTAAAAGCAGTGCTCTGTTTATATAAAGTTAGAATACAAAAGATAAAAAATACTTTATTTTTGATTTAGTACTATTTTATTTTGTTATTTTTTTCAATGCAGCTAATTAATTTTATTTTTTAATATATTTATAAATTAAATTGTGATAAATAATTGTGATCTCAATACTGATCAAAATAATCATGGTTATCATTTTGGCCATAGCCCTGCAGACCCACTGTGACAGTGTGTGTTTGAGTTAATCCAGATTGGCTCAAAGAGGGCGTGGGATTGGGAGGATGCATGTGCATGAGTGGTTGCAGCTATTGTATATTTGGACTTGTCAACAAAAAGCTTGCATCACAGATTGTAGGTGTGGGGTTTCAAAAAAAGGGGAATTAGGAGGCATGACGAGTCTAATAAAAGACATTAATAGAATATCTTAACTGTCATATGTTGAG
Organism: Plectropomus leopardus; assembly: GCF_026936395.1. Lineage (NCBI taxonomy): Eukaryota > Metazoa > Chordata > Actinopteri > Perciformes > Serranidae > Plectropomus > Plectropomus leopardus. The sequence continues at coordinate 37,107,665 of NC_142180.1, read as the reverse complement.
TTTGCCAAATCTCTTCAATAAAGTATGGAGCTGCACAGTGGGATTTGTAGCATCCAGAAATTTTGGAGCGTTGCCCATACTACACACTATAAATCAGAATATTTTGGCCTCTGCTGCTTCAGCTTTACCATTTTTTAAATATGTTTCTTGTGACTCCCTCTACAGGAAAGAGTAAATTCATCAAATGATAACAAAGACATACAAACATCCTCTGCACTGTTTAGCAAAGTTACCTCAGAGCAGTAAGAAGGCCACTGTGCTCAGCCACAGAATATGACCAACATGGCCACCTAGAGGTGACATACAGTAACACAAACAGCTGGTCTCTTTTTAAGGGCAACAACAACCTAAATACGCCTTCCTAACAGGATCATGCCATTAGATTATTGGCAAAATAATCATAATTAACATAAATTATGATGGTATTATGCAGACAGACATCTAATCCGCAGGGATCAGGTAAGTGCACACTACATATGTCTGATAACAGCAGCCTGCATAATAATCCTGAGACTGCAGTTGTTGTGTTCCCAGCACTGGTTTTCACACTACATTACAGCTATGTAGCATTATACATTCATGGTGCTGGATATTCCCACACATGAAAAATTCACTCGACATGACACTCAGTGTATGTGTTAATGCTGGAAACTGCTATTTAAAACAGAAACTGTGCAAATCAGTCAATGCAGACTGTGTGACTGAGGCAGTAAAAAGAGATAATACTATCAAATTAAACCAAAGCAGAGTAAGTCTCATTTAACACTGTTCAGAAATAGAAGCACTTTCACATTCATCATGCAAGAATAGGAAAATAATATCAAAATACAGAGTGGAAAGTGTTTTGTGTGGATGCTAAGGATATGAGCTTTAAACATCAGCTGCAACATGTTGATTGAAAACTGGAAGCCACCAGCCAAACGCTGGTAAAATATTCTAGATTTGCTTCTCTTACAAGCCAACAAAAACAATGACAATCTTCTGGGTGGTTTGTAAATTTTGCAACCCAACAGTCAGAGTGGCAGGTGGACAAAAAAGTTAATTTCCATCCCTGACAAAGAAAAAAGAAAAAAGTACTGGTGAAGAATTAAAAACAGGATACAGGTCAAATAAAATAAGCAGATAAAATAAAATAAGCCAAATAAAATAAGCAGAAAATATCGGCTCAGATCGATCGACGGCCCCTAAATCAAATCGAATCAAAAACGTATCGTGGCAGACTTTGGACAAGGATACGATATTCATCACATGCCATCATCACATCTTGGTTTGCACTGAAATTTGTCATAATAAAGACCAAAGTTAAAGTTGTCTCCTGTCGTCATAGTGAGCAGAGGTATGGCTGCACTTTAGCTGGCGCAGGAAGCATCGTCTGAAGATGTTTTCTTAATTGTAGCCTCGGAGTTAATAGTTAACGTTCCAGGCTACGTGGCATGAAATTGTGCTGTTGGTGGGGACGGAGGAGCTCTGCTCTGCTACAAAAACAGAGAGAAAAGTGAGGAGGGGTGTCGGTGTTCGCCCCCTCCAACCCCATACATTAACAGGAACATGAACACGCCGTGACCGTGTGAACCTCTGAATTTATTCGGGCCTGGTGACGTCATGGAAACCAGACGCCAGGTTCATGCAGGTTGATGCATAACCACAGAAATGAGTCACACCTGTCTGCTCGGGTTAAAGATTGTTTTCCTTTTCATATACATTTCTGCAACAGAGTCCGAACTCTTTGCCTGCACAGGCTCATGTTTTCAGGGTGACACCAGCGAGCGCGTGCAGAAATTTGATCCGCTGGTCTGAGGCACCTTCAGCCATTTACAAATGATGAGTTTGCTTCTGATAGTTTGTTTACATGGTTTACTTTAATCTGTGTTTAGTAAAATTAGAGTATGTATGCTGTAATATTTGCAACATACATTTTTTATTTTATCTTATTTTTTTAAACAACTTTATACTAATGTTTATTGTTTGCACTATTCATCTTGCACTATTTTAACTTGCACTCATACATCTTACAGGGCTCATACACATTTTTGCCAATGCTTTTTAATTACTTTGCCATAACTGTGAGGCAAATTTTAAAAATTTCACATTCTCTGAAACAATGAACAATATTCGCTATCGTTTTTATTTTTTCATTGCTATATCATACGTTTTAAAAATATAGATTATTAAAAATAATGAATTCACAACAAGACTAGAACGGACTATTTAAATATAATTTGGGAACTGTTTGTTATTTATGAGAGGGGAGGGGTGGTGACAAAGGGGGAAGGTATGTCAGATCATTTTGAAGCACTGGGGGGACGTACGTTTTTTATTTTGGCTTAGGGGAGGGGCATACAACTGTAAATGACTGCATTTTTTATTTACTTTACAGCCGATTTTTGAAACTTGAGGGTTTGGCAGGCATGTTTTCACCAAAATGAAACCATTTATCACAGGTAGAAACCATATAAACAGAAGTTATTGTTAGATTTTCACATTTCCAACAGTCCTTGAACACATTTTTTGTTGTTATACAGGTTTAGAAAGCAAATATCCATGACTTTTCTAAAACGTTTAGGGTACATTTACTTTTCCAAAACTTTTCCAGGACTGGAAATTGTTATTTGCAAATACCATGACTTTTCCTGGTTTTTCAGGCCCGGGGACTGACTCGTGTTCCATATATTCATGGACAAAATTTCAAAACTTTTCAAGGACGCATTATAAGAATTTTTATTTCCCTGCCTCACTTGCCTGGGGGTTTAAAACATAAAAGATTCAAACTCCATTTAATCATAATTTCAATTAACTGGCATAAATGCAGAGAAAAACTGGACGAAAAAATTCAGAATGATGTAAACAAAACTTCACACGTCTGCATGTTAGAAAATAAATCTGCCGTTATGTTGCATTACATAAAAGTTAAACCTGGAAGAATATTGCAACAAGTGCCTTTACAAAACTGTCAATGATTTTTAACTAATTGAATGACCTTTCCAGGTTTGAAAAACATGACTGTGAAATTCCATGGCTTTTCCAGGGTTTTCAATGACTGCAGGAACCCTGCCTTGTACGTAGTGTTATTAATGTTGCACTTTAATCATACAGAAGCGTTCTCTTGCACAGAGATGCAAAATACTTATTCAAACTTTTTGTATTTTGAGTGTTTTTTGTTTAACTGTTAATGTGACCTCGGCCCATCCTTATGTGTTTTGTTTTCGCTGAAGCAGCAGCCATGTTTGAGTAAAGTATGCCATTTATGCAAATATTAAAACCAGAAAATTACCATTAAAACACAACTTGAGTTGGCTTATGTTTTTCTTTAGAATCACTGTTGTAAAATGGGAGGACATGTACTGAATACTACATTAAATGTGTATTGTTTTGTTAGTCTGATGTACTTTGTCTCCCTCAAGTGGTCTGAAGTATAAACATCATTATTCACAGTGAAGTGAGGATCTGATGACGATGAACTTTAAAATAACACATACATGAATGGACTTTATTTTTATTATTATTATTACAAATATTGACAAGTCGTTCTAGGTAACTACTGCTGTTCTTTTCAGTTTTGTCAAGTCAAAATAAAAGTAAAAAGTACCAACTACATTATTTCATAAAAGGCTGGCGACCTCTCTGTCAGATGAACGCAACGTAACATATTGTAAAATATATTTTCCCTCCCTGTACTCTTTTTTTCCATCAATGTTTTCCTAGCTTTTGTCAACAATAATAATAATAATAATAAGCAAATGTACTTTGCATATAGCATATTGATAATTATTGGGGGGGGGGTCCATCTAAAAACATAGTGACATCATGACAAAAACCTTGCATTTAAAGGGTTAAAATCAGGAAATGAATGAACATTCGATATTTATGATTAGGACTGATATGTTGGTTAAAAAATAAATGAATGAATGTAGAAAATGATATTTATGTACATTATTTTTATAGCCTGATTTTTAAAAGCACATTTTGTGTGCAGAGCAGTATGACTGTTTGACACTGCACAGAAAATAATTACATAAAAATCAATGTTGCAGCTGATCATTAACAAATCACAGGCTGTGATAATCAAAAAATCCACTTTGCATGTAGTGTATTGATTAGTTTTTGTTTTTTTTAAATCTAAAAACAGTGTTATCGCGACAAAAGCCTGGCATTTAAAGGGTTAAAATTCAGAAAATTAATGAATAATAATATTAACGTATAATATTTTTCGCAGCCTGATTCTGAAAAGCTCCTTTTGTGTGCAGAGTACCAGTGTGAGTATTTGACACTGCACAAAAAATAATAATGTATAAAAAAAAACTAAAATTGAATCCGTAAACAGTGGCATCATGACAAAAATCTGGCAATTAAAGGGTAAAATTCTGAAAATTAATGAATATTCGGTTTTCACGATGAGGATTGATGTTGTTCACAAAAATAAACTCAATAAAAGTAGAAACCCATATTAGTGTATAATGTATTTTTTAAATCTTTATTTTTGTCATAGTAAAGCCCTAAATATCGCTATAGAGGAGGACAGATTAAAAAGCGTGCTGACAGTTAAACAGTGATTAGCACACCTGTTGTCTTTGCCTTTACCTGCTGCTAAAGTTAATTTTCTGAACATGTCGAAACAAACGTGGCAATATTTTTTACTATTTTGGAGTCTGACCCGAACAAAACAAGAAACACAAACATAAACATGTCGTTTGACATCGCGACAAACACACACCGCGTTGACTGTTAGCTAACGTTAATCTACCTGCGAGCTAAAACCTGTTAGCTTACCTGGTGTTGTTAGCGTGCTCGTGCACACCGGAAAACGGTCGCGAGATCCTTCGGAAACTTCGAGGAAGTTAAATTATTGTTATTATGATTCGTCTTAAGTCTCGTGAGTCCGCGTGGAAGCTTAAAAGGTGAATTTAGCGGGTAGTTTTGACTTTACTTCAGTGCAGAGCGAAGGTAACCAACAGGTAACAGCGTCCCTGCGGAAACCGCCAATCGCCATCTTTGATCACGTGCACACTTACGTCACTACACGGCCTCGCAAAACCTTTTTTTTGTTTTTTGGGGGATTGACATATAAATTGATTCTTTACGGTTTCTAAAATATGATATGTGTTTATAATAGTGGGTTAGATTCTTTACATGTTTATCAATAAATTTATGTTTTTATTTTTTGTGATAAAAAATATTGATGATGATAATAATAATAATAATAATAATAATAATAATAATAGTTAGGTTTTTGGGTTGTTGGTTTTTTTTTACATATAATTTGATTCTTTAAAGTTTCTTAAATATAGTATATGTTTTATAATTTAGTTATTTATATTTTTAGTTTAGTTTAATTTTTTAATTTGTCATTTAATTTATGTATTTACTTTTTGTGCACACCAGAGTATTTTCTTTTATTACTATTACTTACTAATTATAAATAATAGTAATAGTCATATTAATAATAAGATTAGTTCAGGTTTTTAGTTTCAAACTCAGCCCACTGAAACTTCTTAGAGTTGGAAATGTCAACCGGCAATTAATGCAATTTTTAAATAAGTAACACGTTAGTTACAGAGCTTAATTGCATCAAGATTAACACATTATATGCTGACAAACAAAATATCAAACCTTTATTTTCAAAAGTCGCAATTCCACAACCAGTTCTGACACACAATTGAACCCAAAATGTGTCTGGATTTTAGCTTAATTGGAAAATAAAGACTCTGTTAAGGCAGAAAGGTTCAGTCAAAACAGTCCTCTGCTTACCTCTCTGTGCTGTGTGTTAATGTTAAACTCCTGTGCAAATATTAACTCAAAAAATACTGAATCAGTCTACACAGTCTGACAATAGGAATGAGTAAGGTGTACAGATCCACTGGATCTTTGGGTAAATTGATCGAAATGACCTCTCACCTGTCAGCTCACACTTTAAGGGATTAATAAAAACTACTCATTACCGAGGTTAAAAACAGGACACAGGTCAAAATATGAAACGGCATTCTGCTATTAACTGCATTTTTCCAGTTTCCAGAGTGCAATTTCTGAAATCCCGTTCCCTCGTTTGAGCTCGGAGCTGTTCGTCCTCCCTGAACACTCAGTGACGTTTCTGTCACATTAAACCGTCCTCCAGTTCTTCAGGATGCTTCCTGCTGCATCCAGAGTGCTGTCTTGCTGTTGAAAGACGACTGACGGTTATTAATATATTGTTTTCCCACCAAAGAAAAATGCATTAATCTTTATCATTTTGGATGGGCTGTGTTTTTGGTTTGTGACAGTCTTGTATTTGTATTTACCTTTATGAAGCAAAGGCGAATATATTTCTCAAACTGCTTCGTGGATTCCTCTCCGACAAACGCTGTGACTGGAATAGCGGCCAGTTTCTATATAAAGTACATTTTAAAAAGCAATAAAAACAATGTGAGTGAAACTACATCAGAATTTAGATATTCTGTATATAGTAGGGGGCTGAACCCATCAAACCCAATCAATTTACCTTTTCTTTAATCATCCATTTGACAAACTTGTAGTCGTAGGCTTCGTCATCGACCATATGTGACAGGTCCTGATCTACAAACACAGAGCAGATTAATGGCTCATAACACAGCGACTAAAAATTAAAATTCTTTCACTTCAATATTAATGCAAATAAATGTTTCAGGTGAATTAACTTTGAATGAATAAAACCTTTCAACACAACCACACTTCGCTTTAACGTATAGATCTACTGTGCTGAATATATTTGCTGTCTCTAATCACAATGAAAACTTTGAAAAGTTATTTCTTCTCTCTGTTACGAGTCTCTGCAACGTAATCAAACTATCAGCCTTTATCTGTGTAGCACTTTTCATACAAGCAAAACTACAACACAAAGTGCTTCTTATAACAAAACCAGAAGAAGTCCTACTACACACAGGCACACCTGCACACATGCACACCTGCACACAGGCACACCTGCACACAGGCACACCTGCACACAGGCACACCTGCACGGATGCAGCAAGGCTTTGTAATTAATTAAAGCAATAAAATAAGAGTACTCATTAAAACCGGGAACTAAGGAAAAGCTACCATAAGTGGGGAAACATTAGAGGCAGGATAAAACTTAAAGATAAAAATATTTTTAAAAAATAATAATAATAACAATAACGACAATAATAATCATAATAAATGCAACAAAAATAATAATCATCTAAATAATAGATAAAAGGAAAATGAAAGGATAACAGCACAAAGTATAATAATAGATAAAATGCTAAATAATAATAAAATGACATACCATCGAGAAAAACAGTGGAACGGACTAAAATGTATAAATAAAGACTAAATAAATAAATAAATAAATAGGTAAAGTTCAATTAAAAGCCAGACCAAAATCTTGAGTTTGCTTTTAAAATATTAACCCCCTCTGCAGGCCTTCAGGCACGCTAACCCACAAACGTGGAGTACAGTAATAAAAAGATGCCTCAGTGTGAGTTTTGGTTCAAACTTTTGGTGAAAACTTGTGAGCGACGTTAGTTTTAGTGTGGAGTAACTCACTGAGAGACGTCACATCCACGAGCATGAAGTAGCCTCCCTCCGGGATGACGGGAGTCATTCCGGCCTCCTGCAGGATGGCGGCCAGGCGGTCCCTCTTCCCCTCGAGCTCTGCGGCCAGCGAGGAGAAGTAGCACTCGGGCTGATCCATCATCGCAAAGTTATGCAGCAAACCTTGAGCCACAGCCTCCTGGAGACAAACAGACGGAGAGATGTTTCGGACAAAAAAGACAATGATAAAATAAAATAAATTAAAATAAATTAAAAAATACAATAAGAGAGGATCAATTTATCTGGGTTCTCCTTATACACTGTATCTGTAATATAGCTTTTTGTCCTTTTATGCAGTGATACATGCGCACAACAAACGCGTGTTGAATTTTGCACTTTGCACTTAGATGAGGAACTTTGCACCATACATTTGATATCGCGCACTTTATGCCGTACAGTTGACATTGCTACTGTTACTGCACTTTTGTCCTCTCAATGAATTGTTGCTTTTTTTTCTTGTTTATTTTCCTTTTATCTTACTGTCTTTATATTTCTGTTATCTGTTACCTGCCAAGAGACTCCAGATGTAAATCAGCAGTCCTGATAACTCTGGTATTTTTACATTTGTGTTTGATGTTGATGTTCATTAACAGGCTTTTATCCTTTTCAATAAACATCAAAAATCTTAAAACAAAACAAAACAAAACAAAACAAAATATAATAAAACAAAATGAAATAAAATTAAAAAAAATAAAATAAAATAAAATCACTCTGCTTTTTTTATGGATTTCAAGGGAAATATTTAGGAGCTGTGCAAACTTGCCTGTAAAGGTGTCGGGCAGGTGTACAGAGTGTTCTGCATGACGGTCTGAAGATGCTTTATCAAGTGTTCGGGTCCTATAGACCAACCAAGCTGGGAGACACAAATTTAAACGGCATGATGAGCAAGAACTGATTGCTGAATATTAAAAATTTCGCTCCGAATCGACAGATGTGTTACCTTCCATCCGGTGACACTGAATGTTTTCCCGGCGCTGCCGATAGTGATTGTTCTGTCCCACATTCCAGGAAGAGTGGCTACAAAAAAAAAGAAAACTACATCAACATTTTGGGACATTGAAACTGAAAAATACTTGAATTACCGCCATGACTTATAGTTTCTTCCACAGACGATGTCGACAAACAGCAAGCTTCAAGGTCAGCGTCACCAATTCAGTGTCTGACCTGAGAATGTCGCCCCTCTGTTTCTGGGCTTTGACGCTGAGTAACGTCCAGAAACGCGTTTTTGCAGATTTGCATATAAACTTCATCATTACATCCTAATAGACATTCGTGTGAAATTTGAGCGTATGAATTCTCGAGTTATAGCCAAAAACATGTTTTATGAGGTCACCATAACCTTGACCTTTGACCATCAGATTGTAGTAAATTCATCTTGAGTCCAAGTGAACGTTTGTGCCAAATCTGGTGAAATTCCCTCAAGGTGTTGTTGACATATCGCGTTCAACAGGAATGAGACAGACAAGGTCGTCTCAAGGTGTCCTTGAGATATCGTGTTAACAAAAATGGACTGGACAGATGGCGGGACGCTCAACGCGAAAATATGATGCCTCCAGCCTTCGTTATGGCCGCCATAGAGGCAAATTAAAATCCAAAATTTGGTACGCAAATAAGTTGAAGTCAGCTAAAATAATATTGTGAAAACTTGAAAATGTTGCAGCCCCTCTCACTCAATACTGCACTACTACTACTACTACTACTACTACTACTACTACTACTACATCTCTTTCTTAGACACATTAACACATGAAAACAAAGTCCAGGTTAGAAAATGCCAAAATTATCCTTTAACACCAAATGGTGTTAAAAAAAAACACAGTTTCAAGTGAAAAACAATGTGATGCATGTAATTCAAGAAGTAATATACATCAGTGCACGCACGCAGAAAGCTGTGCTAAGAATGGACGAGCTTCTATTATCAGGCGGCTGACAGCGATCGGCTCGGATTACATTCCTGTCAAACATTTCTGTCGAGCTGAAAACGCACCGATTTTGATATGTTGGTGTCCTCTGTAGACGAGCCACTCGTAAACCTCGTCGCTGAAGCACAGAGTGTCGTGTTTGATACAGAGGTCAGCGATCATCTGCAGCTCCGCTCGGGTGAAAACCTGCAGGAAGACGACAGGAATCACTCAAAGCGCCCGATTTTCACTGTCAGCGAGCGTTCCCGTCTCTGAGACACGACGAGTGACGGCTGGGATGTACGCTCACCTTCCCGATAGGATTGTTGGGGGTGTTGATGATGATGGCTTTTGTCTTCGAGTTGAATTTACTGGAAAGCTCATCTGGGTCCAGATACCAGTCTGCACTCGTGATTGTCTTCTTTCCAGACTTCTAAAACATTACAGAAGACATTTTGTGTCAAACCTACAAACGTCCTCGAGACGTGCAGCGGGTAAAGTAGATACTGAATTTACGTGACGAGATTTTAGTGGGATTAACTCACGAGGCGTAACGGTATCAGCACAGGTTTGGCTCCGGCCATTCGCACCATCGGGACGTAACAATCGAAGAAAGGTTCGATGATGATGACCTGGAGAAAGAAACGTTACACAATAAATACAACGTACAGCAGGGGCCTCCACTCGCTCTGCTTTGGGGCCAATTTTACGAAATGAAAAGAGACCAGGGGCCAGTCGCAGCAGCTCCAAACCTGTTTCTGGGATTTTAGGACATTTCTCAGATTTGAGGACATCTACAGGATTTTTTGGACATTTTTAAGATTTAAGGTCGTTTCAAGGATTTTTGGACATTCTACTTTTATTTAGGACATTCCTAGGATTTCTGGCCACTTTTAGGATTTTAGGATATTTCAATGATTTTGACACATTTCTAGTATTTTGGACGTTTCAAGGATTTTAAGATGTTTCAAGAACTTTAGGACATTTCTAGGATTTCAGGACAATGGATTTTGGAAGTTTATAGGATTTTAGGATGTCTATAGGATTTAGGCACATATGTAGGATTTATGGACATTTCAAGGATTGTGTATAGTTCAATGATGTTTCTAAGATTTAAGCACATTTGTAGGATTTTGGACGTTTCAATGATTTTAGGACGTTTCTAGGATCTTAGGTTGTTTCTGATATTTAAGGACATTTCTAGGATTTTGGATGTTTTACGGATTTTAGGACATTTCTGAGATTTTAGGACAATTCTAGGATTTCAGGACATTTCTCAGATTTTGGGATTTTTCTAGGATTTAGGACGTTTTGAGGATTTTAACATGTTTCTAGCATTGGGGAGCATGTTTCTTAAAGTATATGTGTGTTTGCATAAAAACAACTCTGTGTGAGAAAGAGAAATGTCTTCACCTCGTCCCCGTCCTCCACCAGTCCCTGCATGGTGCTGAATAAGGAACCGTAACCTCCCACCGTGACCAGGATTTCTTTAAAGGGATCAATCTGGCGCCCGCAGACCTTCCCGTAAACCTGAGAGAGAGCCTTCACCAAAGTCGGATGACCCTGACAAACCAACGCAAGACATAAGTCATAAAAACGACAGTAAAGAGCAAATATCTCAGTCAATGTGAATTATAAATTGTTTTAGCTAACTTTGACTTTAGTTGGTAGCTGAGAAAATGACAATAACCAACAACAGTTTATTCTGTCTGCACAGCAAAGTTAGAGGGAATAATCAGCCAACAACTAAATAATCAACTTGTTTTTTAATCAGATTGTGAAATTTGGGTCAATAATTTTCACCAGCTGGTAACACATACGGTACATTTCTTCACAAAATTACAGTTTATCATTTATTCTGATGGGGTTGAACCAAATGTTGGTTTTTTTTAACATGTGAAGCTTCTACTGTGGTTTTCAGATGGAGCTCGATTGTCTTTCGTTATATTTTCTGATGTTATCATCACTCCAAATGTTTTAAAATCCTCTCTTTTTATTTAATGTTATAAGCGTCATTTATGGCGTTAGATGGTTTGGTTGCTATCAGCCCGCCCCGTTAATAACTTTTGTGACTGTGGTGAAAATATGAACCGATGCAGAAATTTCATGAGATAAAAATATATGAAATGATTCTGGAAATCATTTTTTTGATAAATTTTGACCTTTTGCTCGGGAGTTATCAGACACGTTTGGATCACACGAGTCGTAAACAAGTCCACGCAGCCACCATTGGATCCAACGCTCATAATATGAGTGTGAACTCATCGTTATCTGACACTCTGCAGAAATACCACCTTTAGAGAGGACTGAAAAACATGCAAAAATAAAAGCTGCGCAGCATTCGAATGTTCAGCTCTACGTTATAAAATTTGATGAGTTGAACTTCAGTCGGTTAATGATGCATTTCAGTTCCACGTAAGGTCACGTGTCACTGCGCTGCTTATTAATGCCCAAAATTACAGAGTAAAGGGTCTGCAGAGGTTAAATAAAAAGTTTTCATCTCTATCTCCAGTCCCTCAGCAGCACTTTTTCTTTACAAACGGATTCACGCGAAACGTTAAGGTGTTAGTTTCTTACGAAGCCTCGGGTGTACTGGTTCATCCTGTCCACCGATGCAGCTTCTGCGAGAGCTTCTTTAATGTAAGCAGGTGGAGGGATGTCTGGAAAACCTTGGCCCAGGTTTACGATGGAGGGGTCCGCCGCCACCGACGTAAACGCCACCCTGAGTCAGCAATGAAACAAGACATCACTGGACAGACCAGAATGTCTCTGTCACTAAAGGACACATTTTTATTCAAACAGCCACAGGATATCTGTTAAACTGAAGTCTCGCACTACAAAAAAACGAAAATGGAAAATGTTAAGAAGGAATACTCAACTTGCTTCGCTCTAAGGCAAAATGACAGGAGGCCAGTCGCAACAGTTTCGATGATTTCAGGACATTTCTGGGATTTTAAAAAAGTTTCTCCAGTTTTGGAAATGTTTTTGGAAATGTAGGACATTTATGGGAATTAAGGACTTTTCTCGGATGGTACTGCATTTCTTGGATTTTAGGAAGGTTGTCAGATTTTTGAGAATTTCTAAGCTTTTAGGATGTTTCCTGGATTTTGGCACACTTCTAGGATTTAAGGACAATTTTAAGATTTTTGGACGTTTGCAGGATTGACAGACATGTCTCTGATTTTAGGACATTTTTTGGATTTTAGGACATTAGGGTCTTAGTGAGGACCTCTGTCGGGGGTGTGGGGGATCCTCCACTGGCACTTTTTTTGATCAACAAGCTCTTTTTCCTTTCTTTATGCACTCTGACGCCTTATATGTACTAAAAGTACAAAAACAATTCACAGTGTAAAACACTTTATTTTTTTTTAATAATTTGAAAATGGTTGGGGGGCCACCTGGCACCCTCTGGGGTCCAGATTTGGCCCGCAGTTTGTAAAGTGAGTATCACTAGTGTAAAATATATTAAAAATTTTTAAAGACATGAATAAAATTTAAAATTAAAGAGCATAAAGCATATACAGCCGCTGTGCTTCACGCCTCGTTAACCAGACTTACTTTGCTCTGGTCAAACAGAAATCCGGCTGTTTTTCATGTCATAATAAAGATGTTAAAACCCGATCAGAGGCCTGTGAGGAGCGCTCCTCTCCTGCTGAGCAAAACAAAGACCCGAATGTTTTGTTTCACCTACCACACATTCTTGTCCAGCCCCTCGATTCTTTTCGAGTGTGTGTGCCGCGACATCATGATACGCTGCAACACAAAACCAACACACATCACACCTGAATGCACATCGATCGACGTCACGTTTACATTTTACAGAAACTTACTTGCTCGTCTGAGAAGCTGTTTGCCGGCAGTGAAACAATCATCAGCCGCTCACTCAGTGCTGGACGTTAACACAGCAGGACTTTGACCGGAGGTTTTTTAACTGCTGAGATCTCATAACTGCATAACCTGAGCAGACCGTCCAGCCGCTGTTCCCAAAAACACCTCGTCCTCGCTGCAAACTGAGCGCTTCAAGTCAGAGCAGCTGAGCTCGTATGCATCTCACCGCTCCGCACAAGCAGCTCAACGTTTTTAACAGAGGCTGATTTATGGTCAGTTAGTACACGAATTTATCACCCATCACTTATTACACAGAGCTGCTCAATTTTAGAGTCTCTAAAGTCCTGAAAGGTGATATTTTATTTACTTTGTGTGCACAATTTATTATCATGTAGAAAGTTAGAAGTTTTTTATCTTTTGGGAACAAGTTATCTTGTACACATAAGATCTAGTGTGCACAAGATCAGCCTAACAGCCAAACTCCTGTGAAGAAAATTATAAAAAAAAATATATATAGGCAAGGCAAATTTTAAAGAACATTAATTATCAGAAATGACCCGCAATACTCTTTATCATGTTTTTAAAATTTTCTTTAAAATTTTTCTGATCTTTTTAAAAGGAAAAACTTTAGTCTTTTTTTCTTTAAAAAGTTATGGTTAAAGGTATGTTTTCTTAAAAAAAATACATTTTGGCAGTTATTCTTTTTTCTCTTAAAATGTCAACAAGTTGTAACGAAAAAATGACCTTTTTTAAATTAAGATTTGGAAGGCATGTTTTCTTCTTTTTTTTAAAAGCCTTTTTCTTTAAAAAAAAATGTGATTTTTAAATAACAATTTTTTGGTAATTCAAAAAAATGTTTTCTTTACAACTCACCAAAAAGACACCATTTATCATCAACAGAAGTGATTTTTGGATTTTCAAATTTCCAACGGTCCTTAAACACATCATGTGTTGTTATACAGGTTTGTGAAACAACATTTTCTGAAAACTTTCAGGGTATATTTAGCTTTCCAAAACATCTCCAAGCTTGGACATTGCTATTTGAAAATTTAATGTTTTTTAAGAAGGTTTTTCATAACTACGAACCCCGACAGTATAAATACTGCATCTTACATAAACTCTAAGATGAAAGTTCAGTGAAAACTGAAGGACAATAACGTGTATGACTGGTTTTGTTTGAGGGCTGCATCAGGGAAGGTTTGATTCAGATGTTGCTTTGAAGGGGTTAAAAACAGCAGAACTGTGTATGTTTCGTGTTTTAGTCTGAAAAAGCTGAAACTATGGGGTATTTACAGATTATGATTTAATCACTGTGTTCAGTCCACCTTAAAAACATTAAATTACGGTAAGAAAAGGCCTTGGAACTGTTCTGCAGCTCCTTTACAGCCAATATTAACTTTTAAAATAAAACACGAGAGTTTACGAGTTTAAAGGCGACTTACCTGTGAAGTGCTGAACCTTCTCCTGCAGGTGAGGCTGGCTGAGTGACGGGCGAACTGAGAGCCGGTCAGGACTCGTCGTGTTATGTTCATGCTGCACAAAAACAGAGAGAGATGGAAAATAAGTTAAAAATTACAACATGTTTACAGTCAAAAGGGTCATGCTGTTGTTTTACCGTGTTTTCTTATCTGATATGGTTATGTATTGTGAAGCACTTATTAACTCTGCTTTAGAAAAGCACTACAGAAATAAAGCTAATTACTTTTATTAATAATAATAATAATAATAATTTCTGTGATTGTATTATTGTTATTTTTTAGTTATATTTGGTATTACTGTGCCACTGACATCTCTTTTGAGGACACCAGCTGCTACAGAAGTCACCACAGATCTTTTCAACAGACATTTTCTTTTTTTTACATATGATTTATTTATGAGATTTTCAAGAAATTTTCATACAAAACTTCAAAAACACAATGTGTAAGGCCATACATGTCCATAAGAGATACAATTGGCAGAAAACTAGACAAATAATACAGCAAAGCAAGGTTGTTTGTAGAGACATTCATAGAAAAAATGCTGGGAACAAGCAGTATAGTCTTAAAAGGTAATCGTAAATAATAACTACAAGGACAACAACAGCAACAGGAAATAAGAAAACAAAAACAAACACAAAGACAAGTAAACAGACAAACAAAAGGAAAAAAAAAATAAAAAAGCAGATAATAATGAGTGCATGCGTAATCACAAATACAAAATGACCCACTCCATGCAGATGTACCACCAGGACTGGAAAAGCAGGGTTAGCAGGCCAGAGGGTTCAGGATGGTGGCACAGTGACGGGGGGCACAGTGACGGGGGGCACAGTGACGGGGGACGCACCACCGATGGGGACAATATTCAACTGAATGGACCCGACATGTTCTAGGAAGGGGAGCCAAATTTTAGAAGATTTAACGTTGGAACCTCGAAGACAGTGTTTTATTTTCTCCAATTTCTTCAGCAGACATTTGAAGAAAAATACTTCAGTACTTTAAATCGACTGCAGATCAGTTTTGTTGTAATAAAAAATGTTTTTGTTTGGCGGATCACATCACCATCATTTTTCTTTTTTTTTCTTAGAGAAACTAAAATGCAAAAATTACCATCCACATAAAAACGTAACTTATGTCGTAATATCTGTCAAAATAATTGCAATGATTTTTTTGTGTATCTCGCAGCCTTATGAAAGGCAGATAAATAAAATTGCATAACCCGTCTTTTGCAGTTAAGACCTGAAAAATTCGACTTTAAGGATATCTAATGACATTTAAATCCTAATGCTTTTAAATTCATGACATTTTAAGAGTTTTTAAGGACCTGCAGACGCTCTGGAGTAAAGCTGGCTGACTTTTGTCCTGTTTTTAGACAAAGAAGTCACCTGGGGCTCACAGTAAATGGCTTTTCCCCCAAATATTCAACCTCATTCTGCATATCAACAACAGATGGCGCCAGTGTGCTGCACAAAAATCCTCTTCACTATAATAAATCCGCTCCAGACAGCTTCAGACTGGTATCAGGGAGCCTTTAGGGACTGAGGCTGGAGTGTGACTGCGTTTTGTTTTTTATGACTCAGAGCTACAAATATTTTTTCCTTGTGTGTCCTCGAGGGATCTGAGGACACATGCTCAATCACACCATAAATAACCATATTCCACATCGTTATGGACGGTGAGATTTTAAAGAACATGTTTTTCAAACCTACCTGCAGGTTTTAGGCTTTCTGTGGATATTTAATCCAGCTGAGCAAATCGGCTTGATTTCTTATGAAAACATTAAAGTAGGCAGTGGGCAATGAAAGAAAAAAAATGACTCAAAAAGGAAGAAATTAGTAAAATGTACAAAAAAAAAAGATTAAAAAATTCAATAAATAATAATAATAAAGGTTATAATAATACGCATAAATAAGCAAACAAAAACTGGAAACGACCTGGGAAAATTTGCTTAAAAATTATGCTAATTTTGTAATATAACGTATAATAATTATAAATGTATTTTTCCCCTTGCTTTCGCCTTATAGATATTTTTTCCTTGCATTTTAAAAATATTTTTTCTAAATCTATTCTCACAAAGTACGTAACATTTCTAACCAGGCGGCTCTTTGTATTTTTCGCATGTTTTGGAGAGAAATCGCATCAATTTGCTCAGAGATCAAATGTTCAGATATTTGCAAAAAGCAGCACAAGAAAATTATGTTGCTCCCGGTGTGAAAGCATTAAAAAATATTATAAGTGCCTCCCTCACTCTGCACCTCCTCCTCCCCTCTCGCTCATAACGAACAGTCCCTAAAAAGTCCTGCAACCACCTTTACAATAACAGTTACTGATGTTAACATAATGCAGGGAGCTTTTTAACCCGTTATTTGCGCAAAAGCATATTTTGTTACCTCCAGTGAAACATGCATGTTGTTAGTGAGCCACGTTATCTGAGTACCGTTACGCGCACTCAGGTTACGCGCACTGAGATTGCACACACGCAGGCTGCTGTTAGCTCTCTGCAGCTAGCCGCAGCTAACAGAGTCATGGCTGCTGTTAGTTTCGTCTGTCGGTGAACGTCGGTGATGTTAGTAACGGCCGTCAGTGCCTCTGAGATGACACACCTACCATGTAGTGAGAGGAGTTAAGGCACCGCGGGGTCAGCAACACAACTTACTTGTCGCTGAGTTGCTGCGTTGCCCGACGGATCCCGGCAGCGGTCAGGGGAGGGGATGACGTCATCAGATGGAGAAAGTGATGCTGCCTTCACGGCCGCCGGAAACTGCACACGTGAACTCATCAGCTGACCAAAGACGGTGCTGCTAAAAATTCAGTTAACATGCAGTGCTGTTATTTCCTTAAATCTGTGAACTCAACGCGCTTATATTTGAGACAGGAGGGAAAGTGTCAGGTTACACCAGATAAAAAAGTGTCACAGTTTTACAATATAAATGGTGCCTTGATATATAAAAAGATAAAAAGAATAGTGTAATATCAAGATAAAAAGCATGCAAAGTATTTTTTATAGCAAGATACCGTTAAAACAAGATAAATATATCTTTTCATAAAAAGATAAAAATATCTTTGCATAAAAAGATAAATCGTATACTGTTAAAACAAGATAATAAGCGTCTGTCAATAAGAGATAAAAAAGCATCTGGTAATAACGAAATAAAATATTGTTGTTATATCTTGTTGTAAAAAGATAAAATACAATATGTTTGTTATAACATGATAAGTTTGAGTAAGTACTTAAAAAAGATGTTATAACAATAACATTTCTTGTTAAACGTGAAAAAAATTGGTTCTAACGCGAAATCTGTCCCATTACTTGATACTGATTATTTTCTGGTTTGGCAGCCATATTAAAGAGCTTTACAACAATGGAAATGAAATGTATGAAATATTTTCATTTTATATTTGAAGTGTTTTGCTGATGACGGGGCTTTTGCTGGTTGAACATATTGGTATTTTTCCATAAGTACAGAGTACTGTGTGGTATAAATACACTGGTATTGAGCTGAAAGATACTTTGTATTCAGGCTGAAAAGCCAAATAGGAAACACAAACGTGTATAAAAAGCACAGAGGATTCGGGTGTTTCTGTGTATTATGAGCAGAGATTTGCTGCAGTTTTGGACTCTCCCCTCTCAGCTGTCTCCTAAAAACATTCATCCCAAACACTGAGGTCTGTGCTCGGTCTCCAGCAGTCCCCGCCCTCCTCCGGCTGACAGGACATGCCTGCACCGCCTGCACCGACCCGCCGAGGCTCCGGGAAGCAGAGGGGACCGCGCACATCATGATCCGAGACCCGATCGCAATATAGACCCACATCCTCAACTCCAGCTGTCGTCTGAAGGAAGGTAAATCCCTAAAACTGCTATCATCATAAGAACTAATAATACAGTGAATAATGATACAGAGCGCGTTGATGCGACGTTTAAAAAGCATCATCTGCGCTCTGCGGAGCGTCTCCAAAAACTAGTTTACACTGAGATTACCGTCACTTTACCTGCTGTATCCAAACAGGCGCTGTGACGGCGCGTAATTTTGCGCACGGGGACCTTAAAAAGCTGTAATCAGCCCTTAAAATCAGCCCTCAAATCAGCCCTTAAAAGTCCTCAGTGTCTTAACTCCTGACCGGATGACTTCTTGATGCTTCGTGCTGATCTCAGGTTGACTCAGATATTCTGTCCACATTTGCACTTTTCTTCTTCCGTTTTTTAAAGTCTGTAAAAGTGTCTTATTATAACAACCAGAGATGTTTTCAATCTGCACTGCGTTTTTTTCTTTCCTAAATGAGAGAGGAGTTTCTGTGTGTCCGGGGCTGGGTGTGTTCCAAACATGTCTGTTTTTGGATATCTGGGATTCAGACAAATTTCCTGTCAGGAAGGGACAAGGATATGGCCCGGTCAGCTCCACTCAATGGCTGACTCATCCAGTGGAAAGACTGGATTTTTCCTAATGCAAACTACAGCCTTCATATACTCTGCTGTTTCTTATGATTTTTTTCCTTGTACCCACCCTATTTTAACCCTTTTTTTAACACGAGAAAATGTGTTTGATTTATCTCAAAAACATGGGGAGAAGGCATCGAGCAACTAACACGACTTGACCCAAAAACTAAGGGGGAAAAAATGTTTTTAAAAAAAGTTACAAAAAATGATGTGGAAAAAAAGCAAAACAAAACAAACAAAAAAAACCAAGGACATTAATTAATATTTAATTTTTTTTTTCTGTAACATAATTCTAATATAAAGTTATTACAAATATAGTTTTCTGTAAAAAAAAAAAAAAGGAAATAACCCGGAAAAAGTGCTTAAAAATTATAATAATTTTGTAACATAATTGTAAAGATGTAATTATGATTATTATAGTTTTTTTCCCTCAACATTTGTCCCTAGCTTTTTAAAAATAATTTCTCAGACCTGCTTATTTCTTGCAATAAGTGGAACATTTCTTGACAGCGTCATCATTGCTTTTCCCCCATGTTTTCTGAAGAAATCAAACCAGTTTGCTCAGTTTCAAAGGGTCCAATAGCTTATGAAAGGCGTACCAGCACAATAAAACTGATGTCAATCCAGGTATCAAAGAGTTAAAGAGGAACTCCACACTTTTTACACACAAGGCTCAGTTTATTCGTCAAGAGGCTCTGCTGATGAGCTAAATCATCTACCTAATAAAATCCAAAAATGACTTCAAACAAAAGAAGGTTCACATGATTTTAGAGGAATTTGTGTGTTGAAGAACCAGTTAGTGAATGTGAAATGTGACTGTATTACAGTTAAAACAACATAATGATGAACATGAGCCGGGAGAGCAGAGAGGGACACAGAAAGACATGATACAGGAGCGGTCGGCTGCTTTTGACAGTGTGACGCGTGTTTGGCTGTAATAGTCAGAGACTGTGAACAGGAAGTGGACGCCACACTGTTTCCTGCACAGAGAAAATGGAGGTTGAAAAAACAGAGATCAAAAGGTAAAAATCGGCAGCGCTGATCAAACATATATAGGCTATATATATATATATATACACATATATTTATTTATCTTTTTCATTGTTTTCTCTGCTCATGTAACAAAAGTATTTGTGTTTTTCTGCTGCAGAAACAGAACAAGTTTATGTGAGGGCCTACTGCATATCTGTGAAATATTTTTTTAAGTACAGTGAGTAAGTATATATATATATATATATATATATATATATATATATATATATTTATGTCTATCACTGCAGAACAAACTGTTAAGACTTTTCGTGGGGGCTGTTCATTTCTTTAAAAAGTTTTCTGCGATGAAAAATGTCCCCTGAGTATAAGAGAGTCACTGGATCATTGTTTCTGGATAAAGATGCTGCTTTTGATTAAATAAACATTTTTCAATGCTGAAAACAAAATTCCATTGAGATGGATATCTCAAACTTTGGCACATGATGCTGCACAGATAGAAACGCCTGGAGCTGAGTCAGAAAAATGCTTCTTGTAGTTTGGCTGAACTTTAACCCTTAATCTGCATTAACATAATTTTCTTGTGCTTCGTTGAGACGCCTTCATCAAGCCAATAGCCTCTGAGACCTGAACAAACTGGTTACACTTCTTTCAAAAAAAGACATGGTGGGTAAAAAGGCAACGACCAACCTGGCAGGAAATATTCCACAGACTGCGAGAATTTAGTAAAAGGTGAGAAGAAAATGACCTGAATTTTTTTAAAAGGAAAAAATATCCAGGAAACTATGTTCATAATTATTCTATTTTTTATTTAAAATTCTGTTACATAAAAAATTATACATACATTAAAAAAAATCAGCACTTTTTTTTCTATTTTTGTTATTTTCAGGTGATTTTCTTCTTTTTTAACTTATTTCTTGCCTTTTTTTTGTCCATGTCTTGTTAAGTTGCTCATTGCCTGCCCTCAGTGTTTTTGAAAGAAATCAAAACATTTTGCCAAATTTTCAAGGGTTAAACAAAAACATCAGTGGACAGTTTGGGGTAAACACTGTCCATCCTGCCGGCTGTCCCGACAAAGACATGGAATAATCAATGGAGACACTTTGTGTGGAAAACTTAACTGAGCTATCAAAGATATGATTTGTCAAAAAGTCTCCCTCAGATTATTCATTATAGCTGCAAAACATTTAGACACATACCAGGCAAGTCTGTATTCGGATATTTTAAATTTTTAGCATTTTTATTGTTCATCTAGTCCATTAACACTTTGAAACTTTGAGGGACATCAGTTTTCTTGTGTTGATTTCACATGCTTGCACAAGTTTGTCACCTCTGAGCTCAGAGCAAATTGGTGCAATTCCTTCAAGAAAACATGGAAAAAAAGCAATGAGCGTCTTGTTAAGAAATCTTCCACAAATTGCAAAAAATTATTAGATTTAGATTTTTTTTTTTTTAAAGACAGGAAAAAATGTGGTGGTGGGGACTATATTTATAATAATACACCATATTTTTTTTGTTAATTTGTGGGTCTTCTTTTTTCATTGCTCATTGCCCTCTTTCAATGTTTTTGAAAGAAATCAAGCCAGTTTTCTCAGGTTCAAAGGGCTAAATACATAAAGCAATAGTTGGGATAGGATCATGTTTAACCCTTTAAAACCTGAGCAAAATGGTTTCAGATCTTTCAAACACAGGAAAGAGGCGATGAGCAACTTCATAACACATGACCCAATAATGTGCGAGAAATTTGTAAATAAAATAAAATAAAATAAATATATATAAGAACATTTCCTCAAAATAAGCCAAAAAAAAGTATCATGTTGGACATGTCCGCATTGGAGCGGACTGTTGCACGTTACCACGCTGGAGCGGGCTGTCGGACATGTCTGCACGCTGGAGCGGGCTGTCGGACATGTCTGTACGCTGGAGTGGGCTGTGGGACATGTCTGTACGCTGGAGCGGGCTGTCGGACATGTCTGCACGCTGGAGCGGGCTGTCGGACATGTCTGCACGCTGGAGCGGGCTGTCGGACATGTCTGCACGCTGGAGCGGGCTGTTGGACATGTCCGCCCTAATAATTCCTTGCATTCCAAGAGGGTCCTGGCAACACTAGGTGCTCGGGTCCTGAAAAAAAAGAAAAGAAAAAAATTGCAGCAGTTTTTTTATTTTCATTATTTTCTCATAAGTCCTCCCCTTTTTGAAAAACTAATCTTAAATCATTTTCTTTGACATCTTTTACTTATTTCTTGCAATTTTTGGGACATTTCTTGCCAAGTTGGTCACTGGATTTTGTCTTTGACAAAAAAGAAATCGAATCAATTTGCTCACATTTCAAAGGGTTAACTAGCATGTAGAAAAGCATCTGAACGCAGCTAAAGAAAACTGTCACCGGTGCTTCTGCAGGATCTTCATGGCTGAGGCCTTTTTGGTTTGAATGACACTGCAGCGAACTGACTGCCAGATAGATTTTGGAAACAGGACACTGCAGCTGCAGTAAGCACTCTGCAGAAGGTGACCACAGAGAGAGCGGAGAGCTGCATCAGTCACACGCTGCTCGTCTTCATGCTGTTCAGCTCGGCAGGTTTTTAACAGTCTTTGAGGCGATGAACAGCTTGATGAGCGTGCTGTGTGTAAACAAAGGAAGGACTGAGATTTGGTTTAATTTAATTTGTGGGTAGCCACTTTACAAACATGTTTGCCTCTCAGGCTATAAAGTTAAACACAAGCTCCACAAAATGAGTCATTATTTAGTCTTATGTGGGCACTGACTTCTAAATAATTACATTTGTAATGTGCATTTGTTTAATGTCGGAGCTCCACGACAGATGGACTCATCAGTCTGAGGAAACATTCAGTTTTTACCGGCTTTGTTTTTCTGCTGAGTTAAAGCCGAAGAGGAGCAGATGTTAAAATTCAAGGTTCATAGTCGGAGAGTGTGAAAGAACGACTTACTGTTTTTTTTCAGTTTGTGTTTAATCCTTTGAAACCTGAGCAAATTGGCTTGTTTTCTCTCAAAAACATGGGAAGATGCATTTAGCATTAGGAGAAAAAAACACTCAAAAGCTTGCAAGATATTAGAAAAAAAGAAAGGATTAGTTTAAAAAAAAGTTTTTAAAAAAAGTACAACAAAACAGGAAATGACATGGGAAAAGCACTTAGAAATTATAATAATTTGTAATATAATTTTAAATGTGTAATTGTGATTATGAGATTTTTTTTCTCTTTGCTTTCATCTTTTTTCCCCTAGAGATTTTTCCCAAGATTTTTTAAAAATAATTTTCTAAATCTACTAATTTCTTGTGATTTTTGGAACATTTCCTACACATAACCCAAAGAACGCCCAAAACCAATATCCATATTGCAATATGGCCAAGAGCAATATCTACTTTGCAGGAGCTGCTATAATTTCATAAATTTAAAAAGTGTGAAAACGTACCATTAAATTGATTTTCTGTGGTGCTGCAGAGGTGCCCTGCTCTGCAAATCAAATTCCACACATAAATAAACAAGGCTGTTTGTCTCAGCAAAAATCGCACACTGCATGTAACCAGCTTAAATTGACATTTAATCCCTGAATGTCCAAAACCAACACTGGACGGGTGACTAGAGCGACATTATTTCATGTGCAGATCCACTGCCCTGCACTGGACAAAAAATCTACCAAAGTTATTACAATTCATCTCAACGGGGACATGAGGGACAAACTGTTTTTAACTGAGTCGTTAAAAACCGGAATATCTATTGTCCCGTGAATTAAATAACATCATTGTTTCAGCCCTCCATGGCCAGACCATGTCCCCCATTGTACTGACTGAGAGGTATTTGGGGTAATTTTTCTCTCTTTTGTTCACAGGCATCATGATTCCTGTGATGGAATTTCGGCAGTTCTCTGAACAGCAGCCGGCGTTCAGAGTCCTGAAGCCGTGGTGGGACGTGTTCACCGACTACCTGTCCGTCATCATGCTCATGATCGGTGTGTTTGGATGCACTCTGCAGGTCAGTAAGGCACAAACGCTCATGCGATGCGTAAGGTTTCACAGCTCGTGTTCGCACTTCTCAACGAGAAATAAGCGAGCGTCATAGCTAATACACACCATTGCAGCGTGTTTCTAGGACTTTAGGACATTTCTAGGATTTGAGGACATTTTTACGACTTAATGATGTTTCAGTGACTTTATGATGTTTCTAGAACTTTAGAAAGTTTCTCAGATTTTAGGATGTGAGGATTTTAGGACATTTCTAGGACTTCAGGAGGTTTCTAGGATTTTTGGACATTTCTAGGATTTTAGGATGTTTCATGGATTTTAGGAAGTTTTCTAGAACTCTACGACGTTTCTCAGGTTTTAGGATGTATCTAGGATTTTAGGACATTTCTAGGACTTGCAGATTTCGAGGATTTTAGGCAGTTTTTAAGGATGCTTCTAGGATTTTAAGATGTTTCAAGGATTTAAGGACGTTTCTCAGATGTTGGGACATTTCTACAGTTTTAGGATGTTTCTAGGATTCAGGACGTTTACAGGATTTTTAGGACAGTAGGGGCTTAGCTAGGACCTCTTTTTGATAAACAAGCTCTATTTTAATGCTGTTTTGTGCACTCTGGCATCTTATGTATACTTAAAGTACAAAACAATTCCCGGTGTGAATCACTGTATTTTTATTGTGAATTAGAAAGTGATTTGGGGGGCCGCCTGGTACCTTAACAGGGGCCAGACTTGGCATGCAGGCCCTAAGCTGAGTATCACTGCACTAATGCAACACAAGTTTGAACTGCAGCATGTTTATGAGATAAAAGGAGTCCTCCTACTATTTTTTTCCATTAAATCAAGAGTAATTTAATTTACTAGAACAAGCTTGGGCTCTCTGGCTGCTGTGCCTCCTGCGCTGGCACCAGCTCAAAAGCACTGAGTCCCTGCTTTTACAACCTGGACTGTGCAGCAAAGGAAGCATTCAGCCCAACAGGAGTTTACCAGTGGAAACATTTACCCACCCAGCCCCCTTTTAGTAAACATAAGATTCCAAACTCCTGCAGCCTGGTGCTTAAATTCTCTCCGTGTGGAGGAGAGCCGTTATTTTGGCTCCTGCGACACTCTGCAGTGTAAATCCTGGAAATTATAGCAAAACAATTTTAGAAAAACTGTTAACAAGATATTAATCACAGTCGGAGCAGCTATTGTTTCCCACTCTCACTATAACAGTGTTTGGACACAGTGTAATAGTTAGAGAATTGAGTGGATAATTATTTATGCAGTCCGGTTTACTTTATAAGTTGGGACATTATCAACATGCCGTTTTGTGTTCGTTGCCTCTCACAGTAATCACGTGTGCTTTTAGAGCTAGAGGCAGAAATACACAGAGAGGTTGTGAAACTCTGCAGATCAGCTCTGCAGAGACCCCAACAGACCTGAGTTTGCATTTCAGTCTGTGATGTGCTGCATCACAGCTGCATTGCCCTTAATGTCGTACAGACCTTTCATGGAGAGAACAGGTTGGTTTTGGATGCAATAAAGTCACTAAATCTCTTGGGATTAGAAAAATTAGAGGGTTTGTACACAATACATGCTTCATAACACTATAATAGTTTGATCTATTCATACTTAACATTGCAATATTGTACAGGCGAGTACATTTCCAAATTAAATTCTGCTGCTGCAGAAACAGTTTGCTAGATTAGCGACCTTCTCTAAAGTTGTTGTACCAAGTGCACTTCTCTTTTATAAATTGCAGTTGCTGACTATTTTTGACATTAATATTCATAAAATCTTTGCATTTGTCTTTAAAGTGAGATATAAGGCTACAGATTTATCCCATAGTTTTAAGTACTATTTTTGATTAAAAAGTCTCAATTCCATAATTATAGATCTATGCAGAATCTTCATGTTCTTTTGTGTAACACTTCCCATGATCAGTTTTCTGTCAGATACCGTGGAGGTGTCTGGAATTAAAATGTTCATTTACTTTTTGTCATTGTCTGTGTACAAAAAGAGACTTTAAAAAGCTCTGCCGTCAAAAACATCTTATTTGGATCAAGAATGATCCCTCAGTGAACTGATGTTCACACGTTGAAGATGATTATTTGCACTTTTGTTTTTTAACCGTGTACTGTAACTGTTAGATTTTGAATTTTAGCAACTAAATGTATTGATGTTTTGATTGTATTTCACCATTAATGTGTTTTCTGAGTGTGGTTTTTTATATAAACTAGTATAGGTTTCGACCCTCACATGCACAAAATGTCTCCTCCCCAGCTCCTCCACTATTGAATCAAAGTGTCCATTTCCTGTTATTAGCTGTGCACAGTGAAGAGGCCGTTATGTCGTCATTTGCAGTCAACACTAAAGGCAGCTGTTGTTCTCTCAGACTAACTTTTGTCCAATGTTTAGTTTGCTTTTAGATGCAGGTTAATGAGAGAGACCAGGTTACACAAGTCATCAGAAAATTCACTTTTTACCGTTTTACCATTTTAACCCTTGAATCCTCCATATATTATATTATAGGCAGGTTTCCATTAACCCTCAAATTGCTCAAAGTGAAACTGTGAATATAAAACATGCCTAATGGAAACATGTCAATTAAAAAAAATCACAAAAACGTTTTTACGCTCGCATGAGGTGGTATTTTATGTGATTCCAAAAAGCCAAATTTCACAAAACTGCAATGACAAAACTTTTTTGGCTTTTCAAGGTCACATGATGCTATGGTTATGTGCTTGTCAGTAGGAACTGCCTCCCTCCGGCATGATGCAGATGCAGTTACTGCATCGCAATAACCCTTCAAAAGTTGAGCGGATCCTAAAGTTTTAAACCCACAATTCCTCTGTGAAATTGTAGACCATCACCTCACAAAAAGGGGCTCACCTTTACATCATGGCTCCATAACACGCCTACATCAGCCCCGATTGGAAATAATGACGGCTAGTGCGGTGGCTGCAATAGAAATAAAGCTTGTAATGTTTTGAACATCAGTCGTGTAACGTCCCTCGATGGGTGTTTTATCAACATTTTGAAAATACAGTGTCAACAAATAATGCTGCATTGGTGTGGGCAATGTTGAAATTATGTCCTTTAAGTTTGTCTTATATTTATTTTTTCCCTACATTTCCTTTCAGGTTATGCAAGACAAAATCATCTGCCTTCCTCAGAGAGTATCGGTGCCTTCGGAAAACACAAGTGAAGTGGAAGTGACACTGTTACACCTGCAGGCCAACATTTCGGCCGTGCCAAGAGAAATGACAGGCCTTAAAACCGATCTGGATCTTCAACAGTACAGTTTCATCAATCAGATGTGTTATGAGAAGGCTCTGCACTGGTATGCCAAGTACTTCCCTTATTTGGTTCTCATACACACTCTGATTTTCATGGTGTGCAGCAACTTCTGGTTCAAATTCCCCGGCTCCAGCTCTAAAATAGAGCATTTTATCTCCATGCTCGGCAAGTGCTTCGACTCCCCCTGGACCACACGAGCTCTGTCAGAGGTGTCGGGAGAAAATCCCGAAGAAAAGGACCATAAAAAGAGCGCTACTTCGAGGTCTAACATCACTGTGTCTCCCGGAGAAGGAAGTTTGGAGAAGACGCAGTCCCTCCGGTCTATCCCGGAAAAGATCGTCGTTGAGAAGCCATCAGCAAGTGTTCTCGATAAAAAAGAGGGCGAACAAGCTAAAGCTCTTTTTGAGAAGGTGAAGAAGTTTCGTTTGCATGTTGAGGAGGGAGACATTCTTTATCTCATGTACGTTCGGCAGACAGTGTTCAAGGTGTTTAAATTCCTCCTGATCATCGGCTATAACAGCTCTCTCGTGAATAAAGTGCGGAACAGAGTGCGTTGCGAAGTTGAGATCCAGGACATGACCGGCTACAAAGACTTTGAGTGTAATCACACGATGGCTCACCTGTTCTCGAAGCTTTCTTACTGCTACCTGTGTTTAGTTGCCGTCTACGGTTTAACAAGCCTTTACACCTCTTACTGGCTGTTTTACCGCTCACTGAAGGAATACTCCTTTGAGTATGTGCGACAGGAAACGGGCATCAACGACATCCCAGACGTCAAGAACGACTTTGCGTTCATGCTACACATGATCGATCAGTATGACCCGCTTTATTCAAAACGATTCGCAGTTTTTCTCTCCGAGGTCAGTGAGAACAAACTAAAGCAGCTGAACCTCAACCACGAGTGGACTCCGGAGAAACTGCGTCAGAGGCTGCAGATGAACGGCAACAACAGACTCGAGCTCCAGCTGTTCATGCTCCCGGGGTTACCGGACACCGTCTTTGAGCTGACAGAGCTGCAGTCACTCAAGCTAGAGATCATCAACAATGTCACCATCCCTGCCTCCATCTCTCAGCTGGAGGACCTTCAGGAGCTATCGCTTTACCAGTGCTCTCTAAAGCTGCACACAACCGCTACCTCCTTCCTCAAAGACAACCTGAAAGTGCTCCGTGTCAAATTCGATGATAACAGGGAGCTTCCGAACTGGATGTACGGGCTGCGAAACTTAGAGGAGCTCTATCTCACCGGGTCTCTCAGCCCTGACGCCTCCAAAAATATAGTTCTTGAGTCACTACGAGAGATGAAATGCTTAAAAACGCTCTCCCTCAAGAGCAATTTGACCAAGATACCCCAGTCTATAGTTGATGTTTCCAGTCATCTGCAGCGCCTGTACTTACACAACGATGGCACTAAGCTGGTGATGCTCAACAACCTGAAGAAGATGACCAACCTGATTGAGCTGGAGCTTGTACGTTGTGATCTGGAACGTATCCCGCATGCAATCTTCAGCCTAACGAATCTGCAAGAGCTTGACCTGAAAGAAAACAACCTCCGCTCAATCGAGGAGATCATCAGCTTCCAGCACCTTCGAAAACTCACTTGCCTCAAACTTTGGTACAACGGCATTATGTACATCCCGGAGCACATCAAGAAGCTCGGCAGCCTGGAGCGCCTCTACTTCAGCCACAACAAAATCGAGATATTGCCTTCGCACCTGTTTTTGTGCAACAAGCTGCGCTACCTGGACCTGTCCAACAACGACATCCGGTTCATCCCTCCGGAAATCGGAGTCCTTCAGAGTCTACAGTATTTCTCCGTCACCTGCAACAAAATCGAAAATCTACCAGATGAACTATTCTTTTGCAAAAAGCTCAAAACGCTAAAGCTCGGCAAGAACTCGCTGTCCATACTCTCGCCAAAAATTTCCTACCTAGCTCTACTGACATACTTGGACCTCAAATGCAACCACTTTGAGGTTCTGCCACAGGAGCTCGGTTGCTGTCGTGCTCTGAAGCGCAGTGGCCTTATTGTGGAAGAGACACTGTTTGAAACTCTGCCTTCGGACGTCAGGGACCAAATGAAGGCCGAGTGAGCCGCCTTATTGTAGCCACAGTGCCTGCTGTTTGCTCTGTCTACCAATGCAGAGCACTTGTTTTGTATGAACTCATTAACATATTTAAGTATTACACTACTGTTAAGAAAGTTATTTTTACACTTTCCTTGATGGAAGGAAGATTACTACTCATAAACTGTCACATTAAGTGTGGCTGCAACAGGGGTGCCTGTTTTGTTGTTTATTGACACATTAAAACACACCAGAGATCTTTTAGCACTGCATGTTTCTGTAAACCATGAATACTTTACATTTTAATGTTTTTATTTTGCAGATCAGTGAATTTTTTTTTTTAATATTTTAACAATGCTGTGGTGAACATGTGGTTAGGTTTAGGGGCCCAGACACAAAAAACCTAACGTCAAAGAACTTTTGCAAACAAAGGCAGACTGTTTCGTTGCCACACGTTGCCTTTTTCTTGGCTAAAAAGTTGCAACTGAACACACTACAAAGACTTAAGCCAATGGCCAACTCGCACGAACGTTCTGCGCCTGCGTGAGAGGAAATAACTCTCCACACCAGCAGGTGGCGGCCTTCTGCAATCGTCATTCAAAAAGGGAAACTGGCAGAACGACAGGACGGTTCCAAGACGCTAGTTAGCCAGTTAGCACATCAACGCCACAACCTGATGTTGTCAGAACAAAGAATATTTACCGTGCGCTAGCAAACAATAACACACAAAGTTACGAACAGCATTACGAACTGCTTCAGCTAAAGCTCCACCTCCAAAAGACAATGTCAGCTCATATGCTACGTCACTTTGAA
The DNA here is from genome assembly GCF_026936395.1 of Plectropomus leopardus. NCBI lineage: Eukaryota > Metazoa > Chordata > Actinopteri > Perciformes > Serranidae > Plectropomus > Plectropomus leopardus. The sequence goes on along the minus strand of NC_142180.1, from coordinate 37,077,338 downwards.
AACACTGATACGATCTGTGTGAAAAATACAAACATAACATATTCAGGGTTCGCAGAAACGTACAATGCCAACATTTTCTGGCTGCATATTATACCGCCACAAGAGCTACTTAAAGGAACATTTTAGCATTTTCAGAAACACACCCTCTTGCTGTCTTGCTCAGAGTTACATGAGAAGATTTACATCAATCTCACATTTATAGACAATTAACTTAGTTAGCTTAGCTTAGCACAAGGACCAGAGGCAGGAGGAAACAGCTAGCCATGAAAAAGTACATTTACCAGCTCCTGTGAAGCTAACTAATGAACACGCTGCTTGTTTGTTTGCTGCGTTCAAATGCATCTCATGGGCTCGTGGTTACGAACGGGGAAGCTGTGCACACGACACGCTTGGTGTTCAAGTGGTTAACTGACAAGTTTCATTAATGTTTTTAAGAAAACATTTTAATCTAATGTTCAAAGAATGTTTTAAGGATATTTATCATTTCATATATTGTCCCTAAAAGGTAAAATGAAGATGCAACATTATAACTGCAGCATTTGGAGTATGTTTGGGTGATGTTGAGAGGTGACAGATCATAGACTGTTCTTTTATAAAACGTTCCAACAATGTTACATGAGAACAAAGGAAGAACATTTTTAAAACAACATTTGGAGCATGTTATTGAGGACTGAGATTATAGGATTTTTTTTAAAAAATCGCAAATCCCAAATTGCATTGGTTGCATTGCACCATTCTCATATCGTATTTAGAAAATTGCCAACAATCTAAAAAAAAAGTGTTTTCTGCAAAAAATGCCAAAAAGAAAAAAAGTCATTTAAAAAAATCTATTTAAAAATTGGCAGTAAAATGAATACAAAATACAGCCATTTAAAGTTTTACGTCGCTTCCTTAAGCCAATTTTTTTTTAAACATTGGACCATTGTATTGGCTGAATTGCACCATTCTTATAACATTTTTAGAACCAAAAATCACTAGCCGTGTTGACACTTCTGTTGGCGTTTAGAGACCACCAAGACTAACAATTTAGCAAGCTAGCATGTGCGTCATATCATGAGGTCAATGCAAAATTATAGCAGGAAACAGATGAGGCCGTGGGTAATGTCAACATTTTCCTCAGACATATTCTAAAATTACGAAGACCAAATTACGAAGAGTCTACGGCCTGCACCATTTCTGAAAATGTCAGCAAACACATCACAGCTCCTGAACTCAGACCTTCCACAAACTTTCCACTCACAAGGTTGTAAATACCAAATACGTGGGCGGCGTTCAAATGCACTCTTCTCGTGATCACGGTAAACATGACATTATTTGAACGGAGCATTTAATCTGCACAAAAAACAAACTGATAAATTGCTGTTTTATTGGGAGTTACATGCTGGACTTTCTTGGCTTGTTACCGTTCCTGTAGAGTCGTAGTTAGTGAGCCTTAAAGGTGCTGGAAAGATGATTTATTTAATCTATGAACAGAACCAGAGCAGCTACTTTCCTCTGCTTCCAGTCTTCATGCCGGCTGCTTTCTGCTGATTCATATTTAGTAAACTGACACAAGAGCTGCATCGATCTTCTCGTCTAACTCGCAGCACGAAGGCCAATAAGCACTGCAACATAAAATCATTTTATTACTGAATGTAAATCTAAACCTAAGACCTCACTTAAATTTAGGCCAGTAGCCTTACATATGCTGTACTGTATATTTTAAGTTGCCTTTATAAAGTATTTTATTTTCTTTAAGAGACTGTTAGTTCACATGGACCGCAGCAGCGGAAATGCAAAAAATAAGTGTATAACTTACATAAGGACATATAATACCTTGGCTAAAAATATCTGTATTATAGAAATTTAAAGTGCATTAAATTTAAAGGACTTTGTCATACTGGTGTTTCTCTTTAGCTCTTGAAATGTGCAAAATATGTATCCAGCCTGTAAAAATGTATTTATAAACAGTATTTTTATGTTGTTGATCAATAAAATTGATTTATTTGTAATTGTCATTTATTAGACTTTGAACAGCACAAAATCCAAAATTTTGGTAATTAATACCATTTTATGATCAGATCACTGGTGCAGTGATGTGAGAGCAGTAGTGCTGAATTGACTAAGCTTTTATTGAAAATTTTAAATTAAATCTAAATCTAAATTAAATTTAAATTGAATCTGTTATGCTGCTTGATGTCTTTAAAGGGGAACCTGCACACTGTATGCTCCCAGGTGTGTTATGTGATTAGATATTAGTTGCTGCCTGGTGAGGATTAATGAGGCAAAGGAGATTAGTCTATTATCATGTGCACATGAGGCACCGAAGAAAAAATAAAGTTGTTTGGAAAGTTTTTGGTAAATTTTTAAATGAGACATGTAGCCTAGCATAAGTGGTTAATGAAATACTACTATTTTAAGCTCAGATTTATTTATTTTTTGTCACCGAAGCATTCATCCCACAAAATGGGCTCAAGGAATATCGGAAATTTTAAAGTCCAATGATAACTTCTGTTCTTAATAATTTTAATTTCCTGCAAAAATCAAAAAAAAAAAAAGTTCAAAGAAAAACTAATTGCCAAGATGTTTTCTTCAATAATCGCTAAAAAATGTTTAAAGAAAAAAAAGGCCAATGACCATTGTTCTGGCCTTTTAGACTACACCTTTCTCTGTTTGGCTTGATTGTTGATTGTTGAGTTCCCGCCTTTGCTTTGTTTGTCAAAGCACTTTGTAAACAAAAATCGCCAAAACATAAAAGGATTTTTTCTTCAAAAAATGCCAAAAAATTAGAGCACTGCCATTTAGTTTCAATTTTCTTTAAAAATTGGCAGTAAAATAAATACAAAATATAGCCATTTACAGTTTTATGCCGCTTCCCGAAACCAAAATTAAAAAAAAATTGACTCTGTTTTATTTTTGTTTGTTTTTTACGCCACCCCTTCTCCGTCATTAATAACAGTTTCTAAATGTAACGTTTAAAAAAATAAGGGCAAAGTATATCTACTGTGAGAGTGTGATGAGCATTTCTTCTAGTTAAAGTTGTTTTTTTCCGCGGGGGGTGGGGGACAAATCTGAGATGTAACTTTACATTAAACGCCTCGCTCTTTTGCGACGGTCCCTAACGTCAGTGGGTCATCTCATCCTCCACTGTCAGCGCGTGCAAGGTTTTCTATATGTTGCTCATCATATCAGCCTCTGATGTGAAAACTGTGCAGCATCAGGCGACTCTTCTCCCGCGCATGACAGCAGCTCTGTCGCCAGCTGACGGTCATGGGGAAACGCGCCGAGAAACAACGAGTGTGAGAAAAACATCGCGCCGGCTGCGCCTCCAGCAGCTGGTGCTGCCGTGCCGGCTGCAGTCAGAGGCGGAGGACCCGACCATCTGAGGCGGAGTGGGGGTAGTCAGCTAAGCTGCTTACAGCCCGGCCAGAAGGCCCACGGTTCAGCTGATGCGAAGAATGGACGGCTTCATCCCCGCGCGCAAACATGGCAGATAAACAGAGGCGTTGTTCGGTTCTGCTGGCATCGACATAACTGGATCAGATCTCCTGAAGGTGCGTAACTGTGCCATTTAGGTTATCCAAGGTCTACAAACACAACCGCTGCGCGCTGTGGTTCGGTACCGTTAGCAGGTTATGTAGCGCGGTGAAAACAAGCTGTTAAAATGTCCCATCAGTGAATTTAATGTCCTAATGTGATCTGGACGCGTCGTGATTTTCTCCAGCAGATATGAGTGCTGCGTTTAGAGGCTTCGGGACATCAGGTCCACCTCTTGTTTTGTGTGCATGGATGCGTCTTGCTGCCGGAGCCGGTCTCAGCCTGCTCTGCAGTCTCGATGAAAACAGTGACCTTCATGCTCTCAAAACACACAAAAGAATCCAGACGGAGCGGGGGGCACCGACAGTGTTTTTATGTCAACCTACTATAAATGTGTTTTTACAATAACCTAAACGGAAACACTTGTCAGTGCAGAGCGATATAAATAGGCTATACATTATTTACAGCGTGCAGCATCAAGGCTGCAGGACAGAGTGTGTATGTGCTGCTGAGTGCTGACAGAACACATGACTGTGAACTCCGGGCTCATTTGGATTCAAGTAGTTTGCATGCAAAGGAAAACTAAAGTGAAGGGTGAGTTATGGATCATTCAGACTACATGTGCAGAATTTGTGCTGCTCATGGCATGCACAGTCCCTACAGACAACATGTGTGCGTGCTGTGTCCCAGTTCAAGGGCAGCGCACTCTCTAAATCCACAACAGTCTGACAAGGCTGTTCTCTCTGAGCCGCCTCTGAATGTGACTGTGGCCTTGTCTAAAATTGGAGGACACAAACAGTGTATCACTCCAGTTCTCAGTGTCCCAAAAGCTATTGTGCACTGGTTTCGCTGGCTTGTTGTTGTCAACTACTGGAGCCAGAATATATATATGTGTGTGTATATATATATATATATATATATATATATATATATATATATATATATACAAGTAATCAGAAAAATAGGAACACATTAACAATGCAATAAAATGGAAGAAATACTAAATTATTTGTTGAAAAGTTGCCAAGAAACTGATTCGCCAAAAAAAAGATATGCTGAGATAAAAAAAAATACATTAAAAAATGTATTAATGAAAAGGAATCAACTTATTATAACGTGCACACACTTAAAGTGAAAATAATCACAGCAAACAAAATAAAAGTGGAGTCAACCAAAAAATACGGCGGCCCACTTCACTGTCTCTCCTATCAACCCGACACAGGTGAAAAGCAGATACTCATATAATAATAATAATAATAATAATAATAATAATAATAATAATAATAATACATCTTATTTATAGAGCACTTTTCAAGAAACTCAGATACGTAAAGATTTTTAATGTCACCATCCGTATCCAAGTGACCCAGCTCTCCCAATAACTATTATCATGAAACTTATAAATAATATCCCAAAACACTAACAAAAAACATGCAACAATACAAAAATATAAACCATCCCAAATCAATATTAATGTTATAAAATTCTCTCCTTTCTAAATTAATTCATGGCTCCTACATTACTAAAAATATTGAAGAGTAAATATACAACACGAAGTAGAGTTGAAATTCATTTAATAAAATGTCACCACAACACAGTAATAATCACCTCTCTGTCTCTTAAAGTCACGATATGTCGTATATTTTTGTGAAAAAAACATTCAGTGAACTACATCTCTCGTCTTGCCCAATATACGTCACTGTGACCTAACTACCGGACATAGTTTTCTGAAAGGACGTTTCCCATCATGGTCCACTGAAAGCGGAGGGACTCTGCCTCTCTAGAAACAAGCAACAGCTACTTTAAAATTCCTATTTTTTTTGTCACCCATCCAAGGGCAAATTTGTGGTGGTAAACATGGAAATTTTGTTTTTTCTGGTAAGCACATAATATAATATAGTAGACGCAGAAGGTCACTGACAGAGTGGCACCATGTGGCGAGTTCAGAGTGAGAACGTTTTGGTATTTCTGCCAGACTCTGCTGATTATTATGCACATAAGGGGAGGTTGTGCGGAAAGAGTTCAAAAAGCAGGTGGAACTACGAAAACAGAATGGGATAATGCTGGGATGATAATCTTATATTATGTGTACTTTTTTGTACGGAGATAACTCACGCATGATGTTAATTGATATCCTCTGTTGCAGGAATGTTCACCCTCACAGAAGTAGCCTCGCTGAATGACATCCAGCCAACGTATCGAATACTGAAACCATGGTGGGATGTCTTCATGGATTATCTTGGCATTGTCATGTTGATGTTGGCCATATTTTCTGGAACGATGCAGTTGACGAAGGACCAAGTGGTTTGTCTTCCCATTCTGGAACAAACTCCAGAGGGAGCGGGGGGCTTCTTGGGACCCCAACCACCAGAGACAGCTGACAGTTTATGGAACAAAGAAAGCGCCATCGGAGAGCAAGCTGCTCCTTTAATGGCTCGAAGGCCTCCTGATAGCATCGCCCCTACAGTTCCCTTCACACCGTCGGGCACTTTTGGGCAGCCTCAGCCCACAGGTGTCAGGACCAAGCTGGATTTTCAGCAGTACGTTTTCGTCAACCAGATGTGCTACCATGTTGCCCTTCCTTGGTATTCCAAATATTTCCCTTACCTCGCTCTGATCCACACCATCGTATTAATGGTCAGTAGCAACTTCTGGTTCAAGTACCCAAAGACAAGCTCCAAAATTGAACATTTTGTTTCTATACTGGGAAAATGTTTCGAATCCCCTTGGACTACCAAAGCGCTGTCCGAGACAGCCTGCGAGGACTCGGAGGAGAACAAGCAGAGACTGGCCGGTGCCTCGTCCCTCCTGAAGCATCTGTCCACAAGCAGCGAGGAGGGGAGTCCAAACCAGTCCGCCCCAATGCTGACGAAATCTGGGGTCACGTTTTCAGCTGAAAAGCTCGTGAGTGAAGTTCCTGCGATGACCATACTGGACAAGAAAGATGGCGAGCAAGCAAAAGCGCTGTTTGAAAAAGTTCGTAAATTTCGTGCCCACGTGGAAGACAGTGACTTGATTTACAGGCTGTATGCCATTCAGACAGTCATCAAAACAGTCAAATTTATTCTGATCCTCTGCTACACGATGACTTTTGTCGCGTCCATAGATTTTGACCACGTGTGTGAGCCTGAAATAAAGCATTTGACTGGTTACACTAAGTTCCACTGCACACATAACATGGCGTTCATGTTAAAGAAACTCCTTGTTAGCTATATTGCACTCATATGTGCTTACGGCGTAATCTGTATATACACGCTGTTCTGGCTTTTTCGGCGACCACTTAAAGAGTATTCCTTCGAGAAAGTCAGAGAGGAGAGCAGCTTCAGTGACATTCCAGATGTCAAGAATGACTTTGCGTTCCTCCTCCACATGGTCGACCAGTACGACCAGCTGTATTCGAAGCGTTTTGGTGTTTTTCTCTCCGAGGTGAGTGAGAACAAACTTCGGGAGATCAGCCTGAACCACGAGTGGACCTTTGAGAAGTTGCGGCAGCATGTGACGCGCAATCCTCAAGACAAGCTGGAACTGCATCTTTTTATGCTCTCCGGGGTGCCAGATGCTGTGTTTGATCTCACAGATTTAGAAATCCTCAAACTAGAGTTAATCCCAGAAGCCAGGATAACGGCCAAGATCTCACAGATGATAAACCTCCAGGAGCTGCACTTCTATCACTGTCCGGCCAAAGTTGAACAGACTGCTTTCATTTTTCTTCGTGATCACCTCCGGTGCCTTCATGTCAAATTCACAGATGTTGCTGAGATTCCCAGCTGGGTATATTTATTGAAAAATTTAAGTGAACTGTACCTGATTGGTAATCTGAACTCTGAAAACAACAAAATGATCGGACTCGAGTCTTTGCGAGACCTCAGGCACTTAAAGATTCTGCATCTCAAAAGCAACCTCACAAAGATCCCGACAAACATAACGGATCTGTCACCGCATCTGATCAAGCTGGTCATTCACAACGATGGCACAAAGCTCTTAGTGCTCAACAGTTTGAAGAAAATACTGAATCTCGCCGAACTGGAGCTTCTTAACTGTGAGCTGGAGCGAATCCCCCACGCTATCTTCAGTTTGACCAACCTTCAGGAACTTGATCTGAAGTCCAACAACATTCGTACCATCGAGGAGATCATCAGCTTTCAGCACCTCAAGAGACTCACGTGCCTCAAACTTTGGCACAACAAGATTATCACCATTCCACTGTCGATAAGCCACGTCAAAAACCTGGAGTCACTTTATCTCTCACACAACAAGCTTGAGTCTCTACCCTCGTCGCTATTCACCCTTCTCAAGTTGAGGTACCTCGACGTTAGCCACAACTCCGTAGTGGTGATACCGCTGGAGGTCGGCTTTCTGCAGAACCTCCAACATTTTGCCATATCCGGCAACAAAGTCGAGGTAGTTCCCAAGCAACTGTTTAAGTGCAGCAAACTGAGGACCTTATGCCTCGGCCACAACTGTATCTCCTCCATTCCAGAAAAAATCGGCCAGCTCTCGCAGCTGACACACCTGGAACTGAAGGGGAACTGCCTGGATCGTCTCCCGGCTCAGCTCGGTCAGTGCGGCCTCCTGCGCAGGAGTTGCCTGATTGTGGAGGATCATCTCTTTGACTCGCTCCCCATGGAGGTCAAAGAGAGCATCAATCAGGAATCTAGTGTTTCTTTTCCAAATGGGTGCAAGTGTCTGAGTGACGGACGGTAGTCACACCTGACGTGGCATCAGATGTCTGCCGTTTCATCTGAGATGTGAAGTCTTTTTTTTAATTATGCCATTAGAAACAGTAGTTCAGGGTACTAGTACACTTCATGTTTTACTTATAAAATGAACATACTGCAGCACATACAAGGTCGGCACCACTGGAGAAATTTTAGATGTACTCTTTAAATCATCATGGCTTGTGTCTAAATGTATTTGTATTTTTATTTTTATTTTGTTTTACAGATAAAGGATAATTTGTATTTTTCAAACTGGACTGTATTTTTTCATGTTTTAGTTTCTAAAGTGACAACAAATTTTTAAACTGGCGTAAATATTTAGCAAGAGTGCCACAGACGTGCGGCAGAATAGGCTGCAATGTTACCACACTGGGCATGTTTGCACCAATTTACGTACACTAAAAGTGTTTGTTTTTGTCACTGATAAGCTCAGTTATCATTTTAGGTGTCTGACATCTTCTTGAAAAGAGCCTTACAGAGATAGACCTTTTTAGTTAGAGTAAGATCCCCGAAATGACCACCACCAAACTCACCGGACTCCATATAAATAAACAATAGTTTTATCAGCGTGAAATGCTTTCAGTTCAAAGTCAACTGAAACAAAATAAAACTCATAAAAGCCATCTTGGTGTGCCTTGCCACTGTCTTCCAACAATTATCAGCTCTGGTTTGGTTAAAATAAACCCATAATTCACCCAGTTAGATATGCTGGCCGTATGCACGCTAAAATTACAATGGAGTCTGGGGGAATTGGTGATGGTGAAGGTCTGTCTCTTTAGGGATCCTTTCCATAATGTTTTCAGCATTTTGAATAACAATCTGTGCCTGTCAGTGACAAAAGCAAACACTTTTAGTGGACATAAATTGATGGTGCACAAATGCCCAAAGTGGTTACATGACAGCCTGATTCCTGCTGCTGGCTGCAGTAATCTCACTCAGTACTGAACTACAGTCCAAAATTGTTGTTCACATTAGTCACTTTGACACAAAAATGCGGGAAAATAGGGTCCAGGTTGAAAAATAGTGAAGTTACCCTTTAATGCAGGTATATAGTAGAAGTTAAATCACTCTGCTGATATTTGTTTGTTACCTTTTGTATGCAAACAATCCACAGTGAATCTATGGAAATTTGTATAATTTTGAAACAATCTCCCATTTTATCTTCATGGTTATTTTCTCCACACAAAACATGTAAGCTTAAAGGGACAGTTCACTCAAATAACAAACCCCCCCCCCCTCAAACCTCTCATTTTCCAGTAAGGGTATCTAGCCATGCAGGTACTTTTGACATTTCTGTCTCCACTCAAATAAAATATACGTGAGTAGAATTTAGTCTGCGGTGATCACAGCAATAAAACAAAAAGTTCAACACTTCCTTACAATGACACTGTTCTCATTACCCTGGATGAGACCTTGCTTTTTTTTTAAAAAAAGATGAAACTATGTTTTATCAAAGAAATATTATTTAAAAAACGTATCAACAGCAGAATGACCGGGACATTGCCTCTAGACAGAAATGTTGAGTTGAAATTTTCAAGATTGCAAGCACCATGTACAAAATTCTAGTTTTGTCCTTTCTGTCAGATGGAGGCACAAATCTGAGGAGTGGATCTAAAATATATAAATGACTAAACAGAACTATCTGGATGGCTAGATAATACTAAGTGAGCAAATATGTTCTTTTTTATGTTTGCCGCTTCTGCTACGGGGAATAAGTAACTACGAATTCCTAACGTTGCAATCCGGTCCCACAGAAATATGTGAAATTACGACCTCTTAACAACTGTTTTGTTTCCTGCACTGTTTCCATGTTGCCGGCACGCAATTTTAACATAACTTCTATGACATCATGGGCGGTGGTCATTGTTAAAAATTGCCTCAGGTAGTCTAAAGGTTGAGAAAGTCCACAGAGAAAGGAGGTCTGGATGGTAGATGGATCGACAGACACAAACAGCAGACTCTCAAGTTAAACCAAAACTTGATGACTTCTTTCAACTTAAGTATTTGCGTCCTCTGCGTAGTTACTTATGTCACTTTATGATGTACATATGTCCTGTACATATGTCCTGTACATATGTCCTGTACATATGTCCTGTACATATGTCCAGGCGCTTCCATTTGGCAAGTACGTGTTTTTATGCCTCTGCAACAGTGATTCCTGAGGTCAGAGGCATTATGTTTTCGGGTGTGTGCGTATACGTCCGGCACATGCTTGTGAACACGATATCTCAAGAAAGCCTCAAGGAAATGTCTTAAAATTTGACACAAACGTTCATTTGGACTCAATGTTGAGCTGATTTGATTTTGGTGGTCAAAGGTCAAAGGTCTCTGCAATCTCATCTGTCTCATTCTTGTGAACACACTCTCAAGAAAACCTTGAGTGATTTTTTTCCAAATTTGGCACAAACATTTGAGTAGACTCAAGGATGAGCTGTTTGAATTTCGGTGGTCAAAGGTCAAGGTCACCGTGACCGTGTATCCATCTTATTTTTGTGAATACGATATCTGAAGATGGCCTTCACGTAGTTTCCTCAAATTTGGCACAAATGTCCACTTAGACTCAAGAATGAACAACCTAAAATCTGATGGTCAAATGTAAAGATCACGGTGATATAATAACATGTTTTGGGCCATACCTCAAGAACCTTGGGTGCCCACCTTGAAACTGTGCATGTTGTATCAATCCTCTGTGCTGACGGGGGAAAGATGTGTGTGAAGCATCCATGTTTTTACAAACATGCATGAAAACTCTTCAGTGCAGCTTATCTGGTGTATGAAGGCAAACAAACATATGTGTAGTTAGTGACGCTTTTTCTGTCATGATACTTGTTAGAGTTGTGCTTTTTTTAAAAAAAAAAATCCCAAATAAAAATCAACTCAGATCAAGCGCAGTTAATTTATCTAAAAACATAATCTGTTTCTAAACCGCTTAATTTCAACCTCATATATTTTGCCTTGTAATGTGGTGTTCAGAGGTCACGGTCGTTTCACATATTTCTGTAAGATAACCTTCACTGATACTCTTTAGTAATTGTGAATATCTCCAGAAAGCTGCCAGGGAAAAGAAAAGCGTTATTCTCTTTATGTTTTTGTTGTGCCATGGTTTTCTTTGTGCCGTAAATCGAGCCTTCATGTTCCCTGGAGATTGTACCCAGTGGCAGACAGAACTGCGAGGCTCATAGGGAACCAAAATAAATGCCAACGGTGTCATTATTCTATAGCCATTACATTGTGTAATCAATATTTACTTCACAATGACACGAAAAACTAAAAAAACTTTCCACTTTAAGTTGATTGCTGCTTCTATGGCTTCCAGGGTCAAAACCGACGCTTTTACTCTACAGTATCGACCACGGAGACACATGCTGCACAAACAAATGGAAGAACTGTTTATTTATAACCAAGTAATCCTATTAACCCTATGCATTCCAGTTTGCATATGCTTATGAAACTATTTTCCTTTTTAAAAACAAAAATATGACAGGTCCTATCCACTCCTTTTCTCTGCTTCTTGAAAAGTCGTGAATCATTTTTTGCCATTTTTTTTATACAGTTTTCTTTCTTTTTTGTTCAAATCAGTAGACAGTAAATTGTTTTCAGCAACGTTAGTTCATTAGTTGTACTTTTGCTCACAAATTTCTGTTTTATTTTTGTAAGCGGTGTATTTATGCATTTTGTGTGTTCTTTGTATGTATTTATTATCTCATATTATGTCTTTTATCTGTTCTCTGCACAGCACTTTGTAAACCTTGTTTTAAAATGTGCTACATGAATAAAAGAATGAGTTATTACATTGTTATTCTTACTTTTAATCAAAGCTGGAAATTAAGAAAAATTGCCCTGATGTCCTGGTAAACAGCCGTTCATTACGACAGTTTACCCAGCAGAAAAACAGCGATGGTTCGACACATTTGGTGACTTAAAAGCCACTGAAAATGCAGAGACTACTCGCTAAAAAATAACCAGTTTTGTTGGTCTCTAACGGCGCTCTGCAGCTTGGCAGGTGTCTCCTCCGCCAAAGTCAGCTCAAGCACGACATCACTTTATAATCCTTAATGTGATACGAATGAATCATAAAAATGAAACGTATTTGTGATTTGCAGAAACGTACAATGCAAACATTTTCTTCTGGTGACTGTAGTGCACTGATCATTTGTGACAAAATTTGACAAGAATAAATGTAACTGACTATAAATAATTATTCATACTATAATCTTCATTTAATTATTTTTTAAATTGTGACCGACACATTACAGTAATATTTGATAGTTTTAAAAACTCTTTTCAATGACACAGTGCTCTAATTTATGTTACACAATGTACAAACAATGTAAACAATGTACTAACAGGTACAACACAGAGAGGACAATTATCTACACAAGTATGCGAAAGAATAGGTGTTTAAAAACAACTGGCAGCAGTCTAATGTCTGAAAAATGTTCCTACGAATCTGACATCATGATTAAAGGTTGTGGTCGTCTGCAGAAAGCCTCATGAACACATTTCTTGGACAGTTTTGCCCTCTAGTGGAATTTAATAGTTATTACAATTTTATTATTATTGGTGCAGCAGCTTTGAATGATGTTGAGCAGTACTGAAATGTAAAAACTGTTTTCAGCTGCTTACCAGAAACTATGTTGTCCAGGACATAATTAGTGATTAAATAACTGTTAAATTCATTGCAAATGTGATTAATTTACTAAATTTCTGGTTATTTTCTAACTACGTGCAGTTTTTAAAAAGACGTAAACATCAAACAAAACAATGCTACTCACAAGCTCACATGGTTGGTTGCATATGAGGCTAAATACCACAGACCCATTTCCATTTCAAGCCAATTTTAATTTTGTTAACTTTGTAATATTAGAAAATAAAAACCTGCAGTTTGATTCTCATCAAAAGACACACAAACCCTCGTGCTGGCAGGCGTACAGGTTTAGTCTGTTGAGCACAAACATTGATGCCTATGAGGTGAATCCAAACCAGCTGATGAGCTGCAAGTAATTTAATTAACTTGACAATATTCTATTGTGTTAGCCAGATTAGGATTTATATTGAGAAAAAAATGACGATACAGTATAACCGTCGACAGTATGTCCCTGCAAGAAGCCTCAAATGTTACTTCAACAGTCCAAACACATGCAAGTTAGGCGAACTACTTTTCCTGTACTTTTAAATACAACATTACACATAGATAAATGACAGGTGGTGATGTAGAGGCACTGAAATTCAGAGTGATGCTGCAAAACTGTCCTTTAAATTTGTCCCTTCTGTCCGTCATATTTACTAATTACGATGCCAAACAACTGCTTTAGTATGGAAGCTAAAGAATGCCATAAAAATATTGTGATATTATTTTAAAGCCATAACACCCGCCCCAACTACAACTGCTGCTGACTTACAAGCAAACAAGAGAAGACCCGAAAATATTCAGAGAATGAATTCTAGTCAAACTCAGCTTTACACAGCGTATGTAGGAGACCCTGCTCCGTCTGTCTTCCAGCTGAGGACAGAAAAATGTTGACGACTGCTGCTGTAATGGGGTTTGTGCACATGTTTCACCACTAGTGGGCACTGTGTTTCAGCCGCGCTTTAAGTTGATATTCTTCCTGGCGAGCACAAATGTTTTCCGAAATACAAACACACATCATCAGACCGGAGCTGATTGTGACGATTGTGCCATTTGGCTCCTCGGCTCTGGGCTGGGAGGAGTAAACACATGTCGGGATGACTCTGGATGAGCAGCAGAGAGCGGGCGCGTGACTTTAAGCCGGCCTGACACCGGGGCTGTTAGAAGTCTGCCATCAGGTGGATGCAGAAAACACACCGCCTACAGTCCAGCCTTCATTACTTCCTTGGAATCAAGAGATGGCCTTAGCACTCGTCACAAACACTTAGTGTGCGCTCTCCCCTCGCAGAGCTGCACTGCCAGCCATATTTGTACCAAGTGGTCATCACAGAACCAATGGCCATCGCTGCAACCTGGGGACACAGCTAACACGATGTCAATTTAAAAGGTTGACTGGCTCCTCAATCTGTGCGACTCGGTGTTGCAGAGCTTACAGTTTGACACATCAGCCGCTGAGACAAGTTATTGCTCTAACGACCTGCTGTGCATCCTGGTCTGACGCCTGCTCCGTCCTTGGCAGACAACATATTTTTTAACAAATGCAGGTGTTTACGGAGGATAATAAGCACTCGGCAGAGAGAGAAATTCATTGAAACGCTGTGGCCAATTTGTTTTCCTCCTGGTATCTCTAGTAATAAGACATTTATTTGGAATAAGTGCGGCTGTGCTGTGAATTTTGGATGCGGCCTGCTACTCCGCCGACACCCCGAGGACAGCGGCAGATCTTCAGCGACAGCACTTTGTGAGCACTTGCACAGCTGATGAGCTGTAATTATGTTTTAATTATTTCTGTAGGGCATCATTCTCTCCCGACATGAACCACCAGCACCCCCCTCTCTCTTGCAAATTAAGACATTCAGTATTTTGAAAACATTTGGTGATGAAACTCTCCTCAGTGAAGTCCACTAATTACGGCGCAGCCTCGTGTCAGCACCCATAGACGGCAGCTTTGATGTCGACTGCCCAGGATGATAATCAAGGGCACAGATCGCATGTGATAGGCTGTAATTGGGACAAGTTGTTTAAAAAAAGGGCACCACATGACTTTGACGGCTGCTTTGCACAGCCACCGCTCCGAGACACTAACCCCACCCTCCCCCATCCTGTGCCCACGGGTGAGGAAGCCTTGTCACTTATTAAGGAGGCTGTTGCCATGAAGTGACAGATGTCCTGATGTGATCTGTCTGCATCTTTGGCCTCCATCTGTCTTGTTAGTACAAATAGTTAAAGATGGTGTGAGGAGAGCAGTGGTGGAAGAAGTATTTAGATAAGTAAAAGTACTAATGCCACACTGTAAAAATACTCTGTTACAAGTAAAAGTCCTACATTAAAAATGTCTCTTTAGTTTAAAAAAAGGGAAAATATACTTAAAGTATTACGAGAAAAAAATCCCAACACAGAGAAATCTTTAAATCAAAATAAATCCCCCCAAAATCAAAATGATTAAAAAAAAGACAAAAACTCAAAACCTCTAAAATAGGAAAAAAAACATCAAAAAACCTTAAAAAAAAACAACACAAAAACACAAAAACTTCAAATTATAGAAAAATAGAAAAACGCACCTTAAAACCTCAAAATAATAATAATAATAATAATAATAATAAACCTGGAACTCAAAATTAGTAATAAAAAAAACACAAAAAACTTTAAAGCTTTAAGAAAATAGAAAAAGTCAAATTATTAAAAAGAAACACCCCAAAACTCTACATTATAAAAAAAAACATAAAACAACGCTCCGCAAAAAATTAAATAGAAAAAAAGAAGAAGAAAAGACTCAATAATATTTTTTAAAAATGGGGGAAAATATGTTTATCTAAACAATTGGCAACTAATTTTATGTCATTCGACTCACTGATTGGTCATCTAATATATAACATCATATTTTATAAACTTGATCTGTTTTTATGCAAAAATGTTAATCTGTAAAGTAACTTGAGCATTCAGACAAATGTAGCCAAGAGAAAAGTAAAAAATATAAAGTAGTGGGGTAAAAGTATAAAGTGGCAAGAGAAGAAAATACTCAAGTAAAGTACAAAAACCTGAAATGTGTACTTAATTGAGTAAATGTACTTTGTTAGCTTCCGCCAGTGGAGGAGAGAGCCGTTCTTATATGTTAAATGTATTGGAAGCTGCTGTTTTCTGGGAGCTGAAACCGGCTCCCCTGGCAATCCCTCTCCTTTTCCAGCCCTTGTTTTTCAAGGTTTCTCCAGCACTTCTGCAGGCCCTGATGTTTTAGGGTTCAGTGCCACTGAACCAGCTCTGAATCTCCATTTTTGCTCTGCTTTGCTCCCTGCTTGGCAGAGAAAGATTAGGGGCTCGGGTCCTGGGGTGCGTATCCCACCCTCTCTCTGGTCCTCACACCCTCCCTCTCCTCAGCCATCCTCCGAGATTCAAATCCTTTTAGCTTCTTCCTCAGGTAAAATTGCCAAGGACCTTGTGAGCCCTAGGTTCCCCTGGAGGTAAAATCTATAATGGAGTTTTGATTTGAGCAAGAACAGCCTTGAAAATGGACTTCTTTAACCAGGTAGCTGTCTCACAGAAGGTCAACAGTACTCCAGGTGGACACAACATGCCACGACTGTGTTAGAAAAAGGCAGAACAAAGGAACAGTTTTACTCCAAAGAAAGTGACCTGTAGACACCGGTGTAAATAAAAAATCAAAGTGATGCACTGCTTTTGTAAATTTTTTTAAAACTGAATTATTCAGCGTCACACACAAAATCAGCAGCAGGTCAAACGTTACTCTGCTGCAGAATCATCTCTTATCTTCTCTCATGTCTGTCATTTATAGAGTTTTGGCTACGTGTCATAAAAAAAGGCTGAATTTAACTGCAAATTAATGAAATTACAAAGAAACACTTGATCTGCTCACATCTGGTCATTAGTGCGTTTTTTTGCCACCTTGACTCAAAGACAGAGGGCACCAAAGCCTCAGTTTTGGAGCGACTGCAGCTGAGATGATCAGCAGAGGATCTGAAGTGCTTTGTGTGTTTTGTTTTCAGTGTAGCTTTACATCCTGACCTCTGACCCCGAGCCACAGGGTCAGGGGTTAGAGGTTCGGTTTCAAAAAATCTATTTTGACATGACAATATACTTATGAGGCATACAAGAAGAGGTGGTAATTAAAATAATAAAACCATTGATACCAGGGGTTGAGGGCAAGGTAAGGGTTACGAAGAGGGAAATATCTTTTTGACATAAAAAAAAAAAGTTATATGATATGAACAACAACAATGATAATTAAACAATAATAATAAAAAAATAATTACAATATAACCAGTGATACCTAGAGTTATGGGCAAGGATACAGTTAGGAAACGGGTTAAAAAATATTTAGTTTGAACATGTCAATAGAGTTATACAACATGAAAACAGGGTGTAACTAATAATAGTAATAAATAAACGAGTAATAATAATAATAATAATAATAATAATAATAGGGGCTATGAGCAAGGGTTAGGGTTAGGAGAATGGTTAAATATTATTTTTTGACATGACAATATAGTTACATGACATACATCAGCAAGTGGCAATTATGATAACAAAGAAAGTTAAAAAATAATAATAATAATAATAATAATAGCCAATAATACAAAGGGGTCAGGGCCAAGGTTAGGTTTGGGAGGTTTAAAATATTGAATATAATATAAACATTTTTTATATAATCAATTAATATAAATGTATGAGAGGAGGTTATTTATTTTATTGTATTGTATTTTATTCATACTTAGGGTTAGGGCTGGGCTAAAGAAAAGGGTCAAGAAATATCTATTTTAGAAAAAAATGTGCTATGACATGAATAAAACAGGTCATGTTATTAGTAATAGCATCAGTATAAGTATTAGTATTAGCAGTGGTGGTAGTAGTAATATTCATAATAGTGATAATAATGCTAATAGTCAGTTGTGATTTGCTGTAGCAGCAGTTGCAGTTGTATCATTAATGGTGCTGATATTATTCTACTTCTTTCTTGTTTTGAATTATTTGTGCACATATTTGAAAAGGAGCCATTTAATATGAATCCAATTAACATACAGTAAGCTTCATCACAACACCAGATGTTATGGACCGCTAGAAGAGTGACAGAGTTTGAGAATTAGAAATTTCACACAAATATGCTTCATTACCACTTTATTGATGTACCCTCTGCTGACGTTCAATTATTCATCAGCCACTCAAGAAAAAAAAAGTGTTTGCTCTGCCTCAATTTATGCTCCGTATCAAAACAGAAATCACATCCCTGCTGCAGCTATAATCTTAGTTAATCAGCATCATTTAATGCACTTAGCAGCAGTGTTTCAAATTCAAATGAAACACTTGTGCAAAAGCAATCGCCGTCTGCCCTAGTTCTCATCGATGGTGGGTTTGTCAAAATGATGCAATTGGTCATTACCTCGCATCAGACGCCTCTGAGACATAATTCTGCCTGACAGTTGGATTCTCGCTTTGACAGCCTCAAACTTGTTGAGTTTTCTCTAAATACTTGCCACTGCAATGAGTTAAACATCCCCCGGAGGCACCGCAGAGTTTTCCTTTTGAACAAACACCCGAGGGACGCCAAGCTGGGACTGCACGAGGAACTGGAGGTCTTACGGAGAGGGCTGTTTGGGTTTATCTAATGGTACAATGGGTAATTTCTTCTGCCACTGCAGAGGGAGGGGAAGAAAGAGGGATGAAAAGAGAGAAGGGAGTATGTTTAAGAGAGAATCTTTATCTGGGCTTAATATCCCATGCTCAAGCAGAGTGGAGGATTTTTTTGTTGTACAGATCTCTTTTGTCAGATCCTACCTACCCATGGAAGACCCAGGGGCACTCGAAGAACATACGCATCACCTAGATTTGCCTTCCAGCCCACTTCTCTCCAGCGATTGCACCCTCTCCCCGCTGGCTTCTTTGTGTAGAAGAGACGAGCGAGCATTTTGGAAATCAAATCTCAGTTTGTCGGAGTAAAACTGGAGCAGACTTCAATTTGAATAGATTTATTTCTACATAATTGTTCTGAGCACATACATGCGCAAAAAACCCTCTTATTCTGCACTTTGTGATGGAGAAAAAAGAAAAGAAAACGGGGCTGAATGGGATAAATAAAAAAAATAAAAAATACTGTGTGTGTCTCGCCGGCTGCACCATTGAGAATCCCTTCAACTAGACTCAACTTTATATCTCTCTCTCTAACGTCCTGCTCGGCGGAGCATATTTTGAGTCCTCTCTACTATTTGGTTTAGGTTTGTTATGCCAAAAAAATCCACTAGATGTCGCTGTGTCTTTAAACTGCCTTTTGGGTTCACCTTCAGACACAAAGGCTCTGTTTTGGTGGGATTTTCAAAAGAAATACATATTTATTTATTCTGTTCTAGTTTCAGTCTTACTGAACATATTTATGTAACTTTATATCAAAAACAAAAGTCTAATATGGGTCAAATCATTTTCTAAAATCTAAAAACATCTCTACCAAACGGTCACTTTAGCCTTATATGGTAAAGGTAGCGAAGCTAAGCTAATCAAAATTCACTATTTGCTAAGATGTAACTGAAAAGCCGATCATTCACTGCTGTTAAATCAATGAAAAAAGGAATGAATGTTTGCTGCTGTTAATATCATATATTCAACTTAAGTTTACGGTAAATTTGGTAAAAGAATTTATATCAGCAAGACGTCTTCATAGTTCTGTAATGGTATATATACACGGAAATAATACTAGTACTGGTAATACTACTAATTCCATTGTCACAGATTGATATACGTTGGTATACTAACATATTACAAACATTATAACAGTAAATTAATTGTTATTTTGATTTCTTCTTTCTGTTTTACCACGAACGGCTGTCTCGAGTGTTTGTTAGAGGCTAACATTTGATAAACTACGGGGTGTGTTAAAAAATGAACACAGATTTTTGTCATTAATACACCTCAGGACATCAAAAATGCAAAGAAAAACCTGCTATTTTCTCGATGAGGACTCTAAGTGATGATCTGAAATCGGATTCTGCTAATTTTCGTGCTGTAACGGCGTGTTAACGTCTCCAAACACCCTGTGACCCAGAGAGAACATAGTTCCAACATTACACGGCGTTCCCAACCAGTTTCTAGGATGTTACAGGGAAAACGTTTTGGGTTTAAACAATGTTTTTATAGAACGTTACTGCAACGTTTCACTGAAGTGGGACATTCTGACTGCAACATTCTGAGAATGTTTTGTAAATGTTATCTAGGCAAAAGGTAACATAAGTGCTTTTACAGTATGTTTCTTTAACGTTTCACACTCACAAAGCTGGAACGTTTTGACTGCAACATTCCAAGTATATTTTTAAAACATTGTCTGGAACGCAGGTTACCATATTTTTTGTACAATCTTAAAGGCAGTGTCATAATCTATAATGCAGGATACCAAATGTTTTTAAAACACTGTCCACACAACGTTTTTAAAACGTCTTTGAAACTAGTTACAAAATGTTTTTGAATTGAATGCGGGTTACACAATGATATATAACGCTGTCTAGATTGCAGTGGACATAATGTTCAGAGGAGAACATTTATGCAACATTATTTTTTACAGAAAGTTCTCCTGACAAGGGAAAGAAGTTCTGGGATGTTTAAATCATGTTACATCAGAACGTCTTAGAAATGTTTGCCTTACTAGGAAAGAAACATTGTGGAAATACTAAAAAAAAAAAAACACTAGGTAACAAAAACCAACAACAAAAAAACAGTACAGTAATCTCTCAGGATGTTGTGGAAATGTTTAGTTTTAATGTTTTAAGAACATTTTTTAAAATTACGTTCTCCTAACTAGGGACTGAACTTTATAAACGGTCTCAAACATTATCCGAACATTCAAAGGTAACGTTTTCATAACCTAATATGAGTATTAGGGGAACGTTCTTGGAACATAAAATTGCCAGCCGGGGAGGCCCGGGACCTCGAGCAGAGTGAGGCTGGTCTCCGAAGGCCGAGCCACTTTGCACGAGAGAATTGAGGCAGGTACAGCAGTCATCATTGTCAAAAAGGAGCGCACAACACTGCTGGGACAAAGGAAGGTGCGGTGAAAACACGAGGTGAGTGGTGCAGGCTGAGGTGGAGATAGGAGGGGGGGAGGCGGGGTAGGGGGGGAGGTTGAAGAGTCCCAAAGCTCCCTGCCAGTGATGACCAGAGTGTCCATCAGCGAGGTCTCACGGGTGCCCACTGAAACAGCAGCGCTGGCAGAACTAAAAAACACCCACCCTGGGAAAGTGCTTTTTCTCCCGCCAGACGCCGAGTGATGGATTGGGCCGGCCGCTGCACACAATGCATTTGTGAAGAGAGACAGAGAGAAGGAGGAGGTGTGGAGGGGGGGCAAGGTCTGTCAGAAAAACACTTCCACTTTACTCCTAGAATGCACTAAAATATTTACGGGTTCGATATTTATTTCATTATTCCACACATCAGATGTGAGAATACACACAAATGGAAGCACACAACAAAATGTTTGAAGCACGGCGCTGTGCTGCACGACCAAGCAAAGATTTAAAAAAAGCAAAAATTAACGACGATTAAACACTCGGGCCTCGGAAAGTTGGGAGCAGATTCCCAGTTTGGCCGCGTTGAGGTTTTTCCTGAATGATGGAAATGCTTCTACAGAGAAGTACGCACCAGCCGCACCTGCCAACCTCGAGAGTCAACAGTATTGATTAAACCGCCGCATCCTCTCAAATCCATCCCCCATTTCCTTTGAAGGCGAAAATCATCCTTGATATCTGCCAACAGCTTACTTACTTAGGGATTTCTTCCTCTCCATCTAGGTTGTATTAATTAATGCATGCTTTTCTTAAATTAGCCCTCCG
This sequence comes from Plectropomus leopardus, assembly GCF_026936395.1. Taxonomy (NCBI): domain Eukaryota; kingdom Metazoa; phylum Chordata; class Actinopteri; order Perciformes; family Serranidae; genus Plectropomus; species Plectropomus leopardus. The sequence continues at coordinate 37,055,652 of NC_142180.1, read as the reverse complement.
AGGAGCTATAACTCAAATTCCTGTATTTATGAAAGTAATAGGTTGGAGAAAAAAAAATCCTAAACTGAAATAATTATGCAGTCCAACACTTTGCTTTGAGAGTAAACTGCAAGAAACCTGATGAAATATGAATGTGCATTGGGTGCAAAGATAGTTAAATATTTACAATCCTGTGTTAGTCCACAACCCCAGTAAAGATGCTAGTCAACTGCAATAATTGCTTTACTGCAAAACTTTGCACTTGATTCATGGATTCGCAGGGTGTTGTACAAGTTCACAGCGCTATTTTTTTTCTTCCTTCAAATAAAAAAAAAATATTTCTCAAAGTGCTGGTACACGCCGTACAATCCGGCATATGCCAGGGATATGCAACCCGCTTTGCTTGGGGGCCATTTTTGCAAAATGACAGGAGGCCAGGGGCCAAACGCAGCAGCCCCATACATGTTCCTAGGGTTTTAGGACATTTTCTTGAATTTAAGGATGTTGCTCCGATTTTAGAACATTTCTTGAATATTATTACATAACTAGGGTTTTAGGACATTTCTGAGATTTTAGGACATATCTAGGGTTTTAGGACATTATAAAGATACTACGGCGCTTTTAGGATTTCTTGGATTTCAGGACATTTCTAGGATTAAAAGACATATCTCCAATTTGGGATATAACTGGGATTTAGGACATATCTAGTATTTTAGGGCATTTCTCAGATTTACGGGCATTTCTTGGATTTTTAGGCCATTGGTAGGATTTTTGCACATTGGGATTTTTGGACAGTTCTTTGATTTCAGGACATCTGTAGGAATTTTCAGATTTTAGTATGTTTCTCGAATTTTAGGATGTTACTCTGATATTAGGATATTTCTTGAATTTTAGGGCATAACTGGCATTTTTAGGCACTTTTTTTGATTAACAAGCTCTATTTTTGTTTTCTGTTTTATGCACTCTGGTACCTATTGTATACTAAAAGTACAAAAACAATTCACAGTGTGAATCACTTTATTTTTTTATGAATTAGAAAATGGTTAGGGGTACCGCCTGGCACCCAATTGGGGACCAGATTTTGCCCACGGTCCGTAAGTTGAGTATCGTTGCTGTACACATTTTTCTAGTGAATATAATCAGGCAGGTAGCTGCATCTTGAGCCCATCCTGCAGTTAACAAAGGCCACACTGCAGTAAGATGTTGAGCGAGCCCCCTGAGGGACTGATCTTATATCAGGAGACTGTATATTTCTACGCTAAAGAGGCTATTCAAACCCACCAATGCTTGAATTATTAAAGACACTGTATGTTTTTCAAAGCCTTGATTTAGCTTTTTTAAGGGGCGGGATGTGTGTTGGTAGTGCTGTGGCCAGAGGTTGGGGATAGTAGGGAGGAGTGGGGGAGGAGTGGGGGAGGAGGGGGGAGTATCAGAGGCTGGATTGTTTCTGTTTTCACCCCTCCCGACGTCGGCCTCGTCTGCTAAAATGGCCTTTTACTTTCTAAGCATGCTTTTACTGCCTTTGAAGAGTTATTTTTGTTGATGAAAAGGATACGCCGCCTCGGTTAAAGCGAACCCCGGCTATTCACAAGGTTGTTTAATACTTTCCCCTCCGTTTGGCTTATAAATTTATCATCAGTAAAGTATACCAGAGGTCTCATGCCGTAGTACAGGCTTCAAGCTAAGTGGCCGAGTGAGTGAACGAAGGACAGAGAGACAGAAAAACACGGAGGGAGGAAACGCTTTAGCAGCGGTTGATCCCGTTCTGGAGTGGAGGAGTGTGTACTCAAGGTTTTAAGACATTAAAAGTCTTAAATTGGCTTTATCGATGACTCTCTTGATTCCGAGATACAGTACAGAGGCCTCACTTGTTAACAACTTGTATGTTAATGACTTGTATTAGAAGTGATCAATCTACTTTGGATGCAAGCGTTTCCCATCGCTTTGAAGTGAAGGCATTGATTGGTGAGAATATAACAGAATTAAACAATCGGTCGTCCTAAGTGCTGAGCGGAGCTGTCTGCTGCAGTCAGCCTGCTTTGCTTTCTATTAATAGATCGCCAAACAACACGGCGAGCAGAACACAGATTATAACATTGACACTGAGCTGCAATACAACCAAACATCACACCTGTGTGTGATTCTACAACCAACCGCTGGCTCCGCTCCTCTTTGGAGCCTAGCTGCAGGGATTTACTCCCAATAAGGTCAAGGTGAGGCAACTAAAATATTTAAGGAAGACTGTGGTGATGTTTAACCCTTAAAAAATAGACATCCTGCGGACAGCCACCAGAAATTGTTGTTGGTTCAAATAGATCTAAAATAAAAACCATAATAGCTACAACATTGTTTTGCAGAAGAAAAGTTAGACTTATGTCTTTCCCATCATCGTAATTAAACTGCGTTATTTCACCTTACGTGCTGCATAAATGCAGCATTTTGCCCTAATTATCCAGCAATTTGCAAGAAATTAGTAATTTCTCATTTTTTTTTAAAAATTGAGTGAAAAATCTCTGAAACTTTTTATTCATAATTATCAAAATTATCTATTGAAATTTATTTTACAGAATTATTAGAATTTTCTAAGCACTTTTTTAAGGTCATTTCCTATTGTCTTTCTCTCTCTCTCTTTTTTTAAGCTTTCCGCTTCTTTATTTTATTTTTGTTTGTTTGGGTTTTTTTGTGCTAATTTTCCAGTTTGTTTTTTTTGGTACTTTTTCTTATTTCTAGTAATTTTTGGTACATTTCCTCTGAAGTTGCTAAATGCCTTCTTCACATGTTTTTCATTGAAATCAAGTCAATTTGCAGCTCCCAAAGCTGGCTCCAAGAATCAAACATTACGACTGCCAAAATGCCGAACTCAAGGCTTCAAAAACAGGAATCCACAAATCAGTGAGTAACTATGTTTAACTACGCTACGGGCCAAACCATGAAAAACACCTCAGACTAAAAGTATAGGGGTGTCCACATATTTCTGGCCAGAAACTCAATGAAAATATCTGCATGTTACATCCCATCGCTCCCCTCATCCAACGAGACCTCCCATTGCTTTCAAACACGGATGTTCAAGATCTGAGTTCCTCTTCGTAAGCTGACATATATGATGCTAAAACCATCGCATCCGTTACATAAAGACGCAGAACTTCCTCCACCTCCACCTCTGCTCTCCGCTCCCTCGATTTCAGGACTGGCTGAAAGGAAGGGATGCTGTTTATGGATGCTATTCCAGGTGGAATATTGCTGATGCATTGCCCACCCAACAGATGTCTCTCCTGAATTAGTTACCTCAGGACCCTCCCTGAATACCAAATCAGGGGGAAACTTGCGCCCACTTCTGATTTATCCCTCCAGTCGGCGCCTCCTGTGCACACAATAACATGCAAATCAATAGTATTTATCACAGTGGATCACATGTAGTGATACAGATGCAGCGGTTTGATGCCTTCTTGATTTGTCTCGTACGAGGAAATCACAGATAAATAAATGAAACAGCCTTGAGTGAATGTTTCTGTATCTGACACCACGGTGCTGCTGGGATTGATTTGACCGCTCGGCAACAAAACGCAGGTTGCAGCCGTGTTGCAGTGGCGTGTCGAGGTGGTCTAGACTTGTTCGGTGTTCGATCACAGTTACATCATTTCCTCTCTTAAAGTGGGAGGGCATGAAAACAACTCGTGATATCACCCCCTCCTCCTCCTCCTCCTCCTCTTCCTCCTCTTCCTCCTCCCCCCTCGGCCGACTGGGCCCAGCCTTTCCTTATTGATAGTGGGATGCTTGACAAAGCAGGCTAATTAAAGCAATAGTGCCGGTTGGGTTTCATTGATAAAGATTGGAGCCGATGCACCTCTCTGTGGTGTGTCAGCAGCAGAGAGCTCCCGTCCCCTGGATCCCTCGTTCGCCTTTCATCTCCCCCACTCAGCCATGAAAAATTCATCCAAGACCTCCAGAAATATTTATTGTAAAATCTTAGGGAGAAGTGGTAGCACTGAAAAATTCATGGCCTTATTCGCCTCCAACAGCTGTGGACCCCTTAATTAATTTGATTGCTCACATTACACAATAAATTCATTTATACAATATTTATCTGTCCTCTTCCTCAACTTGGTCTAACCAAACAGACACACATACAAAGCCAGTGTGTTTTTTCAGTCTATATGTGTTTCTTATTTTAATTCATCCTGCCAATAATTTTTTTTCTTCTGCACAATAGCACCGTGTGGAAAAGCCTGCACGGTGGAGGTGATATCACAGCTAGCAGGGAACGTTCCCACAACATTGACCGACGCTATACCAACGCAATAATGTTTTAAAGTAAAACATTTTAATAAAATGTTCAAAGCACGTTTTAGGGATGTTTAATTCTAATTCTGTCCCTATAAGTTTAAATGCTGACTAAAACCTAACGTCTGCAACATTGTGAGGATGTTTTGGTGATGTTGAGAGGTGGCAGATCATAAAAATGGCCTTTTATAAAATGTTCCCACAATGTTACAATGTGACGTTAACAAAAATAATTAATAAAAAAAATAAAAAATACAAATAATAATAATATATTTTTTAAAACATTTTTATGATGTTTACAGAAAAGGTTACTCTCATTTTAAGAAGAACATTCTGGAAACTAAAAGAAAACATGACCGAAATCATTACTAAAATGTTGCATTAGATCATTCTCAGAACTGTTTTTAGAACCAAAAATTGCTTCAGCTATTTCATCAAGGTCATAAAATGTCCTGAGAAAATCTGTTTTTTGTCAGGCATCTAAACAGAAATTTCTGAAAAAATCTGTACGACCTAACTTTTCTGAAAAACAATCTATGATACGGATATTAAAATAAAAACAATGTAGTGAACCCGTCTTATTTTGGGATTTGAATTTCTGCATTTTTAATAATAGCTCAATGATAAAGACTAAAGGCCCAAAAACACCGTGAAACGACTGTTGCAACCAAAAAGATGCACATGAGCATAAACGACAGCAAACGGCCAGCGAGTACGTACGTTCAGTCCCTGCGAGAGGAAATCACCCTCCACACCAGCAGGTGGCAGCAGTCTGTATTTGTCACTATAATCAGGGAAAACTGAAAGACGGACAGGACGGATTCAATAAGACCCTTTGCCCTTTGAAACCTGAAAACTCTTCTAAGTTCTTTTAAAAACATGAATGAGGACAGTGAGCAACGTAACAACACAAAATGTTCCAAAAATTAGCAAGAAATTAGTAAAACGAGACAAATACATTAAAATAAGCAAAAAAAAAAAGACCAACATTTTTTTTAGAAAATTAGCAAAAAATATAAAAATAGAATGAATGAAAAAGAATAATTAGAAATATAGTTTTCTGGACAATTTTCTGTGTTTTTTGGGGGGATCATTTTCTTTTCTTTCTGTACTTTTCCATGTTGTTCCCACTTCACATCCCCAAAACTTGAGCATAACGTAGTCGAAAGAATGACTTCCCAACTCGGAAACTACGACCTTCTGACATCAAAATGCAGCAGGAGACAAAACACTGAGCTTTGAGCTAAATGATAATGTCAGCATGCTAACATGCTCACGGGTTTCACAGAGGAACTGTGGATTCAAAACTTCCAGATGATCTGATCAACTTTCTCAGTTATGTGATGCAGTAACAGCTCCTGTAGCTCCTGCTGCATCATGAGGGAGCCAGTTCCTACTGACGAGCACACAGACACAGCATCATGTGACCTAGAAAAGACTAAAAAGTGTTTCCATTGCAGTTTTGTGAAATATGGCTTTTTTTGAATCACCTGAATTGCCACCTCATGCGAGCATAAAAACTTTTTGCAATACAAATGAGTTTTTTCAAAATGGACATGTTTCCATTAGACGTACTTTATGTTTGCACTTTTAATTTGGATCACCAAAATACTTCACTCTCTCTGGACCACAGATGTCTGCGCTAACTTTCATGGTAATTCTCGCTGCAGTTATTTCAGAAGTGGTGTAATGACCAAAAGAGCTGATGAACTAATGGAGTCTTTTCATGAGCTAACTGAAACATTACAATAGTTATTTATAATCCAAATATGCTTTAACATTTGTTGACAGAGCGTTAGATGAATTGCGATAATGACCGTCTGTGCTCTGCGCTGCTTTCTAGCGGCGATGTCCATTATTTCGCCTCGTCTGATGTGTGTTTTTCTTCTTTCACATGTAAAGCTTGACACACATCAGTGGGGCTGCTGTTTATAATGGTGACTGGTGACAGTCATGTTGCTCCGTTAGCGTTCAAATGTGTCATCACAACTAATTTAATGCTGATATATACTGCAGGGCACTCCTTTCCGTGGGCATTTTAGACTGCCCGTCTCTCATCTGCAGCACCCAGCAGCAACAAAACAGCTTCACCAAAAAAAAAAACCTTGAAAATTATTCACCGCGCAGCTCTAAAGACCTCTGAAGCAATTCTGAATCACTATCCAGATTCTTTCTGCCTCCTTAGGCTGGAACGTTTTGTTTCTGAAATTGGGATTTGGGCATACACAAACACAAAACACTTCAAGATTAGGTTTGTCATTCTTTGTTTCTACGCATTTATATGAGCAGCAGCCAATCTGAGGAAGCCTTGACAGCAGTAACAGCGAGTAACAGCTCCATGTGACAGGTGTCTTCCTCCGCTATGTAATCACAGTGTGAGGAACCATGCTGTGCAAAACAGACAACAACACTTTCTATAACGACGGAATATCTACGGTGTGCACACTTAAAAACGCGGAGTCCTGCTGCTGCTTCAGACACACTTTTGAATTGCATTTTTAAGTCAATGGCGGCGGAATGAGAAGCACAACCCCGGTAATAAGACACGGGGCCTCACGCAGAAACACTCTCTTAAACGTTTCTTATATCTACTCTTAATTTTAAAGGAAAATATGAGAGAACAGCATTTTCAACCACCCAAATCTGCTGTGACCAGGCGTGCTCACTGTATTAGCACAGGTAACGCCCACCAAACATTATATAAGAGCAGGTGTTGTGCCGGAGAGAAAAGGGTTAAAAGACGAAGAATTTCTGCAGCAGTGAAACTGACCAACTGACATATGAGCTTAAAGTAGAAGTTATTTTCCAGAGGGAAAAAAAGAAGGGATTTCTAGGATTTTGGGACATTTCTCAGATTTCATGGCACTTCATGGATTTTGGAACATTTCTAGAATTTTGGGGAATTTATGGGTTTTTAAGAAGTTTCTAGGATTTCAGTACGTTTCTCAGGTTTTAGGACGTTTCTCGGATTTTAGCCTGTTTCCAGGGTTTTAGGACATTAATCGGATATTAGGGCACTTCTAGGATTTTAAAACGTTTCTGGGATTTTATGGAATTTCTAGGATTTTAAAATATTTCTAGGATATTGGGATGTTTCAAAAATGTTAGGACATTTGAGATTTTAGGATGTTTCCAGGATTTTAGGACATTTTTACTTACTTACTCGTGGGCTTGGAGCCAAATTTGTCCCGCTGGCCATAGGTTGAGTATCACTGGCCTAAGCCTGAGTTAACATACTAATAATTACTAACAATTAACAACTAATTAACATACTCAGCCTAAAAGTAAACGCTGCAAGTGAAAAATAACTTACAAAAATAGTTGCAAATTCATTTTCTGATAAACCAACTTGAGTTTCTGTGCATGAAATGAATTGTAAAGTCATTAAATAATTGAAGTGGAGTAAAAAGTGCAACATTTCCGTCTGAAGTGTGGTGGAGTAGAAGCAGAAATTATTAAACTACTCAAGTACACTAAAAGTACCTCAGTACTTAATTAAATGTACTTAGTTACATTCCATCACTGGTCAGCAGAGAGATGCATTAAAATTACAGCAACTGGGATTAATTGATCAAGTATAGTATTATTTCTTTAGCCGCAAAATGTAATAATCCAGTCATAATAAATACTCTTCTACACTGTGTGAATCGGATTAAATGATATTAATGCATTTTTAAATGTTCCTTGAATATAATAATCTATTTCCCGTCTGTTGGACAACTTTCTGTGGACTGTGAAAACGAGATGTTTTTCTCGTATTTCTTATTTTACGAGTGCTCTCAGCCACAAAAATTACTGTGTTCAAACAAAATAAGAACAAATTGTGGATATGAGCAATAATAAGATTTTTTTTTTTTTTTTTTGGCATATTGTCTCCTGCATGAGACCGAGTGTCTCCTAAAGGTTGACTTTACGGTGAATCGCAGTAGATGAGAGATAATAAGGCCCATCAGACGATTCATTACCCGTGGACCCTGGTATTCAGTCTTGCTGCCCACTGAGACTTGGTACCGGTCCAGTCCTGCAGCAGATGTAAGCCTGAGGGGAGCGCTGGGTCAGGGTTAATGGCTGTAGCATGGTATCATGTTCTGCTCTGTCGAAGTCCACCGTCTCACCCTGCCAAGAGGGCTCCGAGGTCAGCGGGGACATTAGTCTCAGCCCGATTCTTCATTAGCCTTGCTAATTACAGGGCTCCTCTACGGGGATGGCAGCTCATGCCCGGGACGAGCCGCGCGCTCTCCTGTACGCCGCCACGGGCCCCGCCATATGCTGAGCTCTCCGATAAAAGAGGCGCTTACTTGTTCTTGACTTCTCCAGCCAGTTTCGACACGTCAAGTCAACACATGTCCACACCCAGGATCAGCGCGCTCTCTGACATGAAGCCCCAGAATTTTGCACGCTGACAGGAACTATTTTCTGCTATGAGAGAGCTCTCTTACAGGTCCTTTGCACTGGTATCGATGGAGGGGTGGCCTGTGACATTGCCTTTGGCCTCCATCGCCTGTTGTTGTTATGTGTAAGACAGCTCTTCCAGCGCCGGCGGAGCCCCGAGGAGCGGCGCTGCCTGCTGGGTGAGGTGTCAGAATGATGATTGCTTTCTGACCTTGGCCGGCTCTCCATTACATCCATAATGAAACCTGCACTTCCTCTGCAGCCGCCTCTAAATGCTAAAAGGTGCCTCGCCGTATGTCTTCGTCTTTGATTTCACGTGGTCGCTGGCATTTGATCCTTAACGTGTTTTGTCTTCTGGTGACCGTGCAGTCGCAGGGTGCATCCATGTGTTCGTCTGTAGCGCCGCAGCTCTTTGATTAGACACTTTGAACAGGTAGAGACCTTTGGGTTTTTTTCACACTTTAAAAAGACTAATCAGCCTTTGAAACCTGAGCAATTTGGCTTGATTTCTCTCAAAAACATGCAAAGAGAATGACGAAGAACGTATTTAAAAAATGGCCCAAAAATGAGCATAAATTGGTAAAAAAAAATTACAAGAAAATTTAAATAAGCACACAAAAATAAAGTCAAAAACAAAGAAAATGAATAAAAATGCCGTTTAAAAACACTTAAAAATAAATATATATGTTTTTTTTATTTTCTATAACTATATAGTTACAAGAATAATGACTATTTTTCTGATTTTTTTCCCCCAGACTTTTTTTCTGGTGATTGGGTTGTAATGTAATAATTTGATCAAAATGGAAGCACCTGCAGTTTGACAATTTCAACATTATTTCTTTGAAACCTGGGCACATTTTTTTGTTTCAAAAGCATGGGAAAAAGGCGATGAGCAACCAAATAACAAATGACCCAAAAAATAGCAACAAAGTTGTAAAAAAGTAAAAGAAAATCACCTGAAAATTTGTTTTAAAAAAACCCACAAAAAAACAAGAACAAGAACAAAACAAATTTTACTTTTAAAAACTACTACTTTTAAAGAAAATATTTTCTGAATCTGCTTATTTCTTGCAAAAATATGAAACACTTATTACTAAGTTGCTCATTGTCTTTTTCCCTTTATTTATTTATTTTAGAAAGAAGTCACACCAATATGCTCAGAGTTCAAAGGTTTAAATACCTGTGAAAGACCTCCGAAATCAGCACCCTCCACCCGAGCCGTAACATTTGACCTTTCTGTCTAATTAATCACTTCTTTCAACAAAACGCTGTGTGTGTGCTGCGGGTCAGTTTCCAGAGCTGCGCGTGTGTGTGTGTGTGTTGCAGCAGTGTGCTTTTGGAGACAAAGGAGAAAGAGATGAGCGGTTATTAGCAAGTGAGAAAGTGTGAAGGGGAGCTTTCGAGCAGCACAGAGGTACCATCCCATAACTTCTCTGCACACAGGCCTGTCTGAGGAGTCCCATTGATCAGCGCCGAGTCTCTTGTTCAGCACTAACCGCTATCCCTCATCCCAAACTGTCACAAAGCCATCAAGATCAAATCCCGCTTCGACATGGCAGGCCTGAGAGAGCGTTTCCCTCTGATACCGTACAAGCCCAATAGACAGGGGAGCGATAGAACGAGCCCAGTAGAAAAACTAGAACTGCTGCCACATCTTTGGCAACCATTACTGCTTTTTTTTCTGTGACACGGTTTTTGATATGTCACCTTCTGATCTGATGCGGGTTTCTGCTGGTCTCGCCTCAAGGGGTCGGGGGGTAGGCTGCGCTTGCAGAAAAGTCGGCGAGAAAACGAGCACTTTGCATTCAATTGCTCCCCGTTTGGTACTTCTTTCCCCGCCGCATCTGAGGAAGAGAGCAGACAAACAGATATCCAGAGGAGCTTTCTCTCCTTTTTCATCCCCATTGTCAAGTTAATTTACAGCTGAATCTTCCTGGATGCCGGATGCCATGTGAGTTATTGATTATTTTCCTCCCGCTCTCAGAGCCATCATCCTGAGCCTTGATGGAACAATGAGGGAGGGTTGGGCCCCAGAGGAGCGGTATGTACAACTCTGTACACGCCACTTTACACTTGTAGTCACTGTCGGGGAGCATACAGCAGAATTCAATTTACACCGCTTTTAGACAAATGTAAACATACTGCATGCCAGGCGCGGGCGCAAATCTCAGAAGTCTGAGGTCATCCGACGCACGCAGGCAGGAATGTGATTTGACTTCCACTAAAGGATGTGTAAATTAAAAGGGAAGTGATATGTTTTATGAAAAGTAAATTCTCAAAACAATAGCTGTGAAAACACTTTTTAGCAGCTGCAACATTTTTTTTTTTTTTACTGTGAAACAAAAAAAAAAAGGTAACAGCAACAATAAAACTGGCTTCTATTATTAGACCATCAACACATGGCAGGAGGCTCTGAGGCAGATCTTCCTCTCAATTGTTAATTTGAAGATAAGTAGATAAATTTGCTCCCTGGAAGACAACAACCTGCTTTTACGCTGCCTGTTCAAGGCGTGAATATCGCACCGTCGTTCTGCCCCGTCGTTCTGCATAAAAGGTACGATCGGTTGTCCCGCCTCTAAGCCATCATAGGAGGTAATAACAGCGCCAAAACGCTGTCAGTATGAACATGACAGGCAGCAGGACGGGATCACGGGTGGGATGAGTGTGACATTCAGGACGCCGCTACCAACACCGGGATGTCAACCAAAGCATGTGGTTATGTTTAGAAACTAACAAACAAACAAACAAAAACAAAAAACACGTGGTTTGACTGTACATTCATAGAGAAAGGGAACAGTGGGCTCCCACGTGAAAGTCCTGGATTCGTTGGACCTTCTACCCGCAAATAGGGACCTTCTAGCACTTTATATTATTTTGTCACCGGTAGCGTCTAATCTGACAACATGAAGCGGCGTATCATACGGCCACGACAGGTTCCATCTGGCCTTGTTATGAACTGATGCTGCCAGTCTGCATATCATACTGCTACACAGTATGTAGCTGCCGGGCAATCAGAAACAGGAAATAACACAACTTAGCAAGAACAATATTACCTTAAAATTATCAAAAATAAAAGTCAGGAGCAGAAAACAACATCAGGTTGTCAACTTTTCTTGTCATCTTTTCTGTCAACTTTTTTTAAATATTGGATCATATTTCTTGTTATTGCCTTTCCTCCATGATTTGGAAATAAATCAAAACCAATCTGCTCAGGATTTAAAGGTTTAAGAACTTGTGAAAGGCGTCTAAATGCAGCACGAAAAAACTGTTCCAGGTTTCACAGGGTCAAAAAGCAGCAGTTAGCGTCTAAGTCAAAGAAAAACAGCCTTCAGCAAATTGGGAAAAAAATTAGGATGACTTCAGCCGCCATATAACAGAGACGCTGAATGTTGACGTTATGCTATTGTTATTGTTTATAAAGGGCCGTAGATATGTATGTTATATGTTACTCTAGAGGCTGACATTGTGGTGTTAAACATTATGCCCGTCACGCCTATTTTGGTTCTGCGATGCCGGCATGCTGCCTAAAATCAGGCACTAGCGTGATATGATGTCAGTGTTTCTGTGTGTTTCTGTTTAAAAGTGCAAAGAAAGGACTTAAAGCAGCACTACAGTGTGATCTCTGTGTCAAAGGCTCAACAGACTGCGAGGGTATCCAGGGAAGAGCCGAGTTTCAGGAGGAAAGCGAGGAGGAGTGACCCGCTGGAAACACTGTCAGAATGTCGAAAAGCCTCCCTGACTCGACTAATCCCCTCGCCTATGAAGCACTCCCTCCTGTGATTAACTGTCTAATGAACATGCACAAAGACAGCACGGAAATAGGTCAGAATAATGCTTCTTAGGCAGTTTGATAAGACTTTTGTCCTCTGATGTTGCACAGATTATAAATTCTTTGGCCATTCCCCCAGAGCCAAACATTTAACCGAAAGATTAACGCAAATAAAACACTTGGCCTCCGCTCCTTAACCCTTTGGGGCCACTTTAATATACCACACACTCATATCGCTCTGCGCACAAAATCAATTTTCTAAATCAAGCTTTAAAAAGACTTATCAAGATAATTTTTTTCATATCGATATCGATATATATCATGATATAAATCAAATCACTATTTCTGTCAAGCTTAAAGGTTCCCTTTGACTCCTAAGTGAGATACGAAGATATCATAACCAGTGATGCACGATAACGGTTATTTCAACCGATACCATAAACCGATAATTTCCAGCTTCTCGTGGCCGATAAGATACCGATAACCTGTTTTTGTTTGTTTTTCATTACCTGAGGGTATGAAAGGCTGAGATGTGGTGAGTACAGATGAATTTAATTTGTGCATTTTCATCAAAAAACGACATTTCAGACAAAAAGCTGGAAAATCGCTTTTTTGTAAGAGAAAGTCATTTTCAAGAGCAAAATCAATTTCATTTTTATATTTTGTTTTTTGTCCCTCTTATCTTCTTATGTCAATTTGAATGGTACAAAAATAATGCTGGAAATAATATTGTGTTTGAGTTCTAGTGGAACCATAGAGAGGAACGTTCCCAAACTGTCAGGAAGCAGCAGCTACAGCGGCCGCTTACACCGGTGTTCAGTGGTTACTGTGGGCAGCGAGCACGGTGATAAATGACAGAGACACCAGCGGAATATGAGAGCGAGCGGACATTCGGAGACATCGGCGGAGACACCGTTGGACAATGAGGGCGGAGTGAATATGGCTGGAATACGTTCTATCGACTAACCTACATCTCATATTTCAATCGAGGAAAAGTTATATCTCGATTGATATCGTATATTCTGCTTTGATGGCTGTGGGATCGAAAACGTCCGTTTGAATGGGTTTCAATGGAGCATTTTTTGACACAGTGTATTTTAAACTTATTGTAGGAGCTGAGCTGGAAATTCATTAATTCAACTAAAATACAAAATCTTGCAAAGATATGCCATATGCTCAAACACAGACAAAATGATCAAAGGGTAAAGAATGAAAACTGTAAAATGCACCAAAACCAGTCTCTTAGGGTTAATCGCTAACATCCATTAATTTTAGCTTTTACCTCAAAACGACATAAAAATGTTGCATTTGACGTTATTTTTTTTCTCTTTGCGTGACTAATACGGCGAATGGTGTCCCTTGATTGTATAGCAGCGTATAGCAGCACTGCGGTTTGCATCAGTGTTTGCTAACAGTTGGTTCAATCGGTTTTATTGTGTGTCATCAAAAGAAAATCAAACAGAGGGATTGTTGCTTTTGATGTGAACAGATTAAACCATCAAAGATTTTAATTGTTCCTAAAACGCTTTCAGATCTTTAGTATTCCCTTTGCTGAGACGGTCTTCCATCTGTCTCCCAAACGCTGTACCATGAAGGGGGGATGCAACACACACACACACACACACACACACACACACACACACACACACACACACACACAAACAGAGGGCCAAGTGTAACACTCAGATAATTATGCACAACTCATTCATTAGAGGGTAAAAGTTCTGCTACTCACATTCATTTTTGAACCGGATAATTGATTCACTATTAATGTAAATGTTACAGATCAAAGGAGATCATCTTTGACTAATTCTCGTCACATTAGCGGAGTTGTCGATGATACTCCGGGGAGAAATGACCACCCCCAAGTCAAACATTTAAAAAAGAAAAAAATCAACTTGGGAATTAATTACTTGAAACAAAGCAAACATCAGATGTTAAATTAATCAGTGCAGGTATCACTGTTTCCTTTAATTGTGTGTGTGTGCAGGTCATCAAAACACACGTGCAACTGCAATGACAGTAAAAGTCAGAAAAATCCAAAGACCCGTCAGGCTGCTGCAAAATACAGATCAAAATCAATCATAGGCATTTCGGGGGGGACACAGGGGACCGAAATATTAATATTAATTGTGCATTTGACTCCCTCAATAAAAACATAAAAAGGAGCCGAGAACTTTTATTTTGACAAAATGAATTGATGCAGAAAATGCTAATATTGGGCTGGTTGTGTACTGACGTTACTTGCGTGAGATATTTCCGTCACATTTTGTAAACAAACATGCTTATTTCAACCCAAAACTTGATTTTATTTCTACACGTTACAGAGTAGTTTTATTGCCTAAACCTAACATTAACCATCTCACAACATTAACCACGTTACACTGTGTTTCGTCTGTGTGTCACATAGACACGCTACAGTTTGCCCTGTGCGCTGTCATGAGACAACGAGGGGCGTGACAGAGCGTCGGTATTTGACGACTCCAAGTTCACGTTTAGAGAGCCGCCCGACTGAAAACAGAAACGTTTTTCCTTTGCATTTAAAAAAAAAACTGCATTCATATGATAACATTGTGAAAATGATCCTCGTGTACACAGATCTGCAAAAACTACCGAAAACGCTGTAGTGTGCACGCCAGGCCAGTAGGTGGCGATGTAATGTAAGTGCTGCCGTCACCGTTCTCACAGGATTCGCACATCGCCAGTTCACACGGCGACAGAAGGGGTGGGGTTTTCAAAAAATTACACTCTGGAACTCGATTTGAAAAGTTTGCATTTTTAGACCGAAACGCCGTTGTCGTGTGAACAAAAGGCCAAACCACAACAAAAGTTTAACGTTTCAGGCAAGAACCGTTGCCGTGTAAACGCCCCCTCAGATTTTCATTCGCTCCAAATCGCCACGCCCCTAAAATTTCCGGGGCGTCACCTCTGATTACGACAGCCTGGCACTCACTTTATGTTTACACGCACATATTATTTGTGAAACACATTACTATTATGGGATGTTTGACGGTCTAATTCATGTCTCACACACACATTCACACTGACATGCCATGTTTTTCATTTATAGTTTGATTATAAATAAATACACTCCGGTCACGACCAAAACCGAAAGAGAGCACGCAGCGTGAAAGATAGACTGACTGTACTTTAGAGCGCTTTTCTCGTCTTATGTCCACTGAGAGCACGTTCACGCTACATGTCACATTCACACATTCACACACACACATTCACACACTGAGGCTACCGTGCAAGGTGCCACCTGCTACTCAGTAAGCATTCACTCACACTCTGAGGACGCAGCGTCGGGAGCAATTGAGGGTTCAGTATCTTGCGCAGGGACACTTTGACATGTTGGCTGGAGGAGCCGGGGATCGAACTGGCGACCTTCCGATTAGAGGACGACCCGCTCTGCCTCTGAGCCAGAGCCGCCCCTAATTGTATTGTAATAATCCCTAATTGCACAGAAAAACCACTCCATAAATGTGCACAACAATGTGCATCAGACTACAAGCAGGAAAGCAGTAAGGAAACAATGAAGTCCCTCTTCCTTAAATAATACCTGCGTACAGCGTGTTCCTGCATTCACACTGTTTTTGCCATTAGCATTAGAGGGAGCGGCTTTTTTAGGTACTATATTCCTATAGTGTGAAGCGTAATCTCAGAGTGGCTGCTCCTCTCTCCCCGCCTCTAGAAATAAGAGCCAAATTGGGGCAATTAGGAACGTAAAAGTTGCTGGAGTGGTAGAAGTGCCAAAACTTTGTGCTGGCAGTAATCTTGGCTCCACAGCGGGTCTTGGCCCCGGCTTCAACCTCTGTCTTTTATCTTCCCTTTGTTGGCGTGGCTGCGTCGAAGCAGAGGTTCAACGCATCTCCTCCCTCCTCTGGTGTGGCTCCACAAAGATGATTGCCTTCTAGTAACAAGCCTCTGCCCCGCATCACCGCTACCATCACCGCTACACCTCGCCCCACCTCTCCCTCCCACCACCCCCACCGCCCTCTCTCCTTCTCCCTGCTCCCTTGTTCCCTCGCTCTATGCTTAGCAAACATCAAAGGGACCTATCATACCCCGATGGTTTAAATCTTTTAACAGGGAATAACAGCCGGAGTACATCCAGACCCCTCACGTCCCACAGTCATGTCACCATGTGTTCCCGCAATGATCGCCAGGGGAGAGGCTCTGGCCGGGTGGAGATCCTCTCTGGTGGTGCGTGTTCTCTCCGCAGGACCGTGAGGGGGGCCCCGGCACTGTGATCAGGGCCCCGCCAAATTCTGTTTGAAATGTGAATGGGCTAATTTTCATCAGCCTCCCTCACGCTGGGGGAGGTCCCAGGTGCCACAGCATGCCAAGGGTCATCATTAGAAGACGGCTGCCTTCAAAAAACATAAAATACAAAAAAAAAAAAAAAAAAAAAAGAAGCAGGCACGCCACTGCATCTTGTGGCAGTGTTTCTCTTTTATTCTTTTATTATTTCTCTGTTAAATTCATAAACATTAATGAACAAAATTTATACAACCCACATGCTCCTTCTGCGAGGCTCCCGCACTTTTTCTTTATCTGATTTCTTTTCTTTCTTTTTCTCCCCTTTTTTTCCCTCCTCGGCTGATGTATAAACAAACAAAATAGTGACTGAAAATGCGGAGACGACCTAGCTGGAGATACGGGGGGGGGGGGTTCATATCTGATTTGAAATTCAGACGGATTCCATGATCAAAGCAGGCTCAATATCTCTCAGCTGTTCAAAGGGACTTGTATAAAACAAATGTGATGTGACCAAGTGTAGAGGAGCACTCATTAAGAGCTAAAGCAGATAATGACAGGTAAGATGAGGAGATGGCGCCGTGCTCTAATTCTCTCCCCCCACTGAACAGGCATTTGTTTGCTTTTGCGTGTGTTTTTGTGTGTCTTCCTCGCGCCTGCGTTTTTGTTGCTTTTGATATTGATTAGGGAGGGAATAGGAGAAGAGGTACACAAGGGTTTCAGACACCGCTATCCTGCTCCCTTTTGTCAGAGACAGCCCTTGAGTTCTCGCTGTTGTTCTCTGCCATGCGCCAGCGCGGGGAGTTTGGGTTGCTTTGCACACAAAGTCACAAGGAGCTAAACGCCTCCCTTTAGGGTCTGCAGGGTATAAACCACCCCATTGTTTTCTCTTTTGTGTTGTTAGGAGAAGTGAGCGAATGTGAGTTTTACACCCACCTCGTCACGGTTTTCTGTAATAAAGAGCAACTTTATGCATTTACAACTCGGAGAAAAATACATCAATCTAATGAAGCAACGGCATCTGGAGAGAGTCTCAAGTGATGTGCTGCTCAAAAATAATACTACATCTTCTATAATCTACACCAGTGATGCTGAACTTAAGGCCCGCAGGCCAAATCTGGCCCTCCATAAGGTGTCGAGTGGCCCCCCAACTATTTTCTAATTCACAAACAAAATAAAGTGATTCCCAATGGGAATTGTTTTTGTACTTTTAGTATTCATAAGGTGCCAGAGTGCATAAAACAGCATCAAAATAGAGCTTGTTTATCAAAAAAAGTGCCAGAAATGATTCCCCGACAGATGTCTTAGATTGTCCAAAAATCCTAGAAATGTCCTGAAATCCATGAAACATCTTAAAATCCTACAACATCCAAGAAACATACTAAGATCCAACAAATGTCCTAAAATCCTAGAACTGCCTAACAATCCTAAAAATATCCTAAAATCTAAGAAACGTCCTAAAATTCTAGAGATGTCTTTAAATGCTAGAAAATCCGAAACTCTTAGAAATGTGCTAAAATCCTAAAAATGTCCTATAATCCTACAAATGTATCACAATCGTACAAAGGTCCTAAAATCTTAGAAATACCCATAAACCCAAGAAATGTCTTAAAATCCTAGAAATTTTCATAAAATCCCAAAAACGTCCTTTAATCCCAGAAAGGTCCTAAAATCCTAGAGTGTCCTAAAATACTAGAAATATCCTATAATCCTACAAACATGTATGGGGCTGCTGCGACTGGCCCCTGGCCTCCGGTCGTTCTGTAAAAGTGGCCCCTAAACCGAAGCGAGCTGAGCCTCCCTGATCCACGCCAACAGAGAAACAATATGCAAAACAAAAAAGAAGATATTATTAGGCGTTTTGCGTTTGATGTCTGCCTCTGTTGCCCCGTGCCTCTCTGTTTTCGGGTCCTGACCTTCAGCGAGCACACGGCTCCAAATGAGCCCGGCCAGTTTTGTAGTCTTTTTGTGCTTGGAGGAGCCATGAAATATTCAGGCTCAGTGCTTCCCTGAGACCAGGCTGGTGGCTGTGGCTTTGTTAGTGAGCCTCCCCCCCCCCCGCCTCTGCACCTCCTGTCCACTGTCCACTCCTGCACCTTGAACCGCCGTCTTGAGGGGGCTGAACTCCACTCCCTCCCCGGACATAATGTCCCATTTTCTGCTCATCTTCACTGAAGGTTTTTTTCAGAGAATTCTCCATGCCGTCATGCGATTCCTCCCACCTCATTGCTTGGGAGTAGCATATCTGCTGTATGGCTATTTCCAGCAGGTAAGGGTGTGGGATATAGCTCTATGTGGACTTTGTCAATTCATGACCAATGGCGAGGTCCTGCATTATACACTAAGCTGAGCAGGAGAGCAGGTTTGTTTTATTCACAACCTTGTGGATTCAAACAGATTGCTCAGACTGGGGAATTGAAGCAGATACTATCATACAGGTCCAAGACATGGAGAGAGAACAGGTAGGAATAAACTATGTATAAAAGCAGTGGTAAGCTTCAGCCCCAGGCAAAGCTACATGGGCTACAATGTTACCCTCCCCAAAGCCACAATCAATTCTTGGCTTCACGGTATCCAAATGTTTATTTTTGCTCGGCTGAAATATAATGACAAGTCGTTCTGAGATACAATTGTACCCTTGGCTCGCATTGGTATTACAGAGCGCCGTGGTCAGATTTACCTTGAGTTCAGAGCAAATCCAAACAAGTTCTTAAACACTGACAGTTTGCTCATTGTGGAGGATTTTTGCAAAAACTGAGCGCACGCATTGCATCGCCACACAAATTTCAACATTTCAAATCACTCCAGATCACAAATCCTGCATGTCAGAACTAACAGCTGTGACATATTACTGCTGGATCCCCCCCTCTCTCTATAAAATAATGCCCCATCACATCCAAAATATTATCATCTCATTCAGATTCTGATGGCTTTCGAGCGTCATCTATATAATCCTGGAATAATTTCCCCATGTCCATATCTGGAGTCATAAATAACTATTCCGTGAACAAATCCTTTGTAAAAGGGCAGGATGTATGTGTGTCCATCCTGTGTGATACAGAAACCCGGCTACCTGCTCCGTCTACCCTGACATGCTCTTAATCCACCCTGACGAAGGGATGCGCTCTGTCGGTTAGCGGGGGCTTCACCGAGGCGGCGGGCGGCACCGCAACCCCAAATCCCACCTCCACCCCAATCTCTCCCTCAGCCTCAGACACACTACATCCATAAGTATTCCATTAACCCCGGTCCGAGCTGTCTGAAGAGCTGAACACGGCTAAATCAATGAGTGTGTGTGTGCCCATATGTGTCTATGTTAATGCGTCACACCTGTACAAATGTGACTCTATCTCCACGTCTTTGCACGATTTGCATTGTTGCTGCCGGCTCCTTGTCGCCGCCTGTAAACAATGCTGCTTATTAAAGTGCTCATTGGCTGCGGATACGCCCCTACGTCTCTGCTCCTTTACTGCGGGGCCCCGTAGGCCCTTTGCACGCTGCGGTCCCCTGCAAAACAGCATGGGGTCCCCCGGCTAGGGGTGGGGGATTCACCTGCTTGGAGCTGGTAATACCTTAGGGGTTTGCGCATAAAGAAATACATCACAAACACGACAGTAAACACAGAAATGTGCATCCATGTGAAGATGATGGCAAACACAGCAGCATGATGGGAATGCATTGACTTCCATTCATCCCTTAGACTCCTAGTGGACTCTCAGTGAACCCCAATGTGACCACTAACCCCAATGATGAAGACTAGGGTATGGACGATAACCATAAACATTAATATAAACATTGATATCATGTTAGTGACACACATATGATAATATTGTGCGAATACTGCAGCACCTCCTCAATCATTTCTTTCCGCTCTTGCTTTGTCCCTCTCTCTCCACCTCCTTATTCTTGTATTTAAAGTGTACTTCATCTACTATAAAAAACCCCAAAATGCACAATAAACAAGGTTAACTCTATGAAACCTGAGCAAATTGGTTTGAGAAGGCAACAAAGAAGCAAGAAATTAGTAAAAATCTACAAGAAAATTACCTGAAAATAAGCACAAAAAAAAGAGAAATGACCCCAAAGAAAGTCCTGAAAATTGGAAAAAAAAAGAAAAAAGTATATATGTTTTCTCTAATTTAATTTTAAATATATAATTAAAACGACTATGAATGTAGTTTAACACATTTTTTTAATTTAATTTTTTATTTATTTTAATTAAAAATATATATTAATTTCAAGGTCTTTCAATGTCTTGCAATTTATGGGACATTTCTTGCCAAACTGCTAACAGTCTTTTTCCCCTAATGATTTAGAAATGAATCAAACACATTAGCTCAGGTTTCAAAGGGTTAAAGAGCTTCTAAAAGAATGCAGCATAATGTAACTGACTCCGGTTTCAAAGGGTTAAACATAAATTTGACTGATAGCATTTTTTTTTTCAAATTTCTATAAATTGTGTCATAATATCTTTTTTTTTTGTTCAAATTTTCTATAGATTAAGCGATATTATGCTTTTTTTGGGTCATGATAATCATATACTGAAAATCTCACCTCATCTCAGCCTTAATGAAGACACAATCCATCTTTTGCTGACTTTAACTGCACTGAAAGCAAATTTGGAACAAACAAATTGTCCCCAAGCTACCCCAAACTGGTTTGCATCCAAAAATGCTCTCCATTTGCACCATTGTTCACAAACACACACACACAAAAGCACACAAAATAATTTGGGATAATCATGCATTTTCCTAAACCTATGTAAGCGATGCATCTCTGAGCTGAGCAGCCTCTCCCACAGGAGCCTGCTGCTGCCGCAATACTCCGCACTCGCACTAGGGGGCAGTATGTGACTTAAAAACATGCCCTGATGAAGCCAAAGCCTTGACAGGCCCATCCATGTGCACGCTGCTCCAAAAATTAAATGAAAATTTAAAGTCAAATTGATGTTATCCTCTATAAAAGCAATCCTCGCTGCACACATCAGCAGCGGCCCTACGAGCCGTGTATATTGCGTGTGAATTCAACAGCCTCTAAATAATCATATGTTCTGCCATGAGGCTCCGTACATGGGAGTTCTTGCAAAATGAAGCTCAGGATTAGTCCCTTGTTTTCACTGCATAGTTTTACAGACAGTCATTGTGAGATCTACATCTCAAAGAGGGAGCAGTGTTTGGAGGATGAACACACATGAAGCTGGAGTTGAAAATTCAGAATATGAGACAAGGTTGATGCAGACAAATGTGCAAATTTATTTTGAATTTAAATTAATTTAAAATGCATCTCTGGTTTTACTGTTGCTTATATTCAGATTATCCAAAAAAATCTCTTTTACTGCATGTTTTGTGCTTAAAGTGAAATATGAAATGCTGTTTTGTTTTTTGTTTTTTTTAGGAACACTGAGATAAATTTCCAATCATGCACAATTTGCTTGAACTGTTGCAGAAAACAAATGATGAACGGCACAAAACACCCGTTTACATTTAAAGCACAGGTGGGCATGACCACGGCGCTGACACATGCACCGGTCTATGAACACAGTCAATTAGGAGCGGCTGCAGATTATTTCTTAATTAAATAGGGGGCTACCTTAACCACAAAGGTACAGCAGCTCACACCTCGCAGTGCAACACTAACAGCTGCCAGGCCTTGTTCTGCCGAGAGAGAGGGGGCTGTTCATTAAGCAGCGCTATCTCTCCTGGGCTTGTCCACCTGCCTTGATCACGTTTGCATTAATAATGCATCGCCGAGTGCAGTAATACAACCATTACATTCGCTGCTCCTCTCAGCCTCTCGCTGGCAGCTCTGCCACCACAACATGGGGGGAAAATTGTAATCTTTTTCTCCTTTATCCAGGGCTCCTCTTATATTGCCACCCCAAAGAACACATTTCTGCTGTATACACACACCAAAATGGCTTTACCCTTTCTCTTTTGGGTTCACTACACTTTGAAAACAATACAGTAGCTTCCTGCCAGATGAAAGTTGACCATTTGGAAGAATGTTCATTCCTCTGCAGCGTCTGGTATGATATATCTCGCAAAAGAACAAGAGTGTTTGTTTCTCCGAGAGGGGAGACTGATGGGATTCACAGCCGCCGCAGACACGCCTTTCAAGGTGACCATGAATTTTAATGGCAGCAGGAATTGTTTGGGAAAGATTCCCTTCAATTATCGGCCTCCCCTGATAGGAATAGATTGGGGGAGATTAGCATAGATTTCAAACACCTGTAATTAAATCTAAAGATAGGATAGGATAGGACAAAT